>NC_064641.1:137101052-137416746 GCF_023864345.2 Schistocerca serialis cubense
CTTATTCTTGTTCTTGAGGATAGTGCAAACAGTTGATGTACACTGATCATATGTGCTTGCTAAATCAGTAACACTCACACCATGTTCACATTTTTCAATGATTTTACATTTCATTTCTAAGGTCATTTCTTTTTCCTTTTTTTTTTTTCATCTTCTTGTGGCTTTATCTACATGGACATTTCTATGAATATTATTAAAATTTGCGCACAAAAAATACTGTGTGAACACAAGTTTAGAAAAATGTGTGATCACAAGCTGCACTAAGATGGTAAAAGAAGGAGTGCTAAACCCAGACTGCAGTATGTACTAAAGACATCGTTCGTATGCTGCTGCTGACAATGAAAGATGTTCATTTGTTGAATGTTTCCCCGCTACATGCAAATGGCTGGTGAAGTTGCACTAGCTGCTGTCACTCTTTATGCGAAACATTGCTGGTTAAGCAAGTCATTTTTTTACAATTTTGTTTTGCTTTTTAAGCGAATTGCATGTTATGGAAGGTCTCATTAAGAAGGTTCCACTGTAATATATGAAATGTACATGAACCAAGAAGGACCAATAAGAATGGAAGAGCAAGAATGAATTACTTGGATTGAAAAGAGTGTATGACAGGAATGCAGCCTTTCATCCGTGTTGTTCAATATATACACTGAAGAAGCAATAACAGGAAATAAATAAAAGGTTCAAGATTGGGATTAAAATTCAAGGCAGAAGAATACTCATGACAATATCTGCTAATGACATTCCCATCCTCAGTGAAAGTGAGGAAGAATTAGTGGCCCTGTTGAATGGAATAAACAGTCTACTAAGTGCACACTACAGACTGAGAGTAAACTGGAGAAAGACGAAAGAAATGAGGAGTAACGAAGTAAGATCGGCAATAAACTTAAAATCAAAAATAGGAAAGAACACAGAAAAGCAAAATAATATTAAATAAAATGAAAAAAAATGTAATAAAGTGATTGTGTGTGTGTGTGTGTGTGTGTGTGTGTGTGTGAGAGAGAGAGAGAGAGAGAGAGAGAGAGAGAGAGAGAGAAAGAAGAAAAAATAACAAATACATATTTGAAATATCATAAGAAAATTCAGTTAAAGTCTATAGAAAGATACAGATAGGCAAAGCAAATGAAGCAGCTGAAGGAAGGAAAACAGTGGAAGCCATTTAAGTCAAAGGAAATGATACAAATTAGTGTAAATTATGAACATGTGGATGGTGAATGCAGAATTATTCTTAGAAATCCATTTTCCATCTGGATGGTGAATGCAGAATTATTCTTAGAAACCCATTTTCCATCTAGATCTTGAAATCAGTGGTGTTGAGAGATGGATATGTTGAAATATACTAATTAACAGAATGTGCCAATAGAGAACAATGAACATTATGTGCATATCATCAGACAGAATAGTATTTTCGAATCTATTAGTAAAATTTATAGCAGTATTACTCCTATTTTACAACAGAGGCAAAGAAAACTGTGCTCTTAGCATAGAACATAATTAATCAATTCCAGTCTTGGATAACACTTTATAAGATAAGAAAGTCTTATCTTGTTTTGGAGAAGTGCCAGTTAGGTTAGGTTGACAGGATGTAACTTGGGGTATACACAGTCATTCATTCAGATATCATCCACAATGAAAGAGAGAGATGTGAGAGACAGATGGGCATTTACTTGCCCACCTACTAAAGTCAGGACAAGAGAGGCCTGGTTAATAAACACAGAAATTTAAAAACGGAGTTGCATCTTGAGCTTTTGCACCGTTCTATTAAAATTTCTCTATCAGGCTAAAAAAAAAAGGGACGGCGGGGGGAGAGTACCTGTACAAGAGTTGGAGTAAGAGGAAATCCACCTCAAACTGTGGACCAGAAAGGAGGAATATATTGGAAGAAGCAATGGGCAGAAACTCAAGATACAAATAGCAGAGTATTCTTAAAAATGGCTGTTGACTATTGAAAAATTAAAGATGATGGATAAACTCAGAGACAAACAACATGGAACATTTTTTTTTTTAAAAAAAAAGACACTTATTGTACTGTGGATGTCTCCAATTTTTGCCATGCACTGATGACATTGTGGCACTACCAGAAATTGAGAAAAGAAAAGATCTCGTATTTGTATTATTTACTGGAAGTGTTAGGCTCAGTTCACACAGAAACTGGTGACGAGTCAGGAATGTGGCACAGGCAGGGTGTGAGCAGTGCAAGCTAAAGTGGTGATGCCAGAGAGATGCAGGATGATCGTGCTATGAATTGATCAGAATCTCTTGTGTTCCTCAGACAAGGATAGTGATACACAGGATTTTTTACAACTCATAAATGTTTAGCATCAAAGAAGATATTTGCTACACTTGTTATCACTGAAAAATGGGGAGAAATGTGGCACATTTGATTTAATGAAAGAACTCAATATGTATCCTGACCATTTTCAGAATGTTCCAAAAATGTTTCTGTATTGTGTTAGACAAAGTGAAAGACAGCATTCAGAGGAAAGCGATGAAACTTGAAAGTTTCATTTATAATTCATATTTTTCATGTGATTTTCGTTTGAACATAAGCCTAAACATTACAGATTTTGTGAGAGGTGTTCAAAATATCAGAACATTTTCCAAAATATGATCATCCGTAAATATTTCACTTCTGTAGACCAGAAATTCCTTGTTACAGGGCATTACTACTTACCAAGTGACAGAGATTTTGCCATTATAGAGAGGGACAAAATATCCTTTCATGCAGACAACTGGATTCCAGTCATTGCCAATGCTGACAACAAATTTCTGCTCTGCAAGATGTAACCAGAGAACTTCAGGGGTCTTAGTGCACAAGATCAAGAGTTGCACAGAGGCGCATTCCAAATAACTGATTATATTTGGTTACACATTTCATCTGACAGCCCTACTACGCTAAGAAGAAGAAAAATTCATAACATAAAGTAACTGTTAATTTGTCAAAGTATTGCAAAGAAGCTGAGAGGTACTGGGAAAAGAAATTTGCCACTACACACCATTTCAGCTTTTCCTATTTTGTATAGTAAACTTCTGCCAGTAAAAAGTGCCAAGAAGAAAGATTTACTTGACATGTGACTGTACATTCCAGCTGAAAAATGGAATTTCTATGAGCAAGTACCAAGTGAATAGCGGATATGCATGTCTGTCTGGCAAAATAATTGACTGAAAATAGAAAATGTAATGCTGACTGTACATATTTAGTGAACTGCAACAGGAATAGTGTTAAATTTTTCCATATCTTTCACTGCTGCTGCTTGTGCAAGTTTCTATTGCAATAAACATTATGTGTTTTGGCTCATAATGTATAGTGGCAAAGTAAGCTTTCTATTTCTACAGCAAGTAACACAGAAAAACCAGAGTGTTTCAGCAGTGCAATGTTGTAACTGTAGAGATTCAATGTTGTCTGTCCAGGAAAATTAAAAAAATAGTGATAATTTTCAAAGTTAACATAAATAGCTGTGCAGTGATTGTTGTGTTTTACATTGTTTACACTGCTGGCACCAAGAAAGCCAAAACTGGTAAGAAATGAGCATAAAACAACCGGAACACTATAAACATTAGTTACATCTGTAGCAAAATCCCATTTCACAATCATTGCTCACTGGAACACATGCTATTTGTCAGAGAATATGTGAAAAAGAACAGTTATTAAATGTTTCATGGATGAAACTGTTAGTGTAGACAAGAAAAATTGACTTATGGAGTATATAGCTAACCTTGCTGCTGGATTTGGGGATTGGCTATCTCTAGTTTTAAAATGAAAAATACCTCATAATGCAATGTTAACTTAAAATGTGATTGTAACTGATTTCATAAACCACATAAAGAAGAGAAACATGAACCACTAATCTGCATAGCACTCAACCCTAACGTTGAGTATGGAGTGCCGTAGCTCGTCACAGCCAAACATCAAAATGTACTACGTATTTGCTCATTACTGGAAAGAGATATCACTCTCCTTCCATGATTAAAAATAATTTAGACATGTTCGCTATATTTCATATGCAGCAGTCTATGACCTAAAACCCACCACACGTAAACTTGTCAGTGAGTACATTCTTTGCTGCAAACTTTTGTAAATATACCCAGCGGTTTACATATTCATGAAGTATCACAACAACTATGGGCAATAACAAAAATGAAACCAGTTCACCATCAAGCTGCAATCTCAGACTATAAGATGGGGAAAAATTAATTTTTTATACGACATAGTTTCCTCAAAATCAAATGAGAAAGACTGCATAGTGGAGAATACGGTGAATAGCAAAACAAAGGTTTATAATTTTCTGATGCAAAAAAAAAAGTTTTTCTGAGAAACTATCCACAGAGATGGATGTAGCTTTGCTTCATCTATATAAAAAATTGTGTAGGCTTATTGGATGACTTCAAATGAATGAAAACAGCAGTGCGCCACTTGAACATCTCAGTCTCATGTCACTTTGGTGTGCCACTGGTAGCTACAAATGGACCATCTCTGTGTTAACATGTAGGTTGATTGAAACAGTCCGACATCCCTGCAAAATATCTGTGGTGTGCCATTTCTGTATGAATTGGGCCTTAGATGACTGTTATTTGCTCGGGAGTGCATTCAGCTAAATAAAAAACTAGATGAGTGAACACAACATGCAGTTATACACTATGAACAAATATACACTAGATGAGTGAACAACATACAATAATACACTATGAAAAATACACAAAACATTTCACACACATGAGGAGAGATGATGGGAAGAAAAGTGGCAATGGCTAGGAAAGGAAATGGAAGAGGTCAGAAAACTATAACAATGTACAGGATGGGTTTGAGCCCTTCTGTGCATGAAGGTACAGGAAAGGGAGATCTAGGTAATTGAGAGTGTGGAGGTCCGAGATGGAATCTGATTAAATGGTATACTTGACTGCTGATAGTCCTAGACACTATATTCAAAATGTAATGGCTATTTACTAATAAGGCACAATATGTGGTTCAGTTTTTACTGTCCAGAATGATATTTTGAAATGATGGGGGTACTGTTTCATGGTATGCTGGTTTGAATATGAGAGGAACCGGCATGAGAGAGCTATTTGTTGATGAGATTTGGGAAATAATGTTTTTGCAAGGCTTTTAGCACAGAAGGTGGGGAATTCATCACAGCACATTTGTCATCAGAGGATGGAAAGGCTGTATGAGAGTGACATTTTAGTGTTTAAGAGGTGGCAGCTGTTGAAGTGGAGGTTTTGTTGTTGTTGTTGTTGTTGTTGTTGTTGTTGTGGTCTTCAGTCCTGAGACTGGTTTGATGCAGCTCTCCATGCTAATCTATCCTGTGCAAGCTCCTTCATCTCCCAGTACCTACTGCAACCTACATCCTTCTGAATATGTTTAGTGTATTCATCTCTTGGTCTCCCTCTACGATTTTTACCTTCCATGCTGCCCTCCAATGCTAAATTTGTGATCCCTCGATGCCTCAGAACATGTCCTACCAACCAATCCCTTCTTCTAGTCAAGTTGTGCCACAAACTTCTCTTCTCCCCAATCCTATTCAACACCTCCTCATTAGTTACGTGATCTACCCACCTAATCTTCAACATTCTTCTGTAACACCACATTTCGAAAGCTTCTATTCTCTTCTTGTCCAAACTATTTATTGTCCATGTTTCACTTCCATACATGGCTACACTCCATACAAATACTTTCAGAAACGACTTCCTGACACTTAAATCTATACTCGATGTTAACAAATTTCTCTTCTTCAGAAACGCTTTCCTTGCCATTGCCAGTCTACATTTTATATGCTCTCTACTTCGACCATCATCAGTTATTTTGCTCCCCAAACAGCAAAACTCCTTTACTACTTTAAGTGTCTCATTTCCTAATCTAATTCCCGCAGCATCACCCGACGTAATTCGACTACATTCCATTATCCTCGTTTTACTTTTGTTGATGTTCATCTTATATCCTCCTTTCAAGACACTGTCCATTCCATTCAACTGCTCTTCCAAGTCCTTTGCTGTCTCTGACAGAATTACAATGTCATCGGTGAACCTCAAAGTTTTTATTTCTTCTCCCTGGATTTTAATACCTACTCCAAATTTTTCTTTTGTTTCCTTTACTGCTTGCTCAATATACAGATTGAATAACATCGGAGAGAGGCTACAACCCTGTCTCACTCCCTTCCCAACCACTGCTTCCCTTTCATGCCCCTCGACTCTTATAACTGCCATCTGGTTTCTGTACAAATTGTAAATAGCCTTTCGCTCCCTGTATTTTACCCCTGCCACCTTTAGAATTTGAAAGAGAGTATTCCAGTCAACATTGTCAAAAGCTTTCTCTAAGTCTACAAATGCTAGAAACGTAGGTTTGCCTTTCCTTAATCTTTCTTCTTAGATAAGTCGTAAGGTCAGTATTGCCTAACGTGTTCCAACATTTCTACGGAATCCAAACTGATCTTCCCCGAGGTCGGCTTCTACCAGTTTTTCCATTCGTCTGTAAATAATTCGCATTTTTGTTTTGTTTTGTTAGTGGTGTTAATCTGGATAGTTGCTTTATTGAGCAATTAGAGAGGTTGGGTCTGTTTTCTAAGGAAATTGCTTGCTGAGCTAAGGAAGACCAACCAAACTGGACTGATTACAAGTTGTTGAAGTTGTGGAGAAAGAACAGAATGTCTTACCCCATAGTTCAGATCATGAAGCAATAATCAGTGACTCTGACCTTGATGACAGGTTTAGTAGAAGGAAGGATGGAATTTTCTGGATGACCATGAACAAACTGATGCATGGTACATGCAAATGCTGAAGTGCATGTAGGTTTCCACACAAAGCAGAAGTATAGTTTTCAGCAAACTCATGAGCGACTGGCCTATAGGTGCACCAACAATCAGGTGCTCATTTCCTGCCTAGCAGTATAGTGGATGTGGTGATTCATGCAGGTTCTCTTTGTGTGATATTAGTTACCATCATCACTCAATTTGTGTTGTATATTTAGCTATTCAGAAGCATAAGTGCACTACAATGCAAGAAAATGTGATAGTAGAGATATTTGTGGGATAAAAAGCATTTGGTTCCCTGTAATATAATTACATCACGTATTCCACCCCGGGGACTATCACCTTGATGATGGTGGGGTGGCTCAGTACCTAATGAGCCAGAAGGGCGATAAGGAAAGCTAGTTCACTAGCTTGCAGGTTGGTCAGAGGCGAGGGGAAGCTAAGAATAGTTCACAATGAAGAAGAGGGCATCCTCTAAAAGACGTCCTCCAGCTCCAAGGGTGGAGTAGGAGTGGTGGGAAGCTCCCAACAGCCAAGGAGGCGACAAATGGTCCCAGCTCAGGGTTATGAATGAAGACCTCAACGGAATCTGCAGCGGAGAAGATGGACATCAAAATGGTGGAGATTAAGGACGAGGTAGGCCAATACTCAGGGAAGGCACTAGGCATCAGCAGCATCTGTTCTCCAGCTGCAAGGGCGTCTGTTCCCCGCCTAAGGGGCGGCCTAAATAATTGCTGGCAGTAGCTCTAAAATGCTTTTGGGAGTAGTGACCCCATTGTAATCAAAGCTCCTGAATAAGATTCGGAGTAGCCAATCCCGGAGGCTTTCAGCCTTCACCCCTAGTAAATCCCTTTACTAGTTCACATATGACGTTAGACAACAATGCAGATGTCACTACCCCAGGGAGTATTCAATCTCCTGTCACCAATGGTGGCAAGTTCAGACCTTCAGATTCTGGGGAGACTGACCTCATCCTGTGGGAAAAGTCGGAGTTCCCTAAAACCACCAAACGATTGAGTCCCAAAACTATCACACACTTTGGAACTATCAATATTCAAACCCTCTGTAAGACAGGAAAACTCAAGCAATTGACTGATTTCCTGAATAAACGGAAAATTTCAATAATTGCTGTCCAAGAAACCAGATTCACTGATGATATGGCTTTTGAGTCAGAAGGTTATAGAGTAATTAAAGGGAAGCCAGTGTCTAAGAACACAAATGGCTCTAGCATTTTTGGAACAGCCTTCTTAATAAGACGTGATATGATGGATTCTGTCATCGGAATCACATCAGCTAGCAAACAAATTTCTGTGTTATCCTTAAGATTGTGGCAACAAGGGAGACTCTATTGTAAAAGCACATGCTCCAGTTAGTGATGACAACAAGAAGAATCCTGAAAAGATCCAAAGCTTCTGGCAGATGCTAAAAGACAAGATCAGTAAGATCCCTGATCGCCACATAAAACTACTGGTAGGTGACTTCAGTGCTCAACTAGGGAAAGAACAACAGTACCAAGACATACTGGGACCTTACACAGCACAAAGATGAACAAATGCTAACGGAAAATGCTTAACTGAACTGTGTAGGTTGTATCAGTTTAAGATCATGTCCACAGTATTACCAAGAAAGGCAAGATACCAGACCACTTGGCAGACACCAAACACTGCTATTAGATCATTTCAAATCGATCATGTTGTAATCTGTGTAGAGAGTAGGAAAGAGAACAAGAATGTCAGCATATGTGAAGGTTGGAATGTTGATTCTGACCATTTCTTCACACAAGTAAAGACCAGACTACTGCCTAATCAAATGGTACCTCCTACCACAATTCCACCAAGGATTGATCTCCAATTGTTTACAGAGAATAAAGAATGCTTTAAAACTGACATCATGCAAAAAGAAATGAAAGACTGGAACCAACTGAGGTCCACTGTAAGCAAGGCGACCAATAACCTCAAACAACCTCGAAGGAAGCGATGTCATAGATGGTGGAGTTCTGAATGTGACCTTGCAGCTGATGGGCATGCCACAGCCTGGAGAAAGTGGACCGTGACTAGATGAAAAGAAGACTGGGAGAATTTCACAATGGTGTGGAAACTGACAAGCAAGATCATCAGGCATGTGAAGAGATTACAATCGATCAAGACTGGAAAAGTTGGATGAAGAATTTAAAATGTACAACACCAGAAACTTTTCCCAGGCCTTCAAAGAGGAACTCTCAGGGTATAAAACACAATGCCTTTACTTTAAGAATATGGCCATGGAGCCGGTCACTAATAACCATGAGAATGTGGAACTTTTGGCAAACTATTTTGAGCAATTGCTGAATTGTGAAGAGCCCACAGAAAGACTGCCTGTGTACACATCGCCCTTTGCTCTCATAATTGATTATTCTATTTGAATTCTTTTAAGGTAGCTTCAAGATCCTCAAGAGATACACCTACCATCTAACCCACCAACTATACAGCAAGTTGCTAATGCCATCAACCATGTTAAGAACTGCAAGGCACCCAGGCAAGATGGCAACATTGCAGAAGCTCTAAAGCAGGTGGATGATCACAGAGGCCCTGCACTGGATCTTGGTCGACTGTTGGGAGACTGGCAGGATCCATGATGAATGCAAATCAGCTATCATGCACCCTTTACATAAGAAAGGTGATCGCAATGATGTCAACAACTATCTGGTGATTTCTCTCTTGCCAATAGGATACAAAGTGCTCTTCAAGATTTTACTCGACAATGTAGAAAGTCAATGTGATCAAACAACTGGTGAATATCAAGGAGGATTTCGACATGGAAGGTCATGTACCAAGCAGATCTTCAATCTGAAAACCATTCTCCAACTAAAACAAAAAAGGAGTATGAACATCACCATGGTTTTCATCAACTTTACAAAAGCTTATGATTCCATCAACTGCCAAACACTCTTCTTAGTACTCCAAGAACAAGGTGTGGATTACAACACACACACCCTCATCAAACAGACTCTCACGGATACAACTTCTAAGGTGAAGTTCAGAGGAGAACTATCTTGGAGTTTCAACATCAAAATGGGAGTACGATAGGGTGATGGTCTAATACCCATTGTATTTAATCTGGTGCTTGATAAAGTCATCAAAATCTGGCAATGTATGCTGAGGAATCTAGGAATTGGAGCCAGAACCTGAACAATCGAGATAAGGTGCCTTGCTTTCACAGATGACATTGCAATCTTAACCAACAACTCTCAGGATGCTGTCATTGATGTCCAAGCCCTGCATGAGATAGCAGTGAAGTCAGGGTTACAAATATCATATGACAAGACCAAATACTTTGAGAACTGGCACTCCAGTAACACCCCTTTGACGACTATACATGGAATGATTGGGAGGGTCAATCACTTTCGTTACCTTGGTGAATGGGTCCACCCGAATGGTAGAGATGGCATCTCCATCTTAGAAAGGCATAACAAACTCAACCAACACAGCATACCATATGTCCCACAATCTGTACAAGAAGTGCATTTCAGAGAATGCTAAGGTCTGTCATTACAGAACTGCTGTCAGACTACAGTTTTTGTATGCTGCAGAGCCCCTTTTGATGAGCAGAAAAGCCATGATGGATGACCTGGAGAAAGCTGAAAGACGTATTCTCAGAAAAATTCATGTCCCAAGATTGCTCTCAGATGGACCCTACCAATTGAAGTCAGCCAACACCAGTATGCGATGTAGGTGGCTCAAGTTCTATGGGCACCTACAACGAATGAACAACAATAGGCTCACCAGGAAGATCTTCTCATGGGTTAAAAGCTACAAGACTGGAATCCTGTGGCTTAATGAAGTACTAAAGGACTTGGATTCAGCTGGGATCTCTGATCTTGAGGTAGAATATCATTCCAAATATTGTGCTATGGTAGAGTCTTGGAGCCCACCAACTAGAGTCCCTAAACATCGGAAGCACCTTTCACACGAGAGGAAGGAGAAATTATCAGCAGGGCTCAAGAGATATTGGGAACAGAAGAGAGCATTGAAGAAGTCATAAGCACTCCTTAGTGGGCTTAAGTTAATAATAATACAGCATGTATTGACGAGCTGACAAAAAAGAACTGTTGGCCAATATTACCAGTCCCAATCAGCCTTGCCACAATAGGTTGCATCAGGAAGAAAAGCTAAAATAAGCTCTAAGATTGGAAACACGGAGAAAGTGTGCTAAGAATTTTGGGAGGAAGCCCACTGTTATAGATTGCTTTATAAAATCAATAATTGATAAATGACTGAGAATTTACGTTATGCAAATTACCTATTGCTATAAAACAAAGCAGTCAGTTCCTTGGCAGATACATGTTTTGCAAAAGACACCACATGAACTGGGACTTATATATAACAGATCTATAAGTAAAAGGAAGATTTTTGGTAGAAAGAACTGATGTAATTGACTGGCAGTGCAAATGGTTGATACATGTATGGATATAAAGAGTGTGAGGCATAAATTTATTTCATATTGATGATACTTGGGTGGACAACAACAATAGGCTTACCAAAAAGAGCTTCTCATTGGTTAAAAGCTACAAGACTAGAAGCCTGTGGCTTAATGAAGTACTAAGCGACTTGGATTCAGCTGGGATCTCTGAAGAAATTATCAGCAGGGCTCAAGAGATATTAGGAATGGAAGAGAGCATCAAAACGTTGTCAGGGTCTCAACGTTGATGGCATCATGGACAATGTTGGTGAAAGCAGCAGGATTATTGTGGTGAATATTAGATGTAATGCTGAGTTTTTACCCAATGCACAGTTTATTTACAAACTGGGTTGTGCAAAAGCTTTTTGACAGATGTCACTAAATGTCTGATTTGGTTAACATTGAACATAAACTTTTCAGACATGTTTACCAACACAATGACACCTGGAAACTGTCCTGAGGAGCAATGGGTACTCCACAAATTATATTAGAAGTGTAACAGAGCCAAACACTCGGCGAAGTAAGGAACCAGAAAAAGAAATGTCGGGTACGGCCTTTCTGCCATACATTCCCAGAGTGATGGACAGAATCGGCCGTATATTGCGCAAACATGGCGTAAAGACGACTTTCAAACTGACAAGGAAGATCAAAGAGTGTCTTAGATCGGCGAAGGAGAAAAGAGACCCACTTGCAATGTCGGGAATATACCGTATACCACGCACATGCAGAAAAGTTTATGTCGGAATGACTGGACGATCCATCAACACCAGGATCAAAGAGCATAAGCGACATTGCAGGTTGGGGCAGGTGGAGAAATCGGCCGTGGCAGAGCAAGCACTGAATGAGACCGGCCATGTAATAAAATTCGCCGACACGGAAGTTCTGGCTGTAGAGAAGCATTATCACACGCGCTTGTTCAGAGAAGCTGTGGAAATACAAAAACACGCGAACAGTTTGAACAAGAAAGAGGAAAGCCTTAAGGTCAATGGATCCTGGCTTCCTGTACTGCAGCAAACGACTGTCGCAGGTAGCAAGAGGAGAACTGCACCGGAAATGACTGTGGAGAAGCCCTCAGACGTTGGCGCGCCAGGTACATATAGTCTGCGCCCGCGAGCACGGCTCCAGTTCACCACCGTCAATGGAGGGTGAAGCTTTGACAATGCCAGCCACTCGTGCTGGCAAAACGTCAGAAAAATCATTAGATGAACGTCGGCCGAAGAACCCGAGACAGAAGCCAATAGGCATTTTCTCTGTATGTTTTATATTTGGAAAAATTACTAAATATTTATTAAAATACTGTTAAATGTTAAATTACTGTGTTTTTTAATTTGTTGTAAAAATATCTCACACAACATAAACCTTGGAAAATGTTAGTCTGCAGTGAAAAGTCACTCATCCCATTTGCAACATAAAAAAATATTCTCCTCACCAAGCAGTGACTGGAGAAAAAACATATAAAAGTTATGGAAATATGCAAGCTTTCATAGTCAGTGGTTCCTTCTTCTGGCAGAAGGGCTGAACAGAAAGAAAGAGGGATGAAGGAACAGGACTGGCAAGATTTAGGAATTTGGGAGAGCTACAGAAAAGTCATCCAGAATCCAGGGTCATGGGAGAATTACATAGGGTTCAGGGAGACTTTTCTGTAACTCTCTCCATTTCCTAAATCTGCCCAGTCCTTTTCCTTCATTTGTTCTACCAGAAGAAGGAGACAGTGGCTTTGAAAGCTTGCTTATTTCCATAACTTTTATATGTTTTTTTTTTCTCCTACCACCACTTGGTGGGTAAATTTTTTTTCTATCCAATTATATTAGAGTTATAATCTTGTATTTTATAAATGAACTGGTAACAAGTAAAAAAGCCACAATATCTAGAGGCCAAACTGATCATGTGTTGATATGGTTGTGACTATCTTGGTTGACAAAGTCTACCACACTGTTTCCAAAAAGGCCTTGTACAGTCCTTTTGCATACTCCACAGTGTATCACAAGGCCATAATTTGTAGGTAGTGGTTATCAGCTCGTGTTGTTGACAACTGATGACCACAATGAAGCAGATCTTCAATATTATGTGTCTCACGACAGCAGCTGTTTGTTTGAATGATGCTGCTGTGGTGTATGTTCATTTGGTGGTGAACTTCCACATGCAGACAGCACTCACTGCCATAGAGCAAAAGTACGTGCACAGTCTAAGCTTGAATCAGCCTCTCAAGGCCATTGACAGACTGGACAGACATTTTATACAGGCAGAAATGTCCTGGTAATGGTTTGAGGCACAGTGCACTCCACTGAGCTGCACTGACAATGCTGGATTACTTGTAAGCTGTCGGCACACGGACCATGCTGTTGAACATCAGCGTTGAGCATGCTGAGTTCAACAGGCTCAGAAATGAAGCAACTTGTGCATTCGGCACGTGTGCCTCAATGTAGTATATGTGATGGCACTGCCTTCCAGCAGAGTTGGCTGTATCTGGCTCACAAATTGCACTGTTTAGGAAATGAGTATTAATTGTATTAAAATGTACATTTGCTCCATTGTCCATATCCTAGTCACATTGTTTTGTCTGTAGTATACATAAACAAAAACTTCAATATCCATGGACATTTTACAAAGCAAAAGGAAAAGTACTGTGTCCAATCAATAACGACATCAGCTTATAAAATTTCAAATAGTGCCATACAAATTATTACTCGATCAATATTTCTGTTCAGCAGCAGAATCTTTACAACACGTGAAATACAACACTTATAACAAGAAAATGCAAAATATCTTGTTGCAAGTAGTACAAGCTGTCTTGCAGATTAAGCCAAATGAACAAACTCACTCCTCAGAAAGAGCACACTTATATTTACATAACATAAACTATCATATAATACATTTTAATGAAACTAATAAGAAAGTATCAGAACCTATTAGAAAACATGAAGGCTAATAATAATAATTTTTTGATCTAGTGATGCACAAACCACCAACCTATCAACCATTAACTTACCATTCTGCAACACTACTCATTAAAGTAAATCACCAACAAGCGATGACTGACCGAACTTTGCATCTTATCATGTACTGAAAGCCTTAATCTTAGATATGTTACTAACTGTCATTTAATTATAACAAATTGTATCAACAACATTGCCTTTCTTAAGGTTCCTCAGTGTGCCATTGGGTTAAAATAGTGTAGTTTTATAACACACAAGTTACAATAATTCTTAATCACCAATATGACATTTCCTATCATTTTATTACAACAAATCATACAATTGGTGATGGGTTTTTGAGAGTTCTTCAAACTTCTGATGCTTAGAAAGGGCATATATACATATGGGCTGCAAATGAAAGCCAATATGGCATCTCACGACTCTGTACTGAAGAGAGATGGCACGCATGTGATGTAAGTGGCATTTTTCCATCTCATTGGTCATTGTTCAAACCCATGTTTAGAATATCTGTCTTGCTAGATGTTGCTCTGCAAGTTCGGAACGACTCCCCAACATGCTTTTTCCATGCTATGATGTCAGAAACTCTAGACACTCAACATTAGAATGCGTGGTCCATGTGCCGATGGCTTTAGTTCTGTTACCAGATGGCTGTATGTAGCAATTTCCTGTGCTCCAGAGAGTACTGAGGAAAATACGTATTCTGTCAAAAAATACAAGCTGTGCAAATCATGTGGACAGCGCAAACCTGCCAGCCTGGATATGGTTTTTGAGTTGTTTCCTACTTCAGCATTTTATTATAACCCAATACATCATTTGATACAAGAATAAAAATGTTCTATTTGAAGCAATTTAATGGGATATTGATTCTGTGCAAGTAATGTGTATTTCTTGTTTGTAACAGTAATTACTCGTTTTTATGACTATCAGTAATATGTGGTATGAGTTTCACATTGTTTACCTGAAGATTCACTCATAGTGTGGCAATTTCCAGGGAAATAGTGAATTATATCTTTCTTAACCTGCCGGGAGAGCAGTGCATGTTAAAAGTGCCACTGCCAGGATGGGGAGCTGTGCCAGTCCAGGATCAATTCCACCCAGCACATTAACGACAAGGGTCAATGTTCCTGTCAGCCTGGATGTTGTTTTTGAGTGGGTTCCTACATCTCACAAGGTGAATATTGGGCAGGCATCCAAGTCTCTGTTCTTAATTACATAATTCACAAACATTTTGAAAACTTCACTCACTTTACATGAATAACACTACACACAAACAGTTGGGGTACACGTATTCTGTCTCAGGAGGTAATGGAGTGGTGACAGAAAGAACATTCAGCCTCCTCTTAAACCAGGAATCCCTGAACTGCGTTCTGTGGGAGTGAATAAGTGCTCCCCAAAGACATTAACAACATGGCTTTTTTACAACATTTTCTCTTATTTTTAGAAAATTTTATTATGATTTCTGTGTTATCAGTTATGATTTAAAATTGAAATAACCACTGAACAAAAGTGGTTTCTCATTAATTAAAATATTTTTAAAAATTTTATTATCCTTGAAAATAAACCAGGTGTTCCATCAGAATACCAGAATTCTCAAAGTGTTCCACCGAAAGAAAAGTGACCCATGGCCTTAAACTAACCATGTCAAACCAATTAATAACCATGCTGACTCTGTGCCAGTGTGAGGCATAGGCAGAAAAAACAAAAGAAGAAGAAGAAGAAGAAGAAGAAGAAAAAGAGAATTATACCTTCCTTAAAATCAATACATACATTCAGGAATGAGGTACTTTATTAGACAACCTTAAAAATTGAAATTTCTTTTGTACATGTGTAAGATTCAAAACATGCAATTATCAGGCAAATTTTGTGGTTGTTATTCCAGCTGATATGGTCCATGTGTCATGTTGTACCACACCAGAAGTACTAGTCATGTCCATAACTGGTCCAGTATCATTTGAGAAATGAGTAGTAGGACTACTTTATGTATGATAAAACTTGATGCAGATGATACATTGACTAGAATAAAGACAGCAAAAGAGGTCTGACAATGAATTTATTAGGTTGTAACCTTTTGTATGTATACAATAAGAAGTGATCCAGACTGTCTTCTAAAAAGGATATTTCATCACCACCAACTCTGTATGTTCCATCACATCTAACATTTATGTTCCAGAATATCTTACCTGCACTATCGTTTATGAACTCCAGCTTGTTCACAAAACTGTGATTTTTTTGGTTTGCACATGAATTATACAAATAATTGGCTCGCGACAGTAGAACATTTAGTTTGGGGCTGTTAAAAGCTGAGAGAAGGAAATATTATTTTTGACTTACAGTTGAAGCTTTATTCAATTAACTGATTTTTAATCATGTTACTG
Organism: Schistocerca serialis cubense; assembly: GCF_023864345.2. Lineage (NCBI taxonomy): Eukaryota > Metazoa > Arthropoda > Insecta > Orthoptera > Acrididae > Schistocerca > Schistocerca serialis. Next base: position 137,117,541 of record NC_064641.1, read on the forward strand.
AGTCTGAAAGAAGGAATAATGTGTGCACTTTTCTACAGTATTGTGTATTACTATTCTGTTATTTAATGTAAAAAAAAAGACCGGTGTACAGTATATTTAAACAAAGCTAGTATGTACATCATCTTTGTCTACTTTAAGTAAGGCAACATCTTAAGTATCAACATTTATATTTCTTTCTTGAGTTTCACCTATTTTATAAATATCTAAAAATTCAAAGTACAGGATGGAATAACAACAATATTATTAAAAGGAAAAGACAGAGTGTTACTTACCATAAAGAAAACATGTTAAGTTGCAGACAGGCGCAATTAAAAGACACTTACATAAAACTTCTGGTCAAAACCTTCAACAACAAAAGAGAAACATACACCATTCATTCATACATACAAGCAAGCATAAATCACGTACACATGACTGCCACCACTGGCAGTACGGGCCGGAATGTGGGATTCCGGCCCAAGCTGCCGGTGTTGGCGGTCATGTGGGCATGAGGTGTGCGTGCTTCTGTGTATGAATAGTGTGTATTTCTGTGTTGTTGATGAAGGCTGTGGCTGGAAACTTGATAGAAGTGTCTTTTAATTGTGCCTGTCTGCAAACTCAATGTGCCTTCTTTACAGTAAGCAGCAATATGTCTTTCCTTACATTGTTGATATTCCTACCTGGAGTTTCTATTGTTTAGTATTATGTAAAGGATAGATTGCTACTCACCATATAGAGAAGATGTTGAGTCACAGACAGGCAATAAATAAATAAATAAATAAATAAATATCTAAAATGTTGAAGTTAGCTGGCTGTTTCAACTAACCCATGTAGAAGATTCATAACAAGTCGTTGATCGACCTCCTGTTACAATAAGTTTTCCATTTGCTATAACAGCAGCTGCACCCTCTACTGCTTTAGGAATATTTTGTAACAAATTCCATGTGTTGCATTTCACATGATAATGTTCAAATGTGTCCAGTAGACCAGACTCACCTTTGCCTCCTGAAAACACAAAAAAATTGTGTCATATCAAAGAAGCACAAGAAAATAAAATTTAAAACAATAATGCTTGTTTCTCACATTGCATTCATAGGCAATGAGCATATGTCAATGTCTTGTGCATGGATTCAAAATTGTGGAAAACGTTCTGAGAATCTTAGCATTGGCACTTACACATAATGTGGCTGACAACTTCTAATTTCAGGTTACACGTAAGTAATCAAAGTAGAAATACAAGGATAAACACAAAAATGGGTCAAATGGCTCTGAGCACTATGGGACTCAACTGCCGAGGTCATTAGTCCCCTAGAACTTAGAACTAGTTAAACCTAACTAACCTAAGGACATCACAAACATCCATGCCCGAGGCAGGATTCGAACCTGCGACCGTAGCGGTCTTGCGGTTCCAGACTGCAGCGCCTTTAACCGCACGGCCACTTCGGCCGGCGGATAAACACAAAATGTAACACAGAACAGTAGCTACATAAATCATATCAAAGATGATGATAATATGAGAGCACTCAAAACACGAGACTGAAAAATTAAAATAACTGCTGCAAGCATAAGTATCAAGCAAAAATATTTATCCCTCTTGCTGTGTGTTAAATTTTAGTCTTAATCAACAGAAGACCATTCACAGCTGATATTGCTATCTTTTTAATTTCTCATTTCACAGATGATAAACAGCTGTTTCATCCTCGATTTATCCATATCTTCTGTATGCATCTTCAATTCATGGTATGATGCTTATTTAGACCTTGCATTATCTACTCGATGTTTTGAAACCTTTGTCTTCCTTATGTAATTTTTTTGTGAAGGTTATTATATAAGAGTGATACCCTACATGTATACAGTCTGCTTATACTGAAAGGCCTCAAACAAAATTGACATCTAGGCTACAGCATCTGTACAATAGGTCTAAAGGTGCTCTGAATAAGGATGTGACTTGTCCACCTAGAGTTCCATATTGAGAAACTTCCCTCGTAACCTTTGTCCTCACAGTTCACAGCAAAATATTCAGTTTTAATCTCACAAAGATTCATATTATTTCAAACAAGTACTATGGAGCAGCTGGTAGTAATAATAGACACTAATGATCTCACATTAAATAAAGCACTATGCATAAAACATGTTAGGCTCCAGCTAGATAAATTAAGCTGAAGTCATTACAAAGACAAACAAATGAAGAAGTTCACTGCAGCATATTTTGCATTCTGAAGTATCTTCTCTCATGTTGATTAGAAAGTTAAGGATGCCAGCTGAATTTTTCGTACTTCCATTTCCTTAAAGACAGATCACATTATATTCAGGAATAATACAGGCAATGTAAATAAAGTATTCATTCAAAAACAGTAATTGATAAGAATATTGTCTAAAGTGGAAATTTGTACATCCTACAGAGGCCTCTTCAATGATACTGGGATTATTCCACTCATTTCTCTGTGTATTTATTCCTTTGTAACATTTGTTGCCAGTAATAAAGTTTTGGATGAAGTGTGATTTACATCTGCTCAATACAGAACACAGAAATCATCAATATGTGGGCATTATCTCCTTGTCTAGGTTCCAGAGAGATAATCTGACCAATCAAAATCAGTTATGGCACTGTGAAAAGCTCATGTTATTGTGTCATGCAAAATAAAAGAACCATACTTTTATTTTCAGTTTTCCTTTCCTTATGTCTGTCTTATCAATGGCCCTCTTTGCCACTCCAATTTCTCACTTAAAATTTCTTGCTTTGCTAGTTACTCCCACTTGTTATTTCCTGCTGCACCTCCCTTCGCCTATGGTCCTGGGGAACTTTTCTAATGAATCCCTTTTCAGTTTTCTTGCATCCCTTTTGTCTTGTGAAGGAACATCCGGTTCTGAAAGTAATAATTTTTATACTTTTTCCTGCTGCCACTTGGAAAGTGAATCTTTTTTTCTGTCCATTCTTGATTGTAGTGGTTGAGTTAATGTTTCCAAATTCAAAAAAGCATACACTGTCAAAGGGAGAGCCACCAGTGAAACAACATGTGTTGTGCACCAGCTGTTATGTAAAAACAGTTTGGCCTTTTACATTCGCATGACTATCACTAAGTTATCAGTTAGACGAATTTCAATAAACATTTCACAATTCTGTTATTTTCTGAATATTACAAAATTTACTTGCTAGTCGAAAGTTGAATCATCACACATGACATTCTAGTCAGTGACATGTAAGTTGTTTATGCAAACACTGCAGGTAAGTGATGAAACAAAAATTGCTGTGCAGAAAATAAAGCTTTAACATTCTGGCACAAAGTAACTGAACATTGTGTTATTGACATATAGACTAGTGATATGTTGAGAGGAAAGTGTTACCCAAAAGCTGCTATTGATTTTGAAATTTCTACCAGTGTACTGTAAATTATAGGAGAATGAAAATAAAATGAGAATTCATCAGAAGGTAAAGGCTATACATACCAATGACATACACATCATACTCTTTGGCAGCTGTAGCAAATGAAGATCGTGCATGGTGCATACTCTTTATGCATATTTTGTGACCAGGAAGATGATAACTCCATTGACTGAATCCAGGAGTAAAACATTCTATACTTGCATGAGTGGTTGTATCATCCATTTTTCCACCTATGACTAACATCACCTGCAATATAATTACAGTATTCTCTGCAGACCTACCATTATGAACACAGTTCCTGAAATAATAGGATGAAAATGCTACATTTCAGTACGCTCTGCTCCTAGAGTTTTATAATAAACTACCAGTAATTAACTATAAGCTAATAAAGATTAAACAAATAAAAATTGAATTCTGTCTGAGCCTGTCTTTCTGTGATTCCTCAAACCCACTGACTATGCTAATGGTCATAAAAACTAGTTTTCTCCATAAAAGTTCAGTTTATTTCACTTGATGAAAGACCCACAGTATCAAAAATTACTGGATTTGGCATAGGTATCTATATTTCAGTCAGTTGCTGTTGTGTGTTTTTCTGTTTTACTTTGTCATATTTTCATTTTTGAACCTTCCCTTCTTTTATTCACAAATGACATAATTCATTGTATAATGTAGCTTGGAACCAGATAAAAACTACTGAAGCAACTTTCAAAGCCACTGCAAAGAGGGGTTTGTGTATGCAAACAACTGTGATACTAGACAAAGGAGAGGACAATCATTAAGGATGATGGCTAAAGAGCTGATGATTATACTTGTGTTCTTTAAATCATCAAAGTATGTCAGCAAGAAGTTCAAAGGTTATAGTCACACTATAACTCACTTCTTCATGTGCACAATAAAAGATTCAAATTCAAGACAAGTCTCTCATACAACTCCTCTTCCTGTCCTGTCACTGGCATTTCTTATCTGAACAGAGGCAGGCCACCCATAAAAGAAGCTGTGTCATCTATAAACATGCTTCTCAGTGTAATGTAATTGACTTTAATGACTACTTCACAGCCTATGTAATCTGGGTCTTTGCTTTCTCTAACACCAGCTTTTCTTAATTTCACAGGAAAGAACTCTCCCTACACATATCCTGCATTTCCACAGCCTCCTTCGACTTATTGCCCTTATCACTACCATCTGACTTCTCACCCATTGTTCTTGCTTCCACACATTCTGCTCTGTTACTCCCATACCAGACTCTCAATCTATGTGGCACTCTTCCACATCACTCTAGCTGATCCATGTCTTCCTTTTCTGCACTCTTTTTCTCAATCCATATCTTTCATATCCCCATTGAATTAGTTTATTATTCTTGTAATTAGTTTATTACTCTTGTAAGAATGAGTCCCTACCCTATCTCCTTGTGTAGGTGCCAACCACCTCCAATCAATGTGTCTAGCCCCCTTCCTTGCAGTACTTCCATTTTCTTGCCACACACATCTTTAGGCCCTGTTCCACAACTAGGTTCCGAGTTTCTCTCTCTCTCTCTCTCTCTCTCTCTCGCTCTCTCTCTGTGTGTGTGTGTGTGTGTGTGTGTGTGTGTGTGTGTGTGTGTGTGAGAGAGAGAGAGAGAGAGAGAGAGAGAGAGAGAGAGAGAGAGAGAGAGAGAGAGAGAGGGGGGGGGGGGGGGCGGAAAACACACACTTGTTTGTGTTACTTAGTTCTCCGAGGAAAGATTTTGCCCAGAACCTCGGCTATAAATAATTATTTTCTAAATAGTTATCTGCTGTTTAATATTTTTTTCAACAAAAATAATCAATTTTTGAAAATATAATGTAACTGGATGGATAAAAAAATCTACTCACCAAGCAGTGGAAGGAGAAAACACATATAAAGGCACTGAAATGTGCTAGCTTCCAGACACAGTGGCTGCTTTTTTTTGGCAGAAGGGTTGAAGGGGAAGGAGAAGGGGTGAAGAAAAAGGACGGGTGATGTTTACGAAATGGGAAGAGTTCAGAAAATTCACCCAGAATTTTGGGTCAGGTGATGCTTATAAATTGGGATGAGGAGGAACGACTGATTGTTGGGCACTGCACTGAATAAGATTTGAAAACTTGAGAGCTTAAACATGAAAGACAGAGTAACACACATGACAGAGACTACTGACAAAAACATTGTGCACAAGTTACTAAGAGTAGAAAGCTAAGTGCATTGTAGGTGGTAGAGATGGGGGCACAGAAAAATAGACAGGTCACAAAATAAAAGACACAAAAAACTGCAAGGAAGTGAAGAAAGAAATAGTTACTGAGAAGAAATTAATGTAAATTAAGGCCTGATGGGTGTCAAGAACCAAGGATATGTTGTAACAAAATGTCCACCTGTGGAGTTCTGAGAAATTGGTGTCTGGGGGAAAAATCCAGATAGCACATGTGGGGAAACAGACACTGAGGTCATGACCGTCATGTTGTAGAGCATACTCTGCAACAGGATATTGTATGTTGTCAGTATACACCCTGTACCTATTCCCAGTCATCTAACTTATGACTTTGTGGTAGTCACGCCAATGTAAAAGGCCAAACAGTTTTTACATAACAGCTGGTGCACAACACATGTTGTTTCATTGGTGGTGACACTATATGCTTTTCCAGTTACAGGGCTGGTATAAGTGGTGGTAGAAGGATGAGTAGGGCAATTCTGACAGTGGGGACAGTCACAGGAGCAAGAGCCATACGGTAGGGGAAATGGGTGCAAAAGGACCATAGGGTCTGACAAGGATATTGTGGAGGTTGGTAGAGTGACAAAAAGCTGTTCTAGGTGTGATGAGCAAAATGTCAATTAGAATGGACATCATTGGAAGGCATGATTTTAGGAAGTCACAGCCTTGTTGAAGTAACTAATTAATACACTCAAGACCAGGATAAAATACTGAGTGACAAGAGGTGTACTCCTTAGTTGTTTTTTGGAGGGATCAGCAGTACCAGGATTGAATATGATGACCTTTGAAGGTCGCAGGTTTTCAAATTTCATCTGATGCAGTGTTAATCAATTAGCCTTTCATCCCAATCCCATGAGGTATGGTCCCCTGATCCAGGGTTTTGGATGAGCTTTCCAAACCTAAACCTCACCAGTCCTTTTTCTTCTTTCCCCTTCAACCCTTCTGCCAGAAGAAGGAGCTACTAAAGCCAAAAGCTTGCAAATTTCAATATCTTTATATGTGTTTTTTCCTGGTGAGTAGATTTTTTTAATCTATCCAGTTCAATATATTTTTTCTATTGATGAGTAGTACCCCAGGAGGTGATAATAAAATGGGGGAAGGAGGAGGGGGAATGGGAGAGGAAAGAAGTAGAGAAGGGAAAAGGACTTGGAGGTGCATTGGTGAGATGTAAGGCTTGTGTAGTACTGGAGTGGGAACAGAGAAGGGAATACGTAGGTGGAAGACAGGGTTTAGGACTAGGGGTTACGGGAATAAAGGATATAATGTACAGGGAGTTCCAGCCTGCGCAATTCATAAAAGCTGGTGTAGATAGGAAAATCCATATGGTACAGGCTGTGAAGCACATCATGTTGGGTGGCATGTTCAGCAACTGGGTAGTTCAGATATCTTTTGGCCACAGTTTGGTAGTGGCCATTCATGGCGATAGATAGCTTGTTAGTTGTCATGCCCACTTAAAAAGCAGCACAGGGCTTGCAGCTTAGTTGGTGGATCACATGGCTGCTTTCACAGGTGGCCCTGGCTTTGATGTGGCAGGAGAGACCTGTGACAGGAATATATGAGCCACGAGGCAAGCATTTGGAAGAGTGGTGGAGTAGTGGCCGACAAAAATATTGCGCATGTTTAGGGATCAGTAGAATATAAGGGGCACTCAAATGGAAACAAGGCTGAAGGAAAAAATAAGTAAATTGTTTATTATTTCAGAAGTAATCACTATAACTGTAAATATATTTATCCCACTGTGAGACAAGATGGTCAACGCCTTCACATTAAAACATTTACAGTTGCCTACAGAGCCATTACTGTACCCAGGCATGTGCCTCTTCATCCGAAGCAAATCAACGGCCACTTACATCTTTATTCAGGGCTCCAAAAATATGGAAATCACATAGGGAGAAATTGGTACTGTATGGAGGATATGTAAGGGCTTTCCAACAAAACTTCTGCAGCATACTCGAAACAACCTCAGCAACATGTGGCAGCTGCTCCAGTCCTGGGTGGTACTGTCTCATGAGAGGAGTGCTGCTTTGTGGCAGGACAGTGGGTATATGGGAGGAGGTAGGTCACTGGAGAGACAAGGCACAGGAGATCTGTTTTCTGGACAAGGTTGGGAGGTTAATTTTGGTCTGTAAAAGGCATTCATGAGATCCTTGGCATATTTGGAGAGGGACTAATCAGTACAGGCGTGATGATCCTGGGTAGCTATACTGTATGGAAGGTACTTATTTGAATGGAATAGGTGGCAGCAGTTGAGTTGAAGATATTGATGGTGGTTAATAGGTTTGGTGCGGACACAGGTACTGACATAGCCATCCCTGAGGTGGAGATCAACATCAAGGAAAGTGGCTTGTGGAGTTGATGAAGATCAGGTGAAATGAATGGAGGAGGAAGTGTTGATTAGATTAGATTAGATTAGATTTACTTTCATTCCAATTGATCCGTAGTGAGGAGGTCTTCCAGGATGTGGAACATGTCAGAAAAATAACAATACATAAAAAAATTTACAACTAAAACAAATAAGCTAATGTACCATTCCACAGGTCCCAAGTGGAATGACTGCCATTTTTTAATGAACACTGTACGAAAGAGTCATTTTACAAATACTAATGCACTGAATTTAAAATAAAAAAGTTTTTTATTTATTTATAAGGTAATAAACATGTAATACAACTACTATAATACTTATTTACAATGAACACATTACTGCAATGAAATGGTGCAGAAGTTAGATTGTACTTACACACACACACACACACACACACACACACACACACATTTACAATGAACACATTTACAATGAACACATTACTGCACTGAAATTGTGCAGAAGTTATATTGTACATATATATATATATATACACAAATCAGTTGGTTTTACTGAGAAATTCATCAATGGAGTAGAAGGAGTTGGCCACCAATAAATCCTTTAGGCTTCTCTTAAACTGAATTTCATTGGTTGTTAAGCTTTTTATGGCTGCTGGCAAGTTATTGAAAATGTGTGTTCCTGAATAATGCACACCTTTTTGTACAAGACTAAGTGACTTTAAATCCTTGTGAAGCTTATTCTTATTTCTAGTATTGATTCCATGAATTGAGCTGTTGGTTTGAAAAAGTGATATATTTTAATGACAAATTTCATTAAGGAATAAATATATTGGGAAGCAGCAGTTAGTATCCCTAGTTCCCTAAACAGGCTTCTGCAGGATGTTCTTGAGTTCACACCACATATAACTCTTACTGCACGTTTTTGTGCCCGGAAAACTTTAGCTTGGCTTGATGAATTACCCCAAAAAATAATCCGATATGACATTATGGATTGAAAGTAAGCATAGTATGCCAGCTTTTTCACTTTTATATCCCCTATGTCTGACAAAATTCGCATTGCAAACAGAGATTTGTTAAGACGCTTCAGCAGTTCTGTGGTGTGCTCCTCCCAGTTGAATTTATTATCAAGCTGTAATCCCAAGAATTTAACACTGTCCATTTTTTCTATCTTCTTGTCATTGTATGTTAGACATATACTCGTGGGACACCCCTTACAAGTTCTGAACTGCATGTAGTGTGTTTTTTCAAAGTTTAGTGACAAAGAATTGGCTGGGAACCAGTGATTAATGTCCACAAATATTTTATTAGCTGATCTTTCTAAGACTACAATTGATTTGCTATTTATTGCAATGTTTGTATCATCGGCAAACAAAACGAACTTGGCATCTGGTAATGTTACTGATGAAAGGTCATTGATATACACAAGAAAAAGTAAGGGCCCCAAAATGGAACCTTGTGGGACCCCACATTTAATTAGTTCCCAGTTGGATGATGCCTGATAGCTTGTTACATGTCTCTTTCCTAATAACACCCTTTGTTTCCTGCCAGAGATATAAGATTTGAACCATTTTGCAGCATTTCCTGTTACACTATAATATTCTAATTTACTTAAAACGATATTGTGATTTACACAGTCAAATGCATTTGACACATCACAAAATATACCAGTTGCCTGCAATTTTTGTCTAATGAATTAAGCACATTTTCACTGTTGTAGATAGCCTTCTCAATATCCGAACCTTTTAGAAATCCAAATTGTGACTTTGACAGTATGTTATTTGAGATAAGATGGTTACAAAGCCGACTTTTTCGAAAATCTTTGAGAATGCTGGCAGCAGTGACATTGGACGGAAATTTGATGCTATTTCTTTATCTCCCTTCTTAAACAGTGGCTTAACTTCAGCATATTTCAGCCATTCAGGAAATATTCCACTGATAAACGACTGGTTACACAGATAGCTTAATATGTTACTTAGGTCAGAATCACATTCTTTAATTAACTTTGTTGATATTTCATCGTACCCACTAGATGTTTTTGATTTTAAAGATTTTATGATGGACATTATTTCTGTTGGGGTAGTGAGGGTCAAATTCATATTATGGAAGTTACTTGAAATGTCTGGTCTGAGGTATTCCATAGCAGCATCTACCAAACCTGATAACCCCATCTTATCAGTAACAGTTATAAAATGTTTGTTAAAAAGTTCTGCAACACTACACATCTGTCACCAATGTATCATTTACTCTTAATGCTATTTGTTCCTTTTCATGCCTGGTTCTACCGGTCTCCTCCTTCACTATATCCCATATTGTCTTTATTTTGTTATCTGATATGACTATCTTTTCCTTGTAATATATTTGCTTTGACATCCGTATTACAGTCTTTAATATTTTGCAGAATTTCTTGTAATGTGCTACAGCATCAACATTGGAAATGTTTCGGATTGACAGATACAGTTTTCTTTTTGTTTTACAAGATACCCCTATTCCTCGAGTAATCCATGGCTTCTTTGTAGACATTGCTCTAACCTTGGTAAGTTTTGGGGGAAAGCAGTGTTCAAATAAGGTAAGCACTTTATTAGCAAAAATGTTATATTTTTCATTCATGCCATGAGCACTGTAAACATCAGTCCAGTGAATGTCTCTGAGGAGTGTCCTAAAATAATCAATTTTTGGCTTATTGATTACCCTCTTGAGCTCAGATTTAACAGATTTTATATCCTGTTCAGTATTAACATTTAACAGAAGGAACTGCATGTCATGGTCTGAGAGGCCATTGACTATTGGTTTTGTAATATAATTTTGTTCATTGGACTTTTCTATAAAGATACTATCAATGGCTGTTTGTGAGCAAGTGGCTACCCTAGTGGGGAACTTTACAGTGGGAATTAAGTTGAATGATAGTGTTACTAACTCAAATCAGTTCTTATTGGGATAGTCTTTAAGGAAATCTCCATTGAAATCACTAGCAACCACTATTTCTTTGTTTTTGGTTGTTAAATGGGCCAGTACAGCTTCAAGGTGGTTTACGAACAGATTAAAGTTACTTGCAGGTGCTCAATATACACTTAATATTATGAAGGATTTTTTGCGAAATTCTAATTCTGTTGCACATGTTTCCATATGCTGTTCTAGGCAAAATTTATGAATGTCTACGTTCTTAAATTTATGACAGTTCCTGATGAATGTGGCAGCTCCTCCTTTCTCCATTTCTGATCTACAAAAGTGAGATGCTAACCTAAACCCTGAAACACTTAAAAGTTCTATACCAGTGGTCACATGATGTTCAGAGAGGCAGATTATGTCAGCTGGGTTTGAAGACTCTAATTCATCTATGCAGATAGTTAATTCATTAATTTTATTTCTCAGTCCTCGAATATTTTGATGCAATAAAGATAGCTGACATTTCACATTGACACAGTTAAAATTGGGTAGAGTTAAAATATCTGCTGACTGTTGAAAATTCTTAACCAATAGCTGTTTATGCTGACGTAATAAGCTGGAATTATGTTTTCTGATTTCTTTCTCAAACTGAAGGTTTGTCTCAATTCTAACCTCTCTTAAAATTTGCTTTCTTTCTGTCCTCTCTACCCTAAAAAAGGGTTCTGGATGTATGTGGATAAAGTTTCTCACCCTCAGATCAGAATACGAAGATGTGATCAATGAATAGGAACCAGATTATAACAGTCTGGGAGTCTGGGTGGTTAGGAATAACTCCTCTAGGTGGCTCATGAATAGGGTAGCATAGGATGGTGTGATGCAAGTGTACACTGCTGTACCACAGATTTCTTTGTAGGTGATGCCTTCAAAGGAGAAGTAATTGATGGTGAAGTTATGGTTCGTCGTGGTCACCAGGAAGAAGGCAGTAGGTTTGGAGCTGGTTGGGCAATGGGAAATGTGGTATTCAATAGTGGTAAGGCCATAGGCATAGGGGATGTTACCCTATAGTTGACAGGGATGAGCAGGGTGCTGGGTGGTAAAGGAATAGGAGCTGTGGAGAGTTGGTGGGGAATACGGTTGCTGTCTTCTATATGGGAGAGTAGGTTGCATGTAATAATCTGTTGGTGTTAGTCCAGGAGAGTACAGATTCTTTCTGAAGGAACAAAGTAACCAGTGACAATGAGGCATCCTGGGTGCTTGGGTTTATGAGCTTTAGAAACCATGTAGAAGGTAGGAGTGTGGGGAGTTGCAGCGGTGAGGAGAGAGATAGACTCAAGGATTTGGTTCTGGGATGAACCTAAGGAACTGAGGACAGACTGGAGATCCCCCTGAATATTTGGAATAATGTTGCTGTGGTAGGGTTTGTATGTAGATGTATCTGACAGCTAGCGGAGTCTCTCTACCAGGTAATACTTGCAGCTCATAACCGTATCAGTAGAATCTTTGTCAGCAGGTAGGATTATAATGTCAGGGTCAGGTTTTAGGTGGTGGACTGTGGTTTTTTCTGCAGATGTACAGTTGGTTTCCATGTTGAGGGATTTGGAGAATGATGATAAGGGAAAGTTCAAAGTTTGGAAATTACGTAAAGTTAACAGGGGTGATTTGGGGGCAGTGGGGGTGGATGGAGGAGTAAACTGAGACAAGTAGGATTCATTGATGGTTTTGGATTGAGTCTGATGGGTAAGGTTGATGGCAAAAAGTATTCTACTACAGGGATTGGGAGAAGGAGAAGGAGAGAAGAACTTTAACAAGTCCAGAATGAACGAATTTGGGAGAGGGGCAAAAGGTAATGCCTTTGGAAAAAGCCTGATACTTCTATGGGACTAAGGCTTTTCATGACTATATTGTATGTCTCTTTAGTTTCTGAGGGTTTGGTAAATGTAGCAGGTCTGCAATGCAAGGTTTGGCAGCTATGAGGGGAGGCATGGGAGGTTTCATGAAGGCTCCTGTAGAGGATGTGGATAGTGGTAGTCCAAGGCAGGAGTATGAGCTGAACAGGTTGAAGAGCTTTTTAAGATGGCATTGAGCATGCTGCTCTATTTTCTGGAGTGTAAGAGTTTGTGCCTGAAAGACAGAATGCAGAAGTTTTGGATTGCACAGCAAGAGAATTTCATGGATGGAGAGGAGGTACTGCAAGCAAGGTTTTGTCTAATTGATATGATTTTGTGAGATAAGATTGTAAAGGCTTGTGGTCTGGTAGAATTTGGACAGATAGAGGTCACTGTGGAAGGAGTGGCTGCAGCTGGGGGTAATTTGATGGTCAAGCCATTCTGGGGGACTCCATGAACTAGGCAACAATGCAGGAACAGTATGTGGGACTGGGTTCTGGCTTGGGATAGGGAAAATTTTCTGTAATGGCACAGACAGAAGGAGCAAAGATGCATATGAATAATAAAATGCATATCAGTACATGGGGAAAACCACAAAAGGGACAAAATGGAATGAGCATAGTAGAAAAGGTGAATGAGTGAGTAGAGTCTATAATGAAGGCAACAGGTGTAGTTCATGTGACACAGGAAGGTACACAAAAACACATGAAAGTACATAAGGGTGGATGGAGGTAGTGTGATATGTTCGAAGGTACAGGAATAATTATATCGGAGAGAAGAAAGTGGGACACCAGGCACTGCACTTACAATCTGCTCAGTCACAAAGCCATTTTCTGCATGTGGACAAGACCATTGATCCAGGGTGCCTTGGAAGATGGAATGCATACAGCTTGGAAGCTGACATTAAAACACTGAAAAGAAGAGGGGGGGAAAAAGTTTGGATACTCAGTAAAGTAAAGCCATACAGCTTAACTACATGTAGTCATTGGATCTGTAGTTATAACAGTCCCCTTACAAATATGCAAAGGGTCTCATGGATGCCTTCACAGACCAAAATTACCCTCCAAAACTTGTCCATAAATAGATCTCTTGTACCTCATCTCTTCAGACACTTATTACCTCTCACATTCCCACTGTCCATCCACAAAGGAGCATTCCTCTTATGACTCAGTACCACCCAGGTCTGAAACAACTGAATCAAATTCTCTGCCAGGATTTTGACTACCTGTCACTGTGCCCTGAAATGATGAATATCCTGTCCTCATTCTCCACACCCCTCCCATACTGATATTCCGCTGTCCACCATAACTATGCAATATCCTTGGCATTCCAACTCCACCCCTGCCACCAACCCCTTGGGTCATGGCTCCTATTCCTGCAACAGACCTAGATGCAAGCTACGTTCCATACCTCATCCCACTACCATCTGCTTCAGTCCTGTCATTGGCATCTCCTACGCCATCTAAGGCAGGGTTACCTGTGAAAGCAGCCATGTGATCTGCCAACTAACCTGTACCCCCATGCTGCTTCCTATGTGGGCATCCCAACTAACAAGCTGTCTGTTCATATGAATGGCCACTGCCGAACTGTGGCCAGGAAACCATTGGAACACCCAGATGCTGAACATGCTGCCTAATATTATGTACTTCACTTTAATGACTGCTTTACAGCCCATGCCATTTTGATTCGTCCTACTAACACCAGGTGTTCTGACGTGCAAGTGAGAACTCTCCCAACAGCATATACTTCACTGCTGTTCACCCTCTGGCCTAAACATTTACTAGTCCCTGTCTTCCACCTACCTATTCCCTTCTCTGTTTCCATTCCAGTACTGCACACACCTTACACTCCATAAATGCACCTACAAGTCTGTTTCCCCTCTCTACTTCTTTTCCTCCCTCTCACCCCTCCATGTCTTAACACAGCCTCTCAACACTGCACCTAGCAATCCTATTCTGTCTCCACCATTTCCCTGCAGTTCTGACAGACAATACTAGCATCCTCCCTCTTCACCACGAGCCTGCTACTCCCCCCCCCCCCCCCCCTTCCCCTGGTTCCACCTCACCTCACACATCCTGCTTACACCCACCACCCCTCCCCAAAGATTGCTGCTCACATCAGATATACAGTCACAGTCAGGCATCAGTGCCCAGAGACAATGGCCATTTGTGTGTGAGTTGTGCTTTGTGAATGTTTGTGTATTTTCTACTTCGGAAGAAGGACTTCATCTTAAGATGTATTTTTTATTGTGCTTTTCTGTGACTCAACACAACCTTTTCATGGTGAGTAGCAATCTACCCTTCCTATATTATTGTTAGTAGCATCTTACACATAAAATGACTACATCTGATTCACAATAAACAGTATTTATGGCCACCTACTTTACACAGTAAGGTCAGCCCATTACAGTGTAAAGTAAGTTTGACTGAATATTATGAAAAGGACAGTTGTTATTCACCATACAACAGAGATGCTGAGTCACAGATAGACACAATGAAAAGACTGTCAGAAAGTGAGCTTTCGGCCAACAAGGCATTCATCAAAAATACACAAAACACACACACACACACACACACACACACACACACACACATACACACATGCAAATGCAACTCACACACACATGACCACAGTAGCCGGCTGTTGAAGCTTCAATAAGCAGCAACTATGGTCATGTGAGTGTGAACTGCATTTTGTGTGTGTGTGTGTGTGTGTGTGTGTGTGTTTTTTTTGTCTGTTTTTGACAAAGGTGTTGTTGACTGTAAGCTCACTTTCCGACAATCTTTTTGTTGTGCCTATCTGTGCCTCAGCACCTCCACTTTATGGTGAGTAGCAACTATCCTTTTCATAATATTGTTACATTTCAGTCTGGATTTCCCGTTGTTTGGTATTTTGACTGCTGTTTTTAAATTCTTATGTTAGACACTATCATTAATATTATCCTATCACATATCCCTCCACAACTGGAACATCATGTACACCTGAGAGCTGTATGTTGCTTAGAAATATTATATCTCTGCAGGAGTTAATCCTTAACGTCATATCATGTTGTTCGCCATATTTCTCTACTGCAATCAACCATTATCATCAACAATAAATGTGTGTTTTTTTATATCTAACATTATTTTTTCCCACTTGTCTTACACCAACATTTAATTCAATATTATTTTTTATCACAGCCATTACATTAAATATTCTGAAGACTAAAAACCACAAATTAAAAGGGAAGGCAGAACTACTGTAAATAAGTATTCACCAACATGCAAGTTCAACACATGTGCACCCTGAACCATCACAAATCCAAGCAAGGCACTAAGATATAACTATTTATTGAAGCAACCTGCATATGAAACTTCCTGCCAGATTAAAACTGTGTGCCACATTGGAAGTCAAACCTGGGACTTATGCCTTTCATGGGCAAGTGCTCTATCAAATGTTCTATCCTTACACAACTCATGACCCATAGGACAACTTCTTTGAAGTTTGGAAGGTAGAAGGTGAGGTAACAACAGAGGGTAAAGCTGTGATGGTGGGTCATGAGTCACGCAATGAAGCTAAGTCAAAGTACTTGCCCATGAAAGGCAAAGGTCTGAGTTTCGAATCCCAGACTGACACACAGTTTTAATCTACCAGGAAGTATCAAATCAGCGCATACTCTGCTGAAGAGTGAAAACTCATTCTGGAACATAAATATGCTTAAAAAAACTGTGATTGTTTATTTCATTCTCTGTACATTTATCGTTAACTCTTTAAATATTTTATTCGCTAACATTACTCCTTATTCTTATTGTACTGATTATTTATTAGTCCATCTTTACTTTACCGTACAGGTTGTCCAAGTGCTACTGAACAAGTCAAAATAACATAATGCAACATACAGTGTAAACAAAAACAGGTAATATATAAACACTTTCATACTTGAAGTTTAGCTATTTGATCTCTATTTGAATAAAATTATTGTTTTTGCTTATTTAAAAGCTCCTGTGCTTCCACATTCCTCAATACCACTTCTTTAAGCATCTGTAACACTTTTGTCATTATTCTTCATGTAAAAGAGAGAGAGAGAGAGAGAGAGATTCAATGACCAATGACTGCTATAGATGTCGCACAAAACCCAAAGAAATTTTGATCATATGTTCAGGCTGCTAGCGACACCAAAGGTAGTGTCCACACACTTATGGATGACACAGAAATTACAATTGACAGCAGCCATAAGAAAACTCTGTTGCAAATTGTTCGTTTACAAACAAAGATCTAAGAGTAATTAATGTATGTAATACATTAATACATGTATTAGTGTCAACAGTATTGAGAAACAGCTGAAAATGGTAAAATTGAACAAGGCCCTTGGGCCCTGTAGAATCTCTGTCATATCCCATACAGGCCCTCTCTCTGTTAAGTATAATTTACTGTAGCCCAATGAACAAAAAACTATGCCCAGTGGGTTTGAAGAAAAGACAGCTCACATACGTCGAACAGATGTAGCAGAAATCATCCCCCCCCCCCCCCCCCAAAAAAAAAAAGCTGCCCTCCAATATCAAAATATCATTGACATCCATCAGTTGTAGAATCTTAGCATACATCCTCAGCGCAAACATAATGAGATACCTCAAAAGCAGTGATTTTCTCCATGCCAACCAGCATGGATTCAGAGAACACCAGTCATGTGAAACACAACTTGTGCTGTTCTCACATGACATCCTGAATACCATGGATCAAGGCAGTCAGGGAGATGCAGGACTTTTCGACTTCCAAAAAACTCACCTATTAAACAAAAACATAAGCTTAAGGGGCATAAACAAAATTTGTGACTGATTTGAGAATTTCTTGGTAGGGAGGATGCAGTATATTTTATCTGACAGAGAATCATCAGCAGATGCAGAAGTAACTACAGGTGAGTTCCTGTAACAGTGTGTTATGATCCTTACTGGTTTCGATAACGGTGTCCTGCATGAAGAAAGTTTGCAAATACACTCCTGGAAATGGAAAAAAGAACACATTGACACCGGTGTGTCAGACCCACCATACTTGCTCCGGACACTGCGAGAGGGCTGTACAAGCAATGATCACACGCACGGCACAGCGGACACACCAAGAACCGCGGTGTTGGCCGTCGAATGGCGCTAGCTGCTCAGCATTTGTGCACGGCCGCCGTCAGTGTCAGCCAGTTTGCCGTGGCATACGGAGCTCCATCGCAGTCTTTAACACTGGTAGCATGCCGCGACAGCGTGGACGTGAATCGTATGTGGAGTTGACGGACTTTGAGCGAGAGCGTATAGTGGGCATGCGGGAGGCCGGGTGGATGTACCGTCGAATTGCTCAACACGTGGGGCGTGAGGTCTCCACAGTACATCGATGTTGTCGCCAGTGGTCGGCGGAAGGTGCACGTGCCCGTCGACCTGGGACCGGACCGCAGCGACGCACGGATGCACGCCAAGACCGTAGGATCCTACGCAGTGCCGTAGGGGACCGCACCGCCACTTCCCAGCAAATTAGGGACACTGTTGCTCCTGGGGTATCGGCGAGGACCATTCGCAACCGTCTCCATGAAGCTGGGCTACGGTCCCGCACACCGTTAGGCCGTCTTCCGCTCACGCCCCAACATCGTGCAGCCCGCCTCCAGTGGTGTCGCGACAGGCGTGAATGGAGGGACGAATGGAGACGTGTCGTCTTCAGCGATGAGAGTCGCTTCTGCCTTGGTGCCAATGATGGTTGTATGCGTGTTTGGCGCCGTGCAGGTGAGCGCCACAATCAGGACCGAGGCACACAGGGCCAACACCCGGCATCATGGTGTGGGGAGCGATCTCCTACACTGGCCATACACCACTGGTGATCGTCGAGGGGACACTGAATAGTGCACGGTACATCCAAACCATCATCGAACCCATCGTTCTACCATTCCTAGACCGGCAAGGGAACTTGCTGTTCCAACAGGACAATGCACGTCCGCATGTATCCCGTGCCACCCAACGTGCTCTAGAAGGTGTAAGTCAACTACCCTGGCCAGCAAGATCTCCGGATCTGTCCCCCATTGAGCATGTTTGGGACTGGATGAAGCGTCGTCTCACGCGGTCTGCACGTCCAGCACGAACGCTGGTCCAACTGAGGCGCCAGGTGGAAATGGCATGGCAAGCCGTTCACAGGACTACATCCAGCATCTCTACGATCGTCTCCATGGGAGAATGGCAGCCTGCATTGCTGCAAAAGGTGGATATACACTGTACTAGTGCCGACATTGTGCATGCTCTGTTGCCTGTGTCTATGTGCCTGTGGTTCTGTCAGTGTGATCATGTGATGTATCTGACCCCAGAATGTGTCAATAAAGTTTCCCCTTCCTGGGACAATGAATTCACGGTGTTCTTATTTCAATTTCCAGGAGTGTATACAGTCAGGTTTTGATTACATTTCAAGCTTGTGATTCACATATCACTTTAAATGATCAGAAATGTGAAACTGCATACTTTACAAAATGCAAAAATATAGTATTCTATGATTAAAATATCAGTGCATTACAAGCGGAGTCAGTCAACTCATATAAACACCATGGTATGAAATGGAATGATCACATAGGCTCAGCTGTGGATAAGGAAAATAGCAGATTTCAGTTTACTGGGAGGAAACTGGAAAATTTCAGTCAACATTGATGCAAGGCATCCTAAGATATTGTTCAAACCTGTTGAACACATATAAAACAGGACTAATGGTGAATATTCAACACATACAAAGAACATCAGCAATGAATGATCACAGGTTTGGTTTATTCAAGGACATGCCACAAAAATGTTGAAAAACATGAGCTTGCAGTTACTGGAAGATATATGCCAACTATCTTGCAAAAGCCTACTTACAAAATTTCAAGACAAGTGTTAAGCAAGGAATCTAGGAACATGCAATGGCCCCTGTATCTCGTTCCCATAGGCACAACAAAGACAGAATTAGACTAATTACGTTGCACAAATATGCATTTAAGTAATCATTCTTTCCACATCCCATAAGCCATTGGAACAGGAAAAATGCTAATATGTGGTGCAATGGAAAGTACCCATTTCCATGCATTTTAATTTGGTTTGCAGAGTGCAGGTACAGATGCAGAACTATCAAGTCACAATAAATGTCTCTATATGCCAAAAAGTATTTGGTTTGCTTTATGATTCATTCTTCATAACAACAACCCAGTCTTAAATCATACAAAGCACTAATAAGATGGAAGAAAAGTATCTATCCTTACCAATTACTGAGAGACAAAAATCCATGTAGGACTCATTGAAATGCTACACATTTAACATGGATTTTAAGCTACTGCAATGAAGACATCCTTCATGGGAAGAAAAAGACAAAAGTGAGAAGAGAGAAAAAGTACAAAAAAGGAGTGCATATGATGGAGGGAGGAGACATTTACACAGAACATAGTCAAATGTGGCAAACAAACTAAGTAAATCTATGGAATAAAGTTATTTTTATTGCTTATCTCACGTGCCTCCCCTAATCAGTTCTTTAATGACTCTCTGCCTCCAATATTTCTTACATTCTCTAAAGCATTTGTCTTTTAATTTCACAAGTTTGAAGTTCTGTGGTCACTGATAATGATCACAGAAACTACTGGCTCAATGTCTATTAGTTTTCTCTTCATACTGGCCCTGTCCAGTTGTTATAATTTCAATTTCAAGCAAGTGAACTCTTTTATATTTTCACTTCCGTATTGTGAATTTAATAAACAATAATAATCTGATACTTACCTGTTGCTCAGCATGGTATCGAAAAAATTTGCAGGGTCTCTTTTCATTCAGTATAAGGTCGTTTTGTTCTGGATCATCATATCTTACAGTCAAAATTTTATCAATACATTTATCCATTATAGAACGAAGCTCAGTCTTGAACATAACTGAATCAATTTTTACTGAGATAAGCTTTTCCATTGGTACTGCATCCAAACAAATCATTTTTGGAATCAAAGGAATGTGTTGTGCACGCTTCTCTAGATCAACTTTTATCCAACGAATAAATATCTGCATAGAAATAACAATGTTTATGTAAAATTTAATAATTAACAAAACAACAAGTTTTTAATCATTTATATACTTACAAAAGTAAAAATAGCATGATGGTAGTAAGTTACAACATTGTATCATCACTGTCATTGGCATTTTTGTTGGAAGCTGTATCTCAACTTCTTGGAAGGAAGGAAGATTTAGGGTCATTAGAGACAGATGCAAGCTTTGATTAGAGGAAGTTTAGAAAAGAAAATCAGCTGTTATTTCTGCACTGGAACTATCTGGCATTTGCCTTAAGCAGTTTAGGGAAACCATGAAAACATAAATTTAAATGCTCAGGTTGGAGTCTGAACCACTGTCCTCTTGAATGTGAGCCAAGTGTCTTACCATAGTACCATCTCGCTCAGTAATTTCTTAGATGCTAACTCAGAGAATGTATACCAGCAGAAAACTGAATGAAAAATAACAGTTTATGAAAGATGACAAGCAGGAAATGTGGAGGAGCCATTACATTGTGGTTCAAACGTCCTAGTCTAAGCTATAAACAGGAATGGGACAAGGACACAGATAATATATAGCAGTCTTGTGAACACTATAAAAGACTGCACGTCAATGAGGAGGCAGCAGCACTGAACAAAACACACATTATCAGTGAAATGAATAAGGGAGATTCAAAGTTTTGACAAATTAGAACAGGGGCTTCTCAGAGAGAAAATCTGGGAATAAACTATCAGGAAAGGACATATTTGAAACAACAACATACTGCTTGACAGAGAGAGAAAAATACAACACCACAAAGAAACCAACAGAAATTCATCTAAGTTACATCACACATGAGTAATGCCAACACAAAGAAACAAATCTTTTGTCACATTAATAAAATGACAATACTGCCCCAGTTTATGAACCCGCCCAAAACAGGCAATAAAATCTTTACTAGACAATATCAACTCTAGTGCACTTTACATATTTAGGAGACATTAACTGCAATGTATCTTTGAGTCCATAATTCACTAGTCATACCACCTACAAGACCCTTTTACATCATTTCCCATGTTGTTTCTAGTCATCAACTTGTTAGTCTGATACAAGCCAGTGACAGAGCATGTGATGTACAGTGAGGATGACTAAAATCTTCAGGCACTTTAACTTCATGTTGTCAAAAGTGTCCTGACACTCCATTTACATGATTTAAGGCTATATGGAAAAACAGAAGATTAATGTTTAACACACTGTTAACATAAAGGTAATTAGGAATAGGTCACAAGCTCTCACTGGAAAAGACATTGTGTGGAGATGCACCTTAATTGATTTAGAGAAAACACAGAAAACCTTAATCAGTATAACAGGAAGGATATTTGAATCCTAGTTCCTTTAAATACAAGTCTACTGTTAAACTATGCATATAAGAGGACTGAACACATTTTCTGTTTGATCTCCTTGGCCCATATAACTGTTCCGTGCACAGCATGTCATTCTGTTATCAAAAGATATGTACCAGATCCAAAAGATCAGGTGCAGGAGATAAGACTTTTTGCCACAGCGTATGAAAGTGTTAAAAGGCCTGTGTCTATAAATATATATTTTATGGTTAAGTAATTAACACCACAATAAAATCAACTAACACTCTAGTTATAATATATAAGAATGCTTTTTATATGAGCCAAATACATAACGGAACAGGGAACAAGGAAAAGTGCCTCAAATTCCTTTATAATGGTGAATATGGAACATGATATTTTGGGGATAGATTCAGATTGTAAAGATTTCCTATCAAGAATTCCACTATTTAAAATAAATGAATTCCCATAAATTTAAAACAATGAAGGTTATTAGTTGTCAATGTCAGTTACTTGAACATGCAAATCAATTTTACATTTCTATAACTGAAAAACACAATTTTATGAAATTTAAAGAAATTATAGAAATACAAAAATTCTGTATAGAAAACATTATCACAAAAACAGGAAAGCTTTTACTGCTCACATCATGCAGTAACATGAGTTTCTATAATTTCAGTGTATTAAACATACAGGAAAATAGTACAAATACTGAATTCATGAATTAAATTACTAACCTCAAGTAGCCTACTTTCATCATCAATGTTTATGTAATCTGAATAAAGAATATCTGACAACAGTTCAATAGTTACATCCAAGAATTCAGGCTGTTCACAGACCGATGAGAAATTACGAAGTATGCAGCGCAAAGCTTCATGGGCAAGATCATTGTAACCACTATCTATAGCAGTCTGGTACACTGATAGGCAGTTGTCTACACAGAGACTTGTCTGTAGATACTGGCAGCAGGGGTGGCTTAAAGCTGGAATCTGTAGGAAATCTGCCATACTGATCACAGAATAAATATTTTCCTCAGAAATCTGAAAAATACATAAATTCTGATGAAAAACTGTAACCTTCTACACACAATTACCAACGTATTTATTTACACATGATATACACACTCCTCACAAAAAATATGTAAAGATATAACAATATTTCTTAAGTACACCCACAGACTCCCAAAATTACAAAATTGAAATGATTTCAAATGGAAACTGAATATAGCGATGTAGTATAATGCTCAGTCACCTCTGCTAGATAGGTGTTAGATGCTCCCCAACTTTTTCATGTGACAACTTGTTTCTTTGACTCACATCTGACTGTGATCTAAATCATGTATTCTTTCCATATGCATGGTATCATAATCAACAAGTAACTTGTTGTAAGAGACTAAGCAAACAGAAACATCAATTTCCTACTAATACACCATAATCCTTGCATCAGAAAGTGTAACAACTTTTAAAATAATCACAGACTTTTGGAAAAACTGTAGCTTGCACATATAAATGACTTCTATTCCTGTGTAGAACTTCTATAACATATTACACACTGTCTGTCAGATGATACTGCTAACAGTGTGCATCATTCACCTTTTGGAAGCAATCATAAAACCAAAAGATAACACTGCAACATCACTTCAGAAAAAGTTAATATATATGTACTGTTATTTACTTTTCCCCCTTAATAATTAAAAGAAATGTACCTGTTGTTTTATAGGAATCTGTTATCAGTTACTATAACATTATATTACCACTGATTTTTGATTGTTATCAGCTGCTGTGTGTTTTATAAATACTTATTTATATTTGTTTTAATCATTAGATTTCCCCCTTTTGTCATATGATGCTGGCTGCAAAATATGTACACCATATACAATTTTAAATAAAAATAAGGAAAGATCAGTACATAGATGACACTATTTCTCAGTGGTTATGTACCAGACTGTGGGTACTGAGGCCCCCAGTTCAATCTTCAGTCAGTTCCAGAATTTTTGTCTGTCACTTATCGCTTCTTTTGCCTCTGCCATGTTTGTTAACGCAAAAAATGTTGAGTTGCACTGTGGTTCGCAGACCATGTCAAACTGTAGTGGCTGGGTAAGCCAGGTCAAAAGTTGGATGAAGGCAATGGCATACCACCTCCAATAGAACCATCCCCTAGAAAAGAACTGTAGGTTCCAAACCAACTTTCAGGTTGATGAAAGCTTACCACTTACACAGACCTTTCATTATTGAACAGTTTCAATATGAGTAACGACATACCTGAGGTCCCCTTGTGAGTTTCTTCATATTTTGGGCCCTGGTTATTTGCATTTGTAGAAGCCAGGGACAGTCCAATATTCAGGAATGAAAATGCTACTTTTTCTGTATCAAATATTAATTACATGCACTCACTTTTAATGTAATAAATGCTAGGGGAAGTCTAAGAATCATTAGAGCTTCTTTACTGTTATCAAATTATCAGTAAATTAATTGGAATAAGAAATGAATTATGGTGGAGACACTACTGACACAGTACAAATCATTCCAAAGTCATGCAAAGTTTGCTAGTGATTCTTGTTGGGTGCCAAGTCAGTCAGACAGTGTTAGCAAGTATTTCTTGTAAGAATTCCATGTCAGTTATACTCTCAATTTTCAGTAGTTTATGGAGTTATGTGTATCAGACTGAGAAATTTTCTATTATTTTACAGTATTTATTAGTAAACACACCATAATGGCACCTCTAACTATTATTTAACACAGATCTGCTACATGTATGTACAACTAAAGCCACACAAGTAGAATTTTTTTCATACCGGTAGTTTCTGAGAGGTGCTATTTTATCTGCTGTGAGTGTCAACATGAACGGGAAGACTACACAGAGCAGGTAGGAGGATGCCTTGCACATCGATTTGCAAGGTTTATCTGAGAACAGGTTATCTTTTCTTTGTAGGTTAACAGGCAAGCTCAATTTAGCTGTATAGCTCCTATGTCACTCTCTACGCATTTGTGGTTAATCTGAGAAAGCCACATTGAGGTCAAGTCATGAGGAGTTCTTGCACTTGATAGTATCCGTTTCAATATCATGTGCCAGTTTAATGTAATTACATCTTCTGTGGCAAGTATATAAATAAGTAACAATCATGGGGAATAGAACAGTTCATCATAATGTAATTATATGTGAAGGATTGTTTGAACATCACCTCTAGTGAAGATAATGGCATCAATTAAGCAATCATGTGGGTTCACAAGTTTCTTCTGGTATGCCAGATGCAGATGGGCTTCTAAACTGTGCAGATGTTTATTGATATGTTTCACTATGCTCCAAAAAAGTCTCACTTGTTTTCTATAGAATTAAGGTTTTGTGAATTAGTGGGATAGTTAAGATGCAATAGGGGCCTGAGTGTTCATCAAACCAGGAATATATGTCTTTAGTTCTGTGAAGATTGCTGTTATAATCTTGGAGGACAAGAATCCTCTCAGTATATTCATCATGACGATGTAGAAGAAAGAGCAACTGGTCACAGAGAATGCTGAAATAAACATCCTGGTTCATGTTCACAGTAGCCTGAATGGGTGGTCAAGTTATGGTATGAAGACACCTCCATTGTTATAACGTCAAGTTTAACACATATATTTCAGAAAGACACAACACATATAAGTCACAGACTAAGTTGACAAGCAAGACAGGTGTACACGTTAGCATTCGAATGAGCACTGAGTCCCAGTCTAGCGGCCGCTGCTCGGCTGGCCGCTTAGGTGGCGCAGCTGCTGCATGGCTGGCAGACAGCGCCGCACGTAGAGGACGCGTGTAATTGCGCGGCGGCATTTTTGAATGATCGGTGAGTCACAACACTTTTCCCCCCTTTGAAATTTTTGCACTGTTCTTGATGGAGGTGTCCTGGAGATGGCTAACATCCATAGGCGTTGTTTGACTCGCCGTAAAGTCTCGAGGAGGAGGCTTCCCATATGGATGGAAGTGTCCCCGATGATAACGGGTCGAGATGACAGGAGACATAGGGGTCGAATCTGCTGGGGCCCCATGCACCAATCTGCCCATTGCGGCAAGTCCAGTTGATATGACAGGAGACATGGGCGATGTGTCGGCATCCATTGGAGGAGGAGGCAAGTAGATTTGCTCTGACAGAGGATGGTCATCCGGTTCCTGCATGGGCACATCTCCTGGTGGCGTCCGTTCTTGTGCTGGCATCGCGATGACGTTGAGAGGGCTGCATTGTGAGTATTGAGAGATGCCAAGATCCCGAGCGTCAGGTAGAGCCAAAGGTGGTGTAGCGGCATTCGGAACAGGCGTTGCTGGCACACGAAGCCGAAGCTGGTCCGAATGACGCACTGCAACACCCGTGTCCATCAGGATTTCATACAGGCGTCTGCCACGGTGCCTTAAGATGCGGCCCGGGCTCCATTTTGGCCGCCTGCCATATCCCCGTACCCAGCCGAGGTCGTCAGCGATGAACCGGCCAAGTGAAGGCACATGCGGCCGTGAGGTGGAAGGCCACAGAAGATGAAGTAGTGTGCGGGGCTGTCGGCCATGTAAGAGCTCAGCCGGGCTGTGGTCGCCCATGGGGGTGAAACGGTAAGACGTCAGAAACTGGAGAAGCGCATCATCTGCAGCAGAAGAAGTCAGAAGTTTCCACATGTGAACCTTAAATGTGTGGACCAGTCGTTCAGCCTCACCGTTGGATAGTGGATGAAACGGTGGGGCCGTGACATGCATAACACCGTGATGAGCACAAAAATCTGCAAATTTGGAAGAGGCAAATTGCAGACCATTATTAGTAACAAGAATAGAGGGAAGGCCTTCCAAAGAAAAAATGCAGGCGAGAGCACTGGTGGTTGCTGCGGTGGTAGGCGACGTGCAACGAACAATGAAAGGAAAGTTAGAGTAGGCGTCAATTACGAGGAGCCTATAAATACCTAAAAAGGGTCCCGCAAAGTCAGCATGAATGCGCTCCCAGAGCTTCTCAGGAGAAGGCCACGGTAACAAAGATAACTTCGGGGCAGCGGCCTGTGATGCACAAGGGCCGCAGGCAACGACCATGTATGCGATTTCAGAGTCAATGCCAGGCCAGTACACATGACGGCGCACCGGAGATTTTGTGCGAGACACACCCCAGTGCCCTTGGTGAAGGAGGCGCAAGACCGAAGCACGCAAAAACGCAGGTACCACAACACGCGGCGAAGCACTGTCAATGGAGAGGAGGATAACACCATCCCTAGCCGTGAGGCGCTAGCGCAAAGTGTAGTAGTTGTGCAACGGATCAGAAGTCTTAGTGGATGGACGATCTGGCCAACCCTTCTGAAGACAACGTAAAACCCGGGAAGGAGCCGCCAGCCTGTCCCCAGTGATGGGGAACCCGTCCACAACCCGCTGCTCGGCAACATCCAGGTGGAAACACAAAAGTTCGTCCCTATCGAATGCCTGATCAGGACCCATGGGAAGGCGAGACAGAGCATTAGCATTTGCATGTTGAGCCGTTGGCCAGAAATGAATCTCATAATTGAAACGAGACAAGTAAAGAGCCCAACGCTGGAGGCGGTGTGCAGCCTTGTCAGGAAGTGACGTTAATGGATGAAACAAGGAAACAAGTGGTTTGTGAGCCGGAACAAGATGAAATTTTGAGCCATAGAGAAAAACACCAAACTTATGAAGAGCATAAATAATGGCCAAAGCTTCTTTCTCGATTTGAGAATACTTTTGTTGGGCATCCGTGAGCGTTTTGGAGGCATAAGCAATGGGTTGTTCTGAACCGTCAGAAAAACGGTGCGCAAGGACTGCACCGACCCCGTATTGAAAGGCGTTGGTGGCAAGAACAAGATGTTGGCCAGGTTGATAAGTAGCCAGGCACGGGGCCTGTTTCAGCATAGTCTTCAATTTCTGGAAAGCCGCTTCGCATGACGTGGACCAGTGAAAAGGCACGTTTTTATGCAACAGGCGATGCAACGGCTGAGCCACCGGAGCCGCAGACGGTAAAAACTTGTGATAGTATGCTATTTTCCTCAAGGAGGCCTGCAGTTCCTTAACAGATGTAGGGCGAGGAAGGGCATCGATCGCAGCAACAGTTTGCTGAAGCAGATGGATACCATCCCGAGAGAGTTGAAACCCCAAGTACGTGATAGATGCCTGAAAAAATTGTGATTTCTGAAGATTACACTTAAGACCGGCAGTCTGTAAGACATGAAAAAGTGTGCAGAGATTTTGAAGATGTTCTTCAGTGGTGGAGCCAGTGACAACAATGTCGTCCATGTAATTGATACACCCAGGGACAGGGAGAAATAATTGTTTCAAGAATCGCTGAAAGAGAGCAGGGGTGCTAGCAACCCAGAATGGCAAGCGTTGGTATTGATAGAGGCCGAAAGGCGTGTTAAGGACTAGAAAAGGCCGGGAAGCAGCGTCGAGAGGAAGTTGATGATAAGCTTCTGACAGGTCAATTTTAGAAAAATACTGGCCTCCAGCAAGTTTAGTGAACAGTTCTCCAGGACGGGGCATAGTGTAAGTGTCGATGAGGCATTGAGCATTTACAGTGGCTTTGAAATCGCCACAGAGACGAATATCACCATTTGGCTTAGCAACGAAAACGACAGGAGAGGACCACTCACTGGAAGTGACAGGAAGCAAGACCCCTGAAGTAGTGAGACGATCCAACTCCCGTTTTACCCGATCACGAAGGGCCACAGGAATGGGCCGAGCCCGAAAAAACTTAGGCCGAGCAGTGGGTTTGAGCATGATATGAGCTTCAAAGTCGTTTGCACGGCCTAACCCAGGAGAAAAAAGGGACGAAAATGTCATCGACAAGGAATCCAGTTGAGCATAAGGAATAGCATCAGAGACAATATTGACAGAGTCATCTATGGAGAACCCAAAAACGCGAAAGGCATCAAAACCAAAAAGATTTTCTGTGTTGCTCTGGTCGACCACAAATATGGGAACAGTGCGAATGCCAGATGTGTAAGATATCTCAGCATTAAACTGTCCCAAGAGAGAAATCTTCTGTTTATTGTATGTCCATAATTGCCGAGTGACAGGTGACAGGAGTGGAGAACCCAACTGAAGATACGTCTGAGAATTAATTATATTGGCAGCAGAACCAGTATCCACTTGCATGCGAACATCTCAACCAAGGATTTGGACAGTGAGGAATAACTTCCCTGAAACGGAAGAAGTGCAATTGACAGACAACACAGAATCAGAATCAGCGTCATGTTCATGAACATCATGTATGTGGTCGGATTTGCAAACGGAAGACACACGACCTTTCTTTTTGCAATTGTGACACACAGCCCAACGTTGGGGACAATCCTTGCGTGAATGTTTCGTAAAACACCGCGGACATGAAGGAAGTTGCCGGGGGTTTTGCTGCAGTTTCTTAGCGGGTTGTTTACGGCTAGGGTGAGGCTGAGCGTGGGAGCGCACTGCGGCCACGTCGGCCGGCGGGGATGCGCCGCACACGTCGTCAACAGCGCACAGAGGTTGTATTTCCCCGACATCACCCCATGCCTCTATTTGCACCCCAGCGGCGTGAGAAATTTCAAAAGACTATGCAACGGAGAGAACTTCATCTACAGCCAGATTCGCCAACTGAAGGGCACGTTGCTGAACCTCTTTGTCGGGCGCCGACTGGATAATAGCATCCCGTACCTTGGAATCGGCATAGGATTCTTTGTGAACGTCAGTAACAAATTGACACTATCGACTGAGGCCGTGAATTTCAGCAGCCCAAGCGCTATAGGATTGATGTGGCTGTTTTTGACAATGATAAAAGGCAACACAAGAGGCTATCACATGCATTTGCTTTTGAAAATAGACAGGCAGAAGTGAGCACATTTCAACAAAGGACAAAGACGCAGGATCCTTCAAAGGAGCCAATTGCGACAACAACCGATACATTTGAGGTGAAATCCAGGAAAGGAACAGAGACTTACATGGTTGTTCGTCCGTGACATGAAATGCCAAGAAGTGCTGTCGAAGATGTTTTTCATAATCAGACCAGTCTTCCGCTGTCTCGTCATAAGGAGGAAAAGGAGGTATAGCCAACGACGAGAAACACCCCGCATTTGACGCCACAACGAAATCGCGAATCGCCGCTGTTAGAAGCGTTTGCTGTTCAAGGATATTTTGCAATAGTTGCTCGACAGTAGCCATGGAACCCTGTGGGTCAACGGTGAAAAGGAAAAATCCACTACCTCGTCACCAATTCTTATAACGTCAAGTTTAACACATATATTTCAGAACGACACAACACATATAAGTCACAGAGTAAGTTGACAAGCAAGACATGTGTACACATTAGCATTTGAATGAGCACTGAGTCCCAATCTAGCGGCCGCTGCTTGGCTGGCCGCTTAGGTGGCACAGCTGCTGCATGGCTGGCAGACAGTGCCGCACGTAGAGGACGCGCATAATTGCACGGCGGCACTTTGAATGATCGGCGAGTCACAACATCCATAATGTCACAGAACCATCTCCATTCTGAACTACACATTCCATACAGCTGCTGGGTTACATACCTCACTGGGCCGTTGATGTACTTGATGCCTTGCATCATCTGAAGAGAGGCAAAATGTCAAACCATGCTACACACCTCTAGTCAGTTATTGTCCAGTTTCTGTGTTCTTTGGCCCATAAAAGCCATGCAGTTTTAAGAGACAGTTTGAGTAATGGTCTTTTCATTCATGGTGTGGTCATTCACACATTGAAACATGCATTATTGTTCAAGCATCCATTTCTCAAGGAGTCTTCATGTTTTTGTCCAACACCTGTATATTAGCAGTGGGGGGTCATAGGACTGCATGACAACAGTTCTACAGCACTCCAGAAGTGACCTATGTGCTCATTTAAATGGATGACTAATATTTTTTTAAGTAAACTTATACAAGTAATTCCCATAACTATTGGTATAAGTGTTATCAACACTGTCATAAATTGTTGGTAGTATACTTTACAAAAGTAGGCAGTAGTGGTTACTTTTGTCTGCTAATGTATGGCTTGATTCTTTCCACGTCTCTAAAGACTCTCATTCGTGACATGATTTACAGAACATGATTAGTGATTGAATGAATTAATAGAGAAAAAACAGACTATAAGCAGTGTAGTTCCATAAAGAGGAATATATTGCCACTGGTGGACAAATGCTTGACAAGTCCAAGTGTCTTAGTAACTTTCTGGGGCAAAGGGGGTGGCTGTGAGGAAATAGTCTATCAAGGCAAAGTTAAGATTAATGATAGGAGTGCTTGCATCAAAAGACCCTCTCAAAGTTAAAGAGTTGAATGAAGAATTTAAAAGAAAGTGGACCAAATGAAAATAATGTCACATCAAATATGATGAAGGATGTTGATAAGGTGTTAATGGAACTGAGATGAAAATGTTGGAGGTATTCTGGCCAATAGGAGAAGAAATCAAGATATCAGATAGCCAGATATCAAACAGGATTTGAAGACTGCAGGCACAATTGACAAAGTGATGGAGAAATTCTTCAATTAGTAGGGGGCACATGCGGAAGTGAAATAGTTGTCTCCTACTGAAAAGAATAAGTAACACCTTCATACGCATCCTCAGCAGCCAGACAAGCAAGCATGTAACTAATCTGAGACAAGTCTTGCAAACATGAGATGCCAACATGTTCAAACCAGGTATCAGCTGTGAATTTACTACTACTCAAGTGATCTAAATGATTAATGGAAAATCTCATATAAGATATGAAACAAATACTAACAAAGAGATAGAGGGGCTGGCCAGTACTTACCTCAGCTCAGTACAGCCGATAGATACACATAAAACAGAACTGAAAATTTACATTCCTAGCTTTCGGAACTTTGTTCCTTCATCAGGGAGGAGAGAGGGGAAAAAAGGGAAGAAGGGAAAGTGGATTCAGTTACTCACAACCCAGGTTATGAAGCAACAGGGAAAGGTAAACAGGGAGGGTAGCAAGGATGGAGGCATGGTTGTCAGAGGGAAGCCAAAGATATTCTACTGTAAGTACTGTGCCAGCTTCAAACCAAAGAGGATGCATACAGAAGTAAAGAGGTATATAGTATAAAGATATACTATATACCTCCTACATAGTTGTGTTTATCTTTATACTATATACCTCTTTACTTCTGTATGCATCCTCTTTGGTTTGAAGCTGGCACAGTACTTACAGTAGAATATCTTTGGCTTCCCTCTGACAACCATGCCTCCATCCTTGCTACCCTCCCTGTTTACCTTTCCCTGTTGCTTCATAACCTGGGTTGTGAGTAACTGAATCCACTTTCCCTTCTTCCCTTTTTTCCCCTCTCTCCTCCCTGATGAAGGAACAAAGTTCCGAAAGCTAGGAATGTAAATTTTCAGTTCTGTTTTATGTGTATCTATCGGCTGTACTGAGCTGAGGTAAGTACTGGCCAGCCCCTCTATCTCTTTGTTAGTATCTACTACTCAAGTGCTCATTCATTGTCTTGAGAGAGGGAAATCTGCACCGACATTATCGTGGCACTGTTTGTGAAAGGTATAACCTACAGCCCTGTACAGGATATGCCTAAACAATCAAGATTATCTACAAAAGTTCTTCTTACTTCATTTTTTGAATTATCACAATATGCCAGACTAGGTAAGTGAGATAAAACAAATCAGATGATGTGAAACTGTGCCTCACATATTACCATAATATAAAGTATAAATAAATCAAAGTTGCAGGAAACATATTCTTTTGCCGAGAGAATGTCACTAAGAAGGCAATATGATTTAATTGTCTTACAGTCTGATCAAATCAGATTTAAGAATAAAATACCAGTAAAACATAAGAGTCCTCAAAAGAATAATTATATGTTAATCATACAAACCTTTATTTGACCTGTGTACATAAAATGTATGATTTCCTTAAAGGTAGGTAGTTCAATGTCATGGAGAACTATCTTTTCTTGGTGGCTTTCCATTAAACTTCCACAAAACATAGTCCTAAAATAAAAACAAAAACACTTATTGAGACTGCAGTCCTCTCCAATTTTCTTTCTCTCTCTCTCCTCCCTCCATCCTTACCTTTCCCTCTCTTCCAAATAAAATAAAGTAAAAATAGTTGTAGAAAATAACATGAGTGGGGAAAATAAAAATAAAATGAAAATAAAGTTGAGTTTAACAGCATCAACATCAGGTCAGATACTTCATTTGGAGAATGGAGGAAGGATCAACTGCTTTCTGTATACAGATCAATGCCTCTACTTGCCTTAAACGACCTATGAAAACCACAAAACATACAGCAGGTTGAGCAGATGGGAAAGTGAATCAAACTTCTTCTAAATGTGAGTCCCATGTATTAACTACTCCGCTATTTTAAAATGAAATAGATAATGAAAACTTCTGGGTCAGGAAACTGGATCTGAATGGTGTTTTAAAAGCTCTAATAACATCTTATTGCTCTAAACTACCAACCGTTGATTTGCGTTGAAGTGTACTCCAACATTAATCAAAACAACTGAATAACTAGAACAAGGACAAAATGCTGTTTTGTGCATGTGAAAAAAATGTAAAGTGGAGAAGTAAAAGCCAATTGGTTTAAAATGAAATGTAATCTGGAAACAGCTTCCTAAATGAAATTCATGGCGCACTGAATTCGTAACAGAACGAAACAGAAATAATATTTGTAAGACCTAAAGATGCTGCATAGTAAATCTGACTGCAGAAAAATATCTTTTCAATATATTATTTTTTCCCTTATGTTAAGGACATTTGTCTTGTTAACAACAAACACAGTTACTGAATTTTAAACCTGTCTGTTGCGGTAGTGCACTTTCAGTACCTATAGAGTTCTATGAATTGTCTCTCAACAGGCTCCCTAGAGTTATTTGGAAACAATGAGATCTCACCTTCCAAGTTCAACACCATATGATTTCTAAACAATTCTAGAAGATGGCAAAGGAATTGAAGGTATCTTGAACTGAGGTTATACATCAACAAAAGTAAAATGAGGGTAAGGGAATGTAACACATGAAATCAGGTGATGTTAAGGGAATTAGATTAGCAAATGAGATACTTAAAGGAGTACATGAGTTATGCTATTTGGGCAGAAAAAAAGTTCAAAGTAGAGAGGTATGAAATGTAGACTGGCAAGCATTTGCATTTCTGAAAAAGAGGAATTCGTTAACATCCAATATGCAATGAAATATTAGAAAGTCTTTTCTAAAGGTATTTTTCTGGAGTATAGTGTTGAATGGAAGTGAGACATGGATGATAAGCAGTTCAGACCAGAAGAGAATAGAAGCTTTTGATATGTGGTGTGACAAGAGAATGGTGAAGTTTAAACAGGTAATCAGATAAGTAATGAGGAGTTACTAAGTCAAACTGAGGAAAAAATAAATTTATGGCACAAATTGACTAAAAAAAGAGATCAGTTGATAGAGTTCATCCTGAGGCATCAATCATTAATTTGTTAATGGAGAGAGAGCAGAATTTGGGGGGGGGGGGGGGGGGGGGGGAAGGAAGGGGGGGGGGGCAAAATTTGACTATACTAAGCAGGTAGACCACTATAGAAAGCAGCAAAAAACAAATCTTTGCACTGAAAACAACATGGGGTCTATCTATTTAAATACTACACTGATATAAAACAGTTTCTAAAGCCTGATGGCTACAGTATTGAACTGAAATAAAACTACTGCTTCTCTGCAAATTTCCTTCCAATATTAAATATTTTTAGACCCTACTGTAGGTGTGATATGGCCATCAACTTGTCCACATAGACATTGCTGCATGTTTTTGTAACCTTTTGTATCCCATTGGTCAATGTTAGTATACCTGTCTCATATTCTATCATCCTTCAGGCGTGCATCCGAGAGTGTAATATCTCTTCTCTCAATATTTTGCCTGTTAACCATACAACCACCTTCAAGATAAGCTGGTGATATACTGTGAAGTAAAATGTGCATGAATAACAGATTGCATTTCCACAGCTTCCTTGACCACAGAATTCCAGTAGGATGAGGCTCTGGCCAATATCTTCATTCTTCTGTAATCCATGGAATGGTCAGTGGAACTGCAAATTCAGTTACTGCAGATCTGCTAGTCCATAGGGATGTTACTGGTGTTTAATGCACTTGTTGTACAGTGCATGCTGTTTGTCCTATGTAACTTTTATGACACTGACAGGAAATTTCATAGACACCTGCTTTCTGTAAAAGCAGTTCATCTTTTACAAACTCCAGAAGGGATGCCATCTTGGTTTGTCTGTGGAAGATCACACACACTTTGTGCTTCTTCATTATTCTGGGAATATTTCAAGAAACATTTCCTACATACAGAAAAAGGCCATGGACTTCACTTCTGTTTCATCTTCCCCTTCCTTTTGTTGCTCTGGTGTTTTCACTTGCAGAATTATCTTAATATGATGTTTTGACATCCATTTTTACTGAGAACCTCTTCCATGTGTACAAGTTCATCCTGCAGGCTGTCCGTGCCAGACACTACATGGGCCTTACGAACTAACATTTTAAGTAGCAAATGAATGCCTGCAAGTATAAATCCCTATGGATGGGCTTACAGTACATAGCATACCCAAAAAACCAATCCTCCTTACATCGAACTAATACATCCAAAAATAGTACTCAGCCATTCATCTCCCACTCCATGGTAAACTTGATATTTTCATCAATGGATTTAAAATGCTCAAGAAACTAATCCAATTCTTCTTCACTGTGAGGCGAAACTGTGAATATGTCATCAATGTATCACTAGAAAACTCTCGGTTTTAAAACTGCCAAATTGGGAACTTTTTCATCAAAATCTTCTATAAATAAATTACCTAACATGGGTGAGAAATCATTACCCTTGACAACACCATCAATCTATTCAAAATAATGACTGAGTAATCTTTCTTCAAAACCCTCCATAAATAATTTACTGGCTGTGAATGAGAGAGGACTACCCATGGTGAAAACATCAATCTGCTCCAACTATTGTCTACAAAAAAAAGTAAGTGAAGGTAACCACATGCTCAAGTAATTCTATTATGTCTTACTGAAGCTTGCTGCTAATCAATGACAAAGACTCAGCAAGAGGTACTTCAGTAAACAGAGAGATGACATCAAAGGTGGCTAGTAAATCAGAGCTGTGAATTACAAAAATTTTAACCTACTAATAAAATCTGGTAATTACGGATATGTTCACAACCATTTCTTTGTTGCTTTACAATGTGTGGGGATTTGGAAGACAGTATAATCTGGGACACACAAATCTGTGTGCTTTCCATCTTTTGGAAACTCCTTGGGTAGTGAGCTGGAGTTCAGAAGTGAAGCAGTTTTCTTTTAACAAGGGTAGTGGGGTCCTTGTCAGTCTTAATATACACTCCTGGAAATGGAAAAAAGAACACATTGACACCGGTGTGTCAGACCCACCATACTTGCTCCGGACACTGTGAGAGGGCTGTACAAGCAATGATCACACGCACGGCACAGCGGACACACCAGGAACCGCGGTGTTGGCCGTCGAATGGCGCTAGCTGCGCAGCATTTGTGCACCGCCGCCGTCAGTGTCAGCCAGTTTGCCGTGGCATACGGAGCTCCATCGCAGTCTTTAACACTGGTAGCATGCCGCGACAGCATGGACGTGAATCGTATGTGGAGTTGACGGACTTTGAGCGAGGGCGTATAGTGGGCATGCGGGAGGCCGGGTGGATGTACCGCCGAATTGCTCAACACGTGGGGCGTGAGGTCTCCACAGTACATCGATGTTGTCGCCAGTGGTCGGCGGAAGGTGCACGTGCCCGTCGACCTGGGACCGGACCGCAGCGACGCACGGATGCACGCCAAGACCGTAGGATCTTACGCAGTGCCATAGGGGACCGCACCGCCACTTCCCAGCAAATTAGGGACACTGTTGCTCCTGGGGTATTGGCGAGGACCATTCGCAACCGTCTCCATGAAGCTGGGCTACGGTCCCGCACACCGTTAGGCCGTCTTCCGCTCACGCCCCAACATCGTGCAGCCCACCTCCAATGGTGTCGCGACAGGCGTGAATGGAGAGACGAATGGAGACGTGTCGTCTTCAGTGATGAGAGTCGCTTCTGCCTTGGTGCCAATGATGGTCGTATGCGTGTTTGGCGCCGTGCAGGTGAGCGCCACAATCAGGACTGCATACGACCGAGGCACACAGGGCCAACACCCGGCATCATGGTGTGGGGAGCGATCTCCTACACTGGCCATACACCACTGGTGATCGTCGAGGGGACACTGAATAGTGCACGGTACATCCAAACCGTCATCGAACCCATCGTTCTACCATTCCTAGACCGGCAAGGGAACTTGCTGTTCCAACAGGACAATGCACGTCCGCATGTATCCCGTGCCACCCAACGTGCTCTAGAAGGTGTAAGTCAACTACCCTGGCCAGCAAGATCTCCGGATCTGTCCCCCATTGAGCATGTTTGGGACTGGATGAAGCGTCGTCTCACGCGGTCTGCACGTCCAGCACGAACGCTGGTCCAACTGAGGTGCCAGGTGGAAATGGCATGGCAAGCCGTTCACAGGACTACATCCAGCATCTCTACGATCGTCTCCATGGGAGAATAGCAGCCTGCATTGGTGCGAAAGGTGGATATACACTGTACTAGTGCCGACATTGTGCATGCTCTGTTGCCTGTGTCTATGTGCCTGTGGTTCTGTCAGTGTGATCATGTGATGTATCTGACCCCAGGAATGTGTCAATAAAGTTTCCCCTTCCTGGGACAATGAATTCACGGTGTTCTTATTTCAATTTCCAGGAGTGTATGCTGTGTCCTCAAGTAAGCTGTGCATCCTCAATACGGAGATGTCTCTCAGGAGCAAAACAGTGCCAGTATGTTTGTCTGCAAGGAAAAACAGCATTCAGGAATTGCTCTGGAGAGTGCAAAATGCAGCTCTCTCAGGCAAGAATATGTCACCTTTTTGTGCATAGGGTCTTGTTAGTGCTTGGAATGCTTCACACCTTTTCCCCAGTACCATCACCAGGCTGATGGTTTGGCTTACATGCAAATGGTAATGAATCCTACCATTTTATGAACTCATGATTTTCATTCTACGCATCTTTTGTACTACAGACCGTGCTGCAATTTGCTTTCAATCACTGACATTTCCCCACAGATGTGATGTCCTGTCTAGATTTGGTTTACAGTTAATAGGTAATTGTGGATAAAGTATATTTTATTCATTTATTCAGTTCATACCATTATGAAGGACAGTCTCCAGTAATATGGAAAAAGACTAGCTACACATTAATTTGAAACTATTATTTAAAAAAATTAGAGAGAGAGAAGAAGAAGAAGAAGCACAATGTATCACGAAGTAATTATCCAAATGAGACAGAAATCAGTAAATATGATGTACATGCACAGCCAAACAAATCGTTCAAGTTTCTGAAAAATTGGATGATTTATTCAACAGATAAAATATAATAAAGTATTGTACCCCTTCCTTTACCCTTTTCTATAAAAAAAGGGGGGTGGGGGGGGGGGGGGGTAGCATATTTGATTAGTAATCAAAACATCCTGGGTCCCGAGTTCAAAACCTGCCACTGCTTAAATTTTGATTAATAATCAGCATTGGCAGCCAAAGGCTTCCGGCATAAGAAGTCACCCTCATCCTGCCGATGGTCTTGTCAAAAATGGTGGAAGAGCGGACAGAGGTCCAGGGCACACTCTTGTCCTTGGGGAGGGAAACTGCCCCTAAAGGCGAAAGAATCAGCAATGATCAATGGCATGAGGATGCAGAAGGCAGTGGAAACCACTGCATTAAGGACACATAATCTGTGTACACAGGACATGTGGACTGTATTTGAAAAAGTGTCATGATGATCTCTCCATTCGTAAAAGATTCCGGATTAGTCCTCCATTTGGATCTCTGGGAGGGGACCATGAGAGAAAGGCTGGATAAGCAATGAAAGGATGATGTTTTACAAGTCGTGGCATGAATTGTCAAAAGCTTGAACATGGTAGGGAAGCTAGAAAATCTGAGAAGTGAAATGCAAAGCTTCAATCTAGATGTAGTAGGGGTCAGTGAAGTGAAATGGAAAGCAGACAAGGATTTCTCGTCAGATGAGTATAGGGTAATATCAACAGCAGCAGAAAATGGTATAATGGGAGTAGGATTTGTTATGAATAGGAAGGTAGGGCAGAGAGTGTGTTACTGTGAACAATTCAGTGATAGGGTTGTTCTTATCAGAATTGACAGCAAACCAACACTGACAACAATTTCTTTAAAGTCCGTACCACCATTGACTGTTGTTTATTTACAGTGTTACATTTACACTCACAATCATGACTTCAGTTTCAAAGCACTATTATCAAGTGTTTTTAAGTGTTATAAATTGCCTGGGATGGCATACTCTTGTATTAAAATACACTATTAGACACATTGTCTAAGAGTCGATATTCTGGCAGAGCTACTGCTTTGTTTCATTACCGTGTACACCATCTCAAGTCAAGATGGTGTCCAAAGTAATGAAACAAAGCAGTAGGCTCTGTCAGAAATATTGACTCTTACACAATGTGTCCAGTAGTGCATTTTAATATGACAGTATGCCATCCCAGGCAATTTATAACACTTAAAACACTTGATGATGGCACTTTGAAGCTGAAATCATGATAGTGTAAGTGTAAATGTAATACTGTAAAAAAAAAGTTCTTATGGCAGTACTGACTTTAAAGAAATATATTATGTCTGTGGTCCCGCATTATGAAAAAATTATTAACTGACAACAATAGTTCAGGTATACATGTCGACATCACAAGCTGAAGATAAAGAAGTAGAGGAAGTATATGAAGTGCTTCCAGGAGTGCTAGTTCTGCAAGGTTCGCACAAAAACTTCTGTGAAGTCTGGAAGGTAGGAGACGAGGTACTGGCAGAACTGAAGCTGTGAGGACAGATCGTGAGTCATGCTTAGGTAGCTCAGATGGTAGAGCACTTGCTCGCAAAAGGCAGAAGTCTCGAGTTCGAGTCTTGGTCTGGCACACAGTTTTAATCTGGAAGGAAGTTTCATATCAGCACACACTCCACTACAGAGTAAAAATCTCATTCTACTATATGAAGATACTGAAAGAGTAATACCATACGTAAAGGGAGATGAAAATCTAACAGTCATGGGCATCTGGATGCATTTGTAGGGAAAGGAGCAGAAAAAAAGGTTGCACAAGAATATGGGCTTGAGACAAGGAATGAGAGAGGAGAAAGACAAATTGAGTTCTGTAATAAATTTCAGCTAGTAATAGCGAATACTATGTTCAAGAACTACAAGGAGAGGAGGTATACTTGGAAAAGGCTGGGTGATACAGGAAAATTTCAGTTAGATTACATCATGGTCAGACAGAGATTCGAAAATCCAGATACTGGAGCATAAGGCATACCCAGGAGCAGATACAGACTCAGATCACAAAGTGGTAGTGATGAAGAGTAGGCTGAAATTTAAGAGATTAATCAGGAAGAATCAATACGCAAAGAAGTGGGATATGAAAGTACTAAGGAATGGCAAGATACAATTAGAGTTCTCTAAGCTATAGATATAGCAACAAGGAATAAAAATGGTTCAAATGGCTCTGAGCACTATGGGACTTAACTTCTAAGGTCATCAGTCCCCTAGAACTTAGAACACAATTTTCTTTTCCATTCTTCTGTATATTATTCCTATCAGCAACTTGGATGCATGAACTGTTAAGCTGATAATGCGATAATTCTTGCACTGATCAGCTCTTGCAGTCTTCGGAATTATGTACCTAACTAACCTAAGGACATCACACACATCCATGTCTAAGGCAGGATTCGAACCTGCGACCGTAGCGGTCGCGCGGTTCCAGACTGTAGCGCCTAGAACCGCCCGGCCACCCTGGCCGGTAACAAGGAATAGCTCATGTGTAAGAAAATGTAAATTTGTAGTAAGATTCAGCTGATTGATGAAAGAAGGAAGTACAAAAATGCTCAGGAAAATTCAGGAATACAGAAATACAAGTCACTGAGCAATGAAATAAATAGGAAGTGCATGGAAGTTAAGATGAAATGGCTGCATTAAAAATGTGAAGAAATCAAAAAATAAATGATTGTCAGACAGACTGACTCAGCATATCGGAAAGTCAAAACAACCTTCTGTGAAATTGAAAGCAAGGGTGGTAACATTAAGAGTGCAGTGGGAATTCCACTGTTAAATGCAGAGGAGAGAGTGGCTAGATGGAAAGACTACACTGAAGGCCTCTATGAGGGGGAAGATTTGTCTGATGTGATAGAAGAAGAAACTGGAGTTGATTTAGAAGAGATGGGAGATCCAGTATTAGAATCAGAATTTAAAAGAGCTTTGGAGGACTTAAGATCAAATAAGGCAGATGGGATAGATAACATTCCATCAGAATTTCGAAAATCATTGGGGGAAGTGTCAACAAAATGGCTATTTACGTTGGTGTGTAAAATGTATGAGACGGGCGATGCACCATCTGACTTTTGGGAAAATGCCATCCACATAATTCTGAAGAATGCAAAAGCTGATCAGTGTGAGAATTATCCCATTATCAGCTTAACAGTTCATGCATCAAAGTTGCTGATAGGAATAATAAACAGAAGAATGGAAAAGAAAATTGTGGATGTGTTAGATGACGATCAGTTTAGCTTTAGGAAAGGTAATTCTGATGTTGCAGTTGATAATGGAAGCAAGACTAAAGAAAAATTAAGACACATTCGTAGGATTTGTCAACATGGAAAAAGTGTTCGACAATGTAAAATGGTGCAAGATGTTCAAAATTCTGAGAAAAATATGGGAAAGCTATAGGGAGACAGAGATAATATACAATATGTACAGGAGCCAAGAGGGAATAATAAGAGTGAACGACCAAGAATGAAGTGCACAGATTAAAAAGAGGTTAGACAGTGATGTAGTATTTCATCCCTATTGTTCAATTTGACTGAAGAAGCAATGATGGAAATAAAAGAAATGTTCAGGAATGGGTTTAAAAATCAAGGTGAAAGAATATCAATGATTTGATTTGCTGATGACATTGCTATCCTGAGTGAAAGTGAAGAAGAATTACAGGGTCTGCTGAATGGAATGGTCAGTCTAATGAGTACAGAATACGGACTAAGTAAATCGAAGAAAGATGAAAGTAAAGAGAAGCAGCAGAAATGAGAACAGTGAGGAACTTAACATC
Organism: Schistocerca serialis cubense; assembly: GCF_023864345.2. Classification (NCBI taxonomy): domain Eukaryota; kingdom Metazoa; phylum Arthropoda; class Insecta; order Orthoptera; family Acrididae; genus Schistocerca; species Schistocerca serialis. The sequence goes on from NC_064641.1 coordinate 137,159,643, forward strand.
AGGGTTGATGGTCACAAAGTAGATGAAGTTAAAGAATTCTGCTACCTTGGCAGCAAAATAACTAATGATGGACAGAGCAAGGAGGACATCAAAAGCAGACTCGCACTGGCAAAAAGGGCATTCATGACCAAGAGAAGTCTGCTAGTATGAAACATAGGCCTTAATTTGAGGAAGAAATTTCTGAGAATGTATGTTTGGAGCACAGAATTGTATTTTAGTGAAACATGGACTGTGGAAAAACCGGAACAGAAGAGAATTGAAGCATTTCAGATGTGGTGCTATACACAAATGTTGAAAGTTAGGTGAACTGATAAGGTAAAGAATGAGGAGGTTCTGTGCAGAATTGGAGAGGAAAGGAGTATGTGGAAAACACTGACAAGGCGAAGGCACAGGATGACAGGACATCTGTTAAGACATCAGGGAGTGACTTCCATGGTAGTAGAGGTAGCTGTAGAGGGAAAAAACTGTAGAGGAAGACAGAGATTGGAATACATCCAGCAAATAATTGTAATTGAGGATGCAGGTTGCAAGTGCTACACAGAGATGAAGCGATTGGCAAAGGAGAGGAATTCATGGTGGGTGGACCACATCCAAGCAGTCAGAAGACTGATGACTAAAAAAAAATCTCTCCAGTTGAGAATGGTTGGAGCATTATGGGCAGAGCCCTCCCACCAGCTTCGGATTTTGATTATCAAATGCACCAGCTGGACAGAATTGGGTAGAGTATCCCTCAGCAGGACATCCAACATTTCTATCACTCAGTGCCAAACCGCCAAACCGAATAACTGCTTACATAAGGGTAAGAGGTGGACCAACATGTTACTGGCCTCAGGAAAACTAATACTTTAAAAATTTGTATTTGTTCCTCCATTATAATAAACAGCTGTTATTTAAATGATGTTGCTACCTTAGTGCCCATAATGACATTTATCATGGAATAAGTTATCTGTGTGCCATAAAATAGAGGCAGTTATTTCTCATGCATTAGTGTTCTGATATTTATGTTCATTACTTTGTATACTAGAGACATTACTTTATATTTTCTTGTTTACTTTACAACCAACATTATTTTATTATTACCACTGGCAGTCTATAATGAAGGACAGGGCATTCTGTAAGGTGAGATATAGGAAAAAGGAGAAAATTGCTAAAACTCAAATTAACTCAAAACCAAACACACGTGTCTTGAAACTTGAACATTGAGATAGACCTACCTAGCAATCTACAATCGTAAAAACTAAATTGGATTAATGATATTCCACATACAAATGGTAAGCAAAGGACATAGGAAGATCAGGTGGGCAACAACAAATTATTTTAAACGAAAACTGGTACTTTTTATGATAGGAAATTATGCTGATTGGGATAAGGATCAAGAGCAATGAATCTTCCAACATAAGAAGGGAATTGTAGTGATAATTACTGATAATTTAATGCTTTACCATGTTAACAGACATAAATTTTACCTAAAATATAGAGATGAAGCTGCTAAAACAATTTTATGAGCTCTTATCTCCTCATTCTCTACAATGAGTGTGATGTCACATAACTCCTTTGAATGTTGAAATAGGGCCACATTCTGGAGCACTATGTTAGCGTGCAATTTGTCATGATGGTACAGTACATGGCCCATCTGAAAGAAATAAAAGCAAAATTAGATGTTAAGCTGTATAAATATAAATAAAAATAGGCACTGGTTCGTAAAAATGTCTCTGCATGTGGCATTCACTGTATTAAGGTAATATCATGCTCATTGTCTCAGGGCAGTATTTCTCTTTCTTCTTATTTAATGCTAAAAAATTGTTTACATGCACAACCAGGACTTTTTGTGCATCCTAAAGCATAGAATGAAGCTACTGTAAACAGATTGTGATACTTCTGTGCCTGTGTATTGTTTGTCTCTTAGGATGATTCACCACAACATTTAATCTATGTTTGAGATGTGCAGGAATGAGCTGGCTACACACATCTAGAAACTAAACAGCAATGCAAGCCACTGCCTCCCCCCCCCCCCCCCCCCCCCTCATATGCACGCACCCACCCTGTCACTTTATGATGTGATTAAGAGCTGTAATTCTATTAACACAAGTATCATAAAACTCCGTAATTTACTCTAAAAAAATAAATAAAATATTGTGCAGGAAAGAGACACAAATAACTGGCAGAAACCTGATTAATTGACATGACAACACTTCGCTGTGAAAGGTTAGAGAATTACAAAATAAAAATAAATAATATGTTTTTAAAGTGAACTGTATGCATTCTATACAAGAAATTAGACACTGTAGGGAAGATTAGAAACAATTAGGATCTTTACCAAACAAGAAACTAATAAAATCAGTTTGGTGACACAATTATATATGTGCAGAGCAGCACTAACTGGGTCTTCTTGTATGGTTTTCCAGTGTGTTGTTCACATCACTGTACTGTGTGCCTTGTTATGTGGGGATCCACATGAGTCTGTTTTCTGTTATTGTTGAGTGCTTCTTGAATAAAGCCATATTTGTGTTACTTGGACTGGTCTCATGTATTACACAGTTACTACACAATTGTCAACAAGTTTGGAACGGTTTCTGCATGTGCAATCTTTGTGCAACGTTTCATCAGGTCTATTCAAAGTAGACACTGTGCTACAGGCCCTCACTGATCAGCTTACTTTGGTTGTGACCACTCTGTCAGCTTCCATTAACCAACAGGGTACTGTACCACCAGTCCATGCAACCATGTTCCCTCCACTTTATGATTCAGTTGAGGATTTGGATGCTAATTAAAAAATACTCAGACAGCATTTTTTGGCTTTTGGTGTGACAGACTCGAATTTGTGCAAAGCCTTCTTCTTCTCATGGATTCCACCTAAGGTATATCATTTACTGTCAGCTTGTCCCTTTACAAGAACAGGCAGCTCTTACTTTTGATTACATATGCAGTTTATTGTCCCACTACTATCGCAAACAATTGCATGTCATAGCAGCGCGAATTGAACTCTAGTGATGCCGCAAGGAACTAAACCAGTCATACAGGGCCTGGGCAGCTGAACTTCACAGCTTTAGCCGTAAGTGTGACTTCATTACTGATGCCCATAATGACTCTTATGCAGGCACTACGGTTTGCAACACAATTATCTGTTTAGCTCTGGACAAGGAAGTGTGCCAGAAGGCTTTACTCTGTGAGAATCCCTCATTGGCAGGAGTTTTGCAAATAGCACGATATTTTGAAGTTTCTCGGGCAGTGGGTGACCAAATTGAAGCATGGGGTGACTTGGCAGTAGTGTCACATGTGCCCACTAGGACAACAGATAGCTTGCGCAAGGAAGTGGCAATGGTGGCGGTAACCATGAGGGACCATGCCAAGCTGACCAAGGCCAGGCCAAGCAGCGGCAACGGCCACAGTGCCAGTGTCAGTGTCAACGTTCTCTGTTTCCATCTTATCCTTTCTGTTTTGTCGAGCATGCTGTCAGTGCTGAGCTACTTGTAATGTTTGCCAGAAGAAAAGTCATATCACCTCCATGCGTCATTCACCAAAAGTCGCTCAGGATATGGGCTTGGGCGTAAACTGTGTGACTGCAATACTTGTGACTTCTTCCAAGTTGTTTCATGAGTTGAGTGTTTTTTGACAAATGCTGCGGCTACAGGTAAACACAGTGGCTGCATTGAATTACTGAAATCTCAAACCTTTGTGAGTTTAGGATTGCTGCTGCTGACACCGGTCACACAGATGCTGGTCAGTTATAACAAGCAGATCATTGCACTGTTGGGATAATTTATGGGACCTGCCTCTTACAAGTCCGTGGTTTCCTCCATTACGTTTTTGGTGGTTGGTAACATCAGTGTTAAGAACTTGTTCAGGACGAACGCATTTCAGGAATTTGGATTTTCTATCACTGATGCAATTCACCTTGTGTCCAAACAGGTATCGTATTCTCACTTGGTAACACTGTATGAGGAGTTTCTGGACTGTTTTCAGAAGGTGTAGGGTGTGCTATGAATTTTTCTGCTCATATTTCTTTGAAGTCCAAGGCTCAGCTTCATTTTTGTCACATGCGTCCTATTCCTCTCACTCTAAAGGATCAAATGAAAGCAGAATTGTACAGACTTCAATCTCAAAGAATGGTGTAACCTGTTATGCCAGCAAATAGTCATCTCCGGTAATTGTAGTTCGGAAACCAGGGAGGAAACTTCGCTCTGTGGTGACTTTAGTACTACCGTCAACACACAGTTGATTGTACCCTCTCCCAGAGCTAGGAGGAACAGTTGGCAAAAATATCAGGTGGCCAGTATTCTTCTAAAATTGATTTGTCTGAAGCATATCTCCAGGTTCCTGTAGACAAAGCCTCAATGAGTTTTGGTTTTGAATGTTCCTTTTGGTCTCTATAAATATTTGCGCCTTCCTTTTCGTGTGGCTAGCACCCTTTCTATTTTCCAACAATTTTTACAGCAACTGACTATGCCTGTTGCAGGTTGCATTAATGATCTGGATGATGATGTCACAGGCTCCTTCAGAGCAGATCACTTGCAAAATTTGCGCACTTTGTTTTCTGTCCTACAGTCCACAGGGTTATGGTGTAACCTCATAAAATCTCAGTTTTTTTCAATCTTCTGTTGTTTATTTGGGGTTCAAGGTCTTTTGGGATGGGATTCGCCCTCTTCTGGACCACACCTCTGCTGTTATGTCTGTGCCTTGCCTCTCGTCCACAAAGGAGCTTTAGGCCTTCCTCGGAAAGATAGCCTACTACCACAAATTCCTGCCAGGGCAGCCAATTTGGCCCACCCATTGCATGCCCTGTTACACAAGAATGTACCTTCTTGCTGGAGCATGGATTGTGAACGTGCTTTTCAAATGTTGAATTCCAAACTCATCTCGGACCCTAATTTAGTTATGTTATCCCTGGACCAGCACACATTTTAGGCAACTGACACCTTACAGTACGGCCTCAGCGTAGTCCTACTGCACCAATATGCTGATGAACGACCTGTTGTCTTCACCTCTAAATCTCTCACTCTGGCCCAGCAGTGTTACTCTCAGGTACAAAAAGAGGCTCTTGCAATTGTCTATGTTCTCACGAAATTTCATGTTTTTTTGAATGGCTCCAAGTTTCATCTCATTACTGATGATAAACCTTTGGTTTATTTGTTCATCCCTCACACTTCCTTGCCTGACATGGCAGCACAGGTCTTCCAGTGTTGGGCACTGTTCTTCTCTTGATACAATTACAAAATCCATTTTCGACTAACATCTAAACATGCCAATGCAGACACCTTGTCCCACCTTCCTGTGTGTCCTGATCTCAGCTTTGATCTTGAAGAATTGCTTTTCTTCCACCTTGATAGTGAAATACAGACTGCGGTCGAGGGTTTCTCACTTATGAGCTCACATGTAGCAGATGATGTTGCCACTGACCCAGTTCTCCACCAGGTGGTTCAGTTTGTTCAACAGGGCTGGCAAGATAAACTGCCAGGTCAGGCTTTGGACGTCCTGCACAACTATTTTTCCTTATGGTATCACCTCTCTGTTTTTTAAAGTGTTTTGCTGTTGTCTACAGAAGACCTCCCTCCCAGTGTAGTCATTATTGCCGTGTAACAGTGTAAGGTTCTACATCTTCTCCATCAAGGCCATTAGGGAGTTTTGTGCACTAAACTGTTAGCTATGAGAATGTTTTTGGCCATGGATGGCGAAATCGTCCTTTTTACTGCAGCTTGTGAGCAGTGTGCCCAACAACAGGCACCTCCCAAGGTGTCTCTGGCCCCCAGGCCCACTCCATGCCAGCCCCATGAATTCCTATTGGCTCTTGGTTGCGGCTGCATTTTCCCTGTTTTCTAACATTCTCCGGTGTGCATCAACATTGTCTGAGGTTACAATTCATAAGCTTTTGAAAGTTTTTTTCTAGTTTCCAATAAAGGCCCCAGTTCATTTCTCATGTCTATCAATTCTTTTGTTCCCATCACGGCATTGATCACGTTATGGCTCTGCCATTCCACTCTCAGTCACATGGTGAGGTGGATAACCAGTGCGTATGTTCAAGTCTCAAATGAAAAAGTTTGTTGTGGGTTCTGAGTTGCTCCACAGCTGGCATCCATGCAGCTCCTCCAACTTCTGTGGCCAGTGTTGCAACTGCCACAGTTGGCTGCATCCGCCTGCTTCATGCTGGGATTGCCTTTGGGGTGCGATGGTTTGATTGCTGGCAAAAGTGGATTACAGCCACTGTTGTTCATTTCTGGGGACACCGCCTGTGTGATATCTTATGGCCAATGGGCTCCACTTTTATCAGTTGGGCCCCTGCTTGCCACTGGAAGATGCCGGTTGGCAAGTGCAGCCTCCATCGCCGCAGCCCACCCCGCCACCCTCTGCCTAAAGCCTGTTGTCGCTTGCTGTGGAGGTGCCCCCATCCCATTGGCTGGCTCCTCCACATGCATGGGCCTGGGGTTCCAGCTTTCCAGAGCCGGCCGCCAGTCCTGGGTCCATTGCCGCAGCCTGCTGTTCCATTCAGGTCACCTCCACAGGCCCCCTTCCACAACTGCATCAGCTATTGTTGACAGTGGGTCCAGTCCCACCACCTCTGCAGTGGGACAAGCCTACTGATGATGACAACGTGAAGGTCATGGCACCCTCCTTTTCAATGCTGTTGTCGGGCACCATGTGGGCCTACCACCCTTGGGCCTGCTTATGTCCCTGTGCGTTCCACCCCTGTGCGCAGGTATCTATCTGGCACATCGTTCTGTGCTCTACATCAGCACCATCTGCCGCTGCTCCGCATCCGATAGATGTGTCTCTCGTTGGGTCGCCAGCATCTCCTCCGTCATCTGGCTGGCCATTTTGCATGAGTGAGAGGGGTGTTATACCCTGTGTCTAGTGTGTTGAATGTGAGTGTGCCAAGTTCATGTTTTAACTGGTCACCAATGGTATTAGTGCAGGCCAGCTGCCTGTGGGAGGTGTTCACATGGCAAGGACTCCACAGTGCTGTCTGCTGGTGAGTCACACATTTATATGTGCGGAGCAGCATTAACTGGGTCTTCTTGTATGTCCTTCCAGTGTGCCGTTCACATCAGTGTACTGTATCTTATTACATAGGGATCTGTGAGAGTCTGTTTTTTGTTATTGTTAAGTGCTTCATGAATAAAGCCATATTTGTATTACTTGGACCAATCTCTTGTATTATATTGTTACTACAACATCCCCCTGGCAAAGATGGAGTATTAACTTTGGAATAGAAAACATAAGGTTACATTGGCAAACTGCTTCATAAGAATAGGGAACCTTAAAATATGAGACCCCATAGGAATCAGTACTTGGTCCTCTCTTGTTCTTGCCTTACATAAGTAACTTTAAAGGACTGTTCATAAACTGTAATTTTGACTGACAGCAGAAGCATACTGCTCAAGGTTCCAACACAGATTAGACGATAGCTGAATATGCCTACAAATGGTTCACCTCAAAAGGCAATCTAACAATTCATATTTCACATTTTCAAACAAGCACAAATAACCTTGTAGGAGAGATAGACATTAATAGTCATACAATAAGAGAAACATAGTGTGGAATATTCCTTGAGGTCAAACAGGATATGTTAAAATAGTGTCAACACATAAATATGGTAATCAAATGGCTTATTTTGTATCAATTTTTTATCTTAAGACAAGAGTGTTAGTTTATATTGCCATGTAGTATCATGTAATTACCATCTGGGTCACACAGCTAAAGTATTTACTTTCACAAAAAGTGAGGAGTATGAATATTATGTAAAATTAATAACTGCACATGTTGCACAGATCTTGAGCCAAACCTATTTTTTATTTTTATTTTACAGGTCTAGTTCCACAGGGCCTAACTGAGAAGCAAATTTTCATGGTCATGGAATGTGTCAGTACACGAAACTACAACACAAAAGTAATAACAGATAACATAAAATGTTTATGAATCCTAAAAAGACATCAAGCTATAAATTTTTGTAAATGCAATCAACAATATAACTCTTGAATCAGCTTAATTTTTCAAGGAATTTCTAGACAGAATAGGAGGAGTGACCCCTGAGAAAGCTCTTCAGTTTAGATTTGAAAGTGCATCGATTATTGCTAAAATTTCTGCATTCTTGTGGTTGTTGTTGTTGTGGTCTTCAGTCCTGAGACTGGTTTGATGCAGCTCTCCATGCTACTCTATCCTGTGCAAGTTTCTTCATCTCCCAGTACTTACTGCAACCTACATCCTTCTGAATCTGCTTAGTGTATTCATCTCTTGGTCCCCCTCTACGATTTTTACCCTCCACACTGCCCTCCAATGCTAAATTTGTGATTCCTTGATGCCTCAAAACATGTCCTACCAACCAATCCCTTCTTCTAGTCAAGTTGTGCCACAAACTTCTCTTCTCCCCAATCCTATTCAATACCTCCTCATTAGTTAGGTGATCTACCCACATTATCTTCAGCATTCTTCTGTAGCACCACATTTCAAAAGCTTCTATTCTCTTCTTGACCAAACTAGTGATCGTCCATGTTTCACTTCCATACATGGCTACACCCCATACAAATACTTTCAGAAACGACTTCCTGACACTTAAATCTATACTCGACGTTAAAAAATTTTTCTTCTTCAGAAACGATTTCCTTGCCATTGCCTGTCTACATCTTATATCCTCTCTACTTCGACCATCATCAGTTATTTTATTCGCTAAATAGCAAAACTCCTTTACTACTTTAAGTGACTCATTTCCTAATCTAATTCCTTCAGCATCACCCGATTTAATTTGACTACATTCCATTATCCTCGTTTTGCTTTTGTTGATGTTCATCTTATATCCTCCTTTCAAGACACTGTCCATTCCGTTCAACAGCTCTTCCAAGTCCTTTGCTGTCTCTGACAGAATTACAATATCATCGGCGAACCTCAAAGTTTTTATTTCTTCTCCATGGATTTTAATACCTACTCCGAATTTTTCTTTTGTTTCCTTTACTGCTTGCTCAATATACAGATTGAATAACATCGGGGAGAGGCTAAAACCCTGTATCACTCCTTTCCCAACCACTGCTTCCCTTTCATGCCCCTCGACTCTTATAACTGCTATCTGGTTTCTGTACAAATTGTAAATAGCCTTTCGCTCCCTGTATTTTACCCCTGCCACCTTCAGAATTTGAAAGAGAGTATTCCAGTTAACATTGTCAAAAGCTTTCTCTAAGTCTACAAATGCTAGAAACGTAGGTTTCCCTTTTCTTAATCTTTCTTCTAAGATAAGTCGTAAGGTTAGTATTGCCTCACGTGTTCCAACATTTCTACAGAATCCAAACTGATCTTCCCCGAGGTCGGCTTCTACCAGTTTTTCCATTCGTCTGTAAAGAATTCGCATTAGTATTTTGCAGCTGTGACTTATTAAACTGATAGTTCAGTAATTTTCACATCTGTCAACACCAGCTTTCTTTGGGATTGGAATTATTATATTCTTCTTGAAGTCTGAGGGTATTTCGCCTGTCTCATGCATCTTACTCACCAGATGGTAGAGTTTTGTCATGACTGGCTCTCCCAAGGCCATCAGTAGTTCTAATGGAATGTTGTCTACTCCCGGTGCCTTGTTTCAACTCAGGTCTTTCAGTGCTCTGTCAAACTCTTCACGCAGTATCTTATCTCCCATTTCGTCTTCATCTACATCCTCTTCCATTTCCATAATATTGTCCTCAAGCACATTGCCCTTGTATAAACCCTCTATATACTCCTTCCACCTTTCTGCCTTCCCTTCTTTGCTTAGAACTGGGTTGCCATCTGAGCTCTTGATATTCATACAAGTGGTTCTCTTCTCTCCAAAGGTCTCTTTAATTTTCCTGTAGGCAGTATCTATCTTACCCCTAGTGAGACAAGCCTCTACAGCCTTACATTTGTCCTCTAGCCATCCCTGCTTAGCCATTTTGCACTTCCTGTCGATCTCATTTTTGAGATGTTTGTATTTGATTTTGCTTGCTTCATTTACTGCATTTTTATATTTTCTCCTTTCATCAATTAAATTCAATATTTCTTCTGTTACCCAAGGATTTCTATTAGCCCTAGTCTTTTTACCTACTTGATCGTCTGCTGCCTTCACTACTTCATCCCTCAGAGCTACCCATTCTTCTTCTACTGTATTTCTTTCCCCCATTCCTGTCAATTGTTCCCTTATGCTCTCCCTGAAACTCTCTACAACCTCTGGTACTTTCAGTTTATCCAGGTCCCATCTCCTTAAATTCTCACCTTTTTGCAATTTCTTCAGTTTCAATCTGCAGTTCACAACCAATAGATTGTGGTCAGAATCCACATCTGCCCCTGGAAATGTTTTACAATTTAAAACCTGGTTCCTAAATCTCTATCTTACCATTACATAATCTATCTGATACCTTTTAGTATCTCCAGGATTCTTCCAGGTATACAACCTTCTTTTATGATTCTTGAACCAAGTGTTAGTTATGATTAAGTTAGGCTCTGTTCAAAATTCTACAAGGCAGCTTCCTCTTTCATTTCTTCCCCCAATCCATATTCCCCTACTATGTTTCCTTCACTCCCTTTTCCTACTGACGAATTCCAGTCACCCATGACTATTAAATTTATGTCTCCCTTCACTACCTGAATAATTTCTTTTATCTCGTCATACATTTCATCTATTTCTTCATCATCTGCAGAGCTAGTTGGCATATAAACGTGTACTACTGTAGTGGGCGTGGGCTTCGTGTCTATCTTGGCCACAATAATGCGTTCACTATGCTGTTTGTAGTTGCTAACCCGGACTCCTATTTTTTATTCATTATTAAACCGACTCCTGCATTACCCCTATTTGATTTTGTATTTATAACCCTGTATTCACCTGACCAAAAGTCTTGTCCCTCCTGCCACCGAACTTCACTAATTCCCACTATATCTAACTTTAACCTATCCATTTCCCTTTTTAAATTTTCTAACCTCTCTGCCCGATTAAGGGATCTGACATTCCACGCTCTGATCCTTAGAACGCCAGTTTTCTTTCTCCTGATAACAACGTCCTCCTGAGTAGTCCCCGCCCGCAGATCCGAATGGGGGACTATTTTACCTCCGGAATATTTTACCCAAGAGGACGCCATCATCATTTAATCATACAGTAAAGCTGCATGTCCTCGGGAAAAAATACGGCTGTAGTTTCCCCTTGCTTTCAGCCGTTCGCAGTACCACAACAGCAAGACCGTTTTGGTTATTGTTACAGGGCCAGATCAGTCAATCATCCAGACTGTTGCCCCTGCAACTACTGAAAAGGCTGCTGCCCCTCTTCAGGAACCACATGTTTGTCTGGCCTCTCAACAGATACCCCTCCGTTGTGGTTGCACCTACGGTACGGCCATCTGTATCGCTGAGGCACGCAAGCCTCCCCACCAACGGCAAGGTCCATGGTTCATGGGGGGGATTAGCTTATTGAAAATGGATGCAGCAGAATACTGCAGACCTTTCTGCACAAGAGTCAAGGAAGCGCGATCCAAATGCAGATTGAATTTCTGCCTCATATTAACTGAGTGAAAGCTGCTAATTCTTGGGAATAAGCTGACTGTTTTAAGAAGAAACAACATATATACTGAGAGGCCAGTGTAAGAATACCCAGACTAATGAACAGGGGTCTACAAGAAGTTCATGAACTTACACCACTTACTGCTTGAACTACCTAATTCTGAGCCAAAAATACCCTGTGAGAATGGGAAGAGTCACACCAAAATATAATACCACACATCATAAGTGAATGAAAATAATGAAAGTAAACTACTTTTCAGGTCAAACTATCACTTACTTCAGATACTGTTCTAACAGCAAAAATGAAACATATGACTCTATGTTCCATACCCTATCATCCACACTGGAGTTTTTATGGAAGATTTTTTGAATTTTTAGGATTCATTTTACTTCTAACGAGATTATTTACCATAAAACTGTAACACTACAAGGAGAATGACTTGCTGGCCAAATCTTACTGTCTCCAGGAAGTGAAATTTCAAGCACTCCCAACAGAAATACTTCAAAGAAGTAAAAACTTTACCTAGCTTTTCGAACTTCCATGTACTTTCCTTAGGAATGAAAGGGGAGGTTAGAAGGGAAGGGCAGTCACTCAGACTTTAGGTTGTGAGAGACCCTCATGTACTAAGAACAAGGGGAGACAAAAATAATGAGAGAAGGATAGAAGGTAGTAGGAAACTGACAGATGGATTAAGATGTATTATTCTTTCTCACTGATGAAATCCCCTTCAATTTTCTCAGTTTCTTTTTGATACAATTATAAATGTATGAGGACGTTTGTAATCTTTTTCCATGATGAGAAACAGTTTTGTTTGTGTACATCATTTATGCAATGTATTAACAGTCTGGGTGTCATAGTGCAGTACAGCAAAGTAAGCTGAGTGAAAGGAGGGCCATGATGGCCACACTCCAAGGTAAATGTTTAACACTCTGGAGCCTTTTTCCAGGACATACAGGTCGAGAGATATTGGCTGGATGGAAGTTACTGCTTACTTTCTTCACCAGGAGAAGGACAAGACCACCTTCTGTTCGAAAACAGTACTGTCAATTTAGTCAAACTGCCACATCTATTTACTTTATGTGTCCAGGATTTGAAATTATTACAATTTTGTTAGAGCATTCATAACATAGAGAGATTAACTACATGAAAAGTATCAATTTCAGAGATAATTCAGTAAAATAAAGACAGAAACCAATAACAATAAAAATACAACAGTTTATATGCACAACAAGAATTTATAAAATACAGATAGGAAGATAGAGAAAAACAAACTAATAGCAAGATAATTCTCCTGATATTCCATGGAGAGCCCAGTCAGCAGTTTTGACTGTTGTTTTGTTACGTTATGTGATCAAAAGTATCTGGACATCCCCAAAACCATATGTTTCTCATATTAGGTGCATTGTGCTGCCACCTACTGCCAGGTCCTCCATATCAGCAATTTCAGTAGTCACTAGACATAGTGAGAGAGCAGAATGGGGCACTCTGCGGATCTCACAGACTTTGAACGTGGTCAGGCGATTGGGTGTCACTTGTGTCACATCTGTACGCGAGATTTCCACTCTCCTAAACATTTATGCAATGTTCCTGTTGCGATGTTTCTGATGTGATAGTGAAGTGGAAATGTGAAGGGACACACACAGCACAGTAGTGTACAGGTCAACCTCTTCTGTTGAATGGCAGAGTCAGCCGACAGTTGAAGAGCATCGTAATGTTTAATAGGCAGACATCTATAAAGACCATCACACAGGAATTCCAAACTGCATCACGATCCATTGAAAGTACTATGACAGTTAGGCGGGAGGTGAGAAAACTTGGATTTCATGGTCGAGCGGCTGCTCATAAGCCACACATCACGCCGGTAAATGCCAAATGACGCCTGACTTGGTGTATGAAGCATAACCATTGGATGACTGAACAGTGGAAAAATGTTGTTTGGAGTGATGAATCATGGTACACAATGTGGCGATCCAATGGCAGGGTGTGGGTATGGCGAATGCCCGATGAACATCATCTGCCAGCGTGTGTAGTGTCAACAGTAAAATTTGGAGGTGGTGATGAGAGCAATTTGTGGATGGTGACTGCATCTTTCAACATGATCTAGCAGCTGTTCATAATGCAAGGCCTGTGTCGGAGTGATTACATGACAATAACATCCCTGTAATGGACTGGCCTGCACAGATTCCTGGCCTGAATCCTATAGAACACCTTTGGGATGTTTTGGAACACTGACTTCATGCTAGGCTTCACTGACCGACATCGATACCTCTTCTCAGTGCAGCACTCTGTGAAGAATGGGCTGTCATTCCCCAAGAAACCTTCCAGCACCTGATTGAACATATGCCTGTGAGAGTGGAAGCTGCAATCAAGGCTAATGGTGGACCAACACTATATTGAATTCTAGCATTACCGATGGAGGGTGCAACGAACTTGCAAGTCATTTTCATACAGGCGTCCGGATACTTTTGATCACATAGTGTAGCTGCAGCAAGATCACCAATAGAACATGAATCTGGCCATTTCCTGCAGACTATCAAATGTTGTTGGTCCTGCATGTCACCACATCGGCAAATTTCATCACAACCACTGGTGCTCCATTTCCTGAAGTTGACTTTGCACCATGAACCTCAGTTCTGAGCCTGTTCGGATCTTTCATGTCCCATAAGGCAGCTGTGAGCCTCTGGCTGGTTCTTATCAGACATTCGCTTGGTTGCCTCAGGAAAAGAATCTCACCAAAGTTCCCTTCAGTGGGTTCCAGGGGATGAGGTAAGTGCTGTAGTTTTCTGCATGAAGCTCTTTCTTGATCTGAGTGTTGGTCATTGAGACATGTCTGGGAACAGTTTGCTGCTGTTTCTTCTTCTCCACTTTTGCAGTAGCTTTCCTCTGAACTCCTGGTGGTGCTACACCCATAGTTTGGTACAGTTTACTGACAGGAATTTGTCATAGACAGCCTGTCACAATATGTTCAGTCTCAAGTAAAGCTGTGTCAATTTGGCGAAGAGTTCTCGAGCTTCCAGCCGGGTGGAAGCCCGAGAACTCTTCACCAGCTGTATACGCCGGGAAAGCATACATTCACATCTGTGTCAATTTGTCTGGCATGTACAGACTTCGCCAGCCTGGAGCGCAATATTCCACTGTGGAGAATCATAGAGCCTGGGCAGTTGTTGAAAGCACTTTTGGTTGAGCATCCCAGGTGATTCCTGTATGGTTATGGATGATGTTCCATTCAGATACTTTGAGCTCCACTTCTTCATAGCATGCTCCGAATATTAGGGACTGGTCCATCTTCAATCCAAGGAATTTGGGAGAGTCGCAAGTCAGTAGTTGTTCTCCTCTCCAAGTGATGTTCAATTAATTTTCTTTTAGCTTCCCTATTTTATAAACAGAATGCACAAACTTGTATCTTTCCATGATTTAGGTTCAGATGGTTAGCATCACAATACTAGCGCAAAGGTTTTGCCCTGGGCAGCAATTGCTGTATTGTCAGCATAAATAAATGCTCTAGTTCCAAGGCTGATTGGTTGGTCGTTAGTGTAGATATCCTACAACAGCAGAGACAAGACACTTCCCAGAGATAGACCACTTTTCTGAATCCCCCATAGATTTTTATTATTTTGCAATGTGACAAAGCATCTCCAATTTTGCAGCAAGCATTGGGTGAACTGTGTTAAGCAATAGTCCTTTGTGACTGAATACACTTTTCTAACAACTTTTTATGGTTGACTGTATCATAAGCTGCTGTGAGGTCAATAAATGTCATCTCTGTGACTTGACCTCTTTCATAACCATTAAGGATCTGCCCACAACAAGACTTTCCTCAGTGAAAGCCTGACTGCTCTTCTATGAGGCTTCTGTCAACATGCTCTGATATCCCATTTAGAATCAGCCTTTTCAGTCTAGAGATGTAAAACTGGACTAAAGTTTTTGGTTCTATTGGCTTTCTCCCATGCTTTATAAGTGCTAATACTTTGGCTCTGCACCAAATCTCGGGAATTCATAGTTTTGAAACACAGGTGTTCATAAAATTTAACACCCACTATTCTGCAATAGGTCCAAACATTTTAATTTGTTCTGTTCCTAGTTTGAATAGTCCTGCAGCTTTATTGTTCTTCATAGACTTGAATACTATAACCAGTTTGTTTAAAGAGAAAGTAGTACCAAGGTAATCTTTCTCATCAGCATATCTTAGGGAGTTTGGAGTTTTCAGATCTTCCTTTTATCTTACCATTCAGAAGCAACTGATGGGCTTTTTGGTCAGGAGTTATCTTCAAGATATCACAAGTGTCTGGGTCATTGTTAAGGGTCTTCAATAATTTCCATGCTTTCCAGCTGTTCTGTTTCATATCTAGATTTGATATTACATCACCAACTTTTGTTTTACTTCTGGAAGTTGATATGGTATGCAGGAGAACTCGACCTGTTTGGATTTTTTTGTCAGAAAATGGGTCATTGTAAAATAGTTGTTCATATCTCTCAAACTGTGATGACTCGAACAGATTTAACAAATCCGCCATATGTCTTCAGAGATGGGTTGAGTTAATGACTTCTATGTCACGTTCTTGTGTGAATTTCTCCCATTGTGTTTCATTACAGTTAAATTATCTTTTGAGATGGACAACCTCTGGTTTCACAACTGCTTCAACAGAACAAATAATAGGTCGATGCTGTGTTCATGGGATTGGCTAACCAACATTATACTTTACTTGCTGGCAAGATGTTCACTGACAAAAAATTTATCTGGATTATATCCCAGATCTGGCACTGTTGAAGGATAGTGGCATCTTTGGGTCATGGAATAAAAGCAATACCATCTATTCAATCCAGTCTTCCAATTTTCCTCCATTTTTATTGGTTTCTCTGTAGCCCTATGATGTACAGTGCCAGTTAAAGTCATCAATTACTAGTTCAGTTGACTATGAGTGGAAGTTAGATTGTTTCTTGAAGCTGAAGTTAGTTTTAGGTGTTTTATATACAGATCTCAATACACATGACTGGATATCAATCATCAGGACCTCTATGTCATTATCTTACGTAACCTGATGTTTAGGCCACGATGTGCTATCACTGCACTAACATACACTGTATTTGGTCTTTCAGCGATGAGATTCATTCCATTTATTTTTGGTCTTCAATCATTTGGACATCTGTAGGTCTCTTGTATTAAGAGAAAATCACAGGCTGTTTGTTTACATATGTTTAACAATAAAACTTCTTGATCAGATGAAATCATTCAATATTAACTGCTGTACAATCTAGTTGTAAAACAAAATATTGCTTGAACAATAAAAATTTGCCTGAACTAGAACTATATTCTAAATACATCAATAGCTCTATTAAATTACACAAGAGGAACTGTGGACTCAATAAAGCCTCAAGGAAATTGTATATGGAACCATAGAAAGAAGACAGAAGGTGAAAGTTGAGTGAACAGGTCACCCATGTGATGATGCCCTATTAAATTGTTGCTGTCCAGAGCTGCACCTTAATCTGAGGTCCACAAAATTTTTCTATGTTTACCTTTTACTTATTGTGCATGGTCGCCTTTGAAATAGACTCCTCCACAATTGATGCACTGCTCCCAAAGCTGTTTTCACTTCCAGAAGCAGTCTTGGATCGTGCATAGTGCCACCTGCTAATTTTCTTTTACCTCATCTGTTGTTGCAAATCTTCATCCTTTCAATCAAGTTTTCAACTGCGGAAATAATAATAAAAAAAAATAAAAAGTCTGCGGGGGCCAGGTCTGGAGAGTACAGAGGATGGGGCAGCACAGTGATTTAATTTTTTGTGCAATAGTCATGCACCAAGAGGGATGAATGTGCAGGTGCATTATAGTGATGCAAGAGCCATGAAGTGTCTTGCCTCATTCCAGGCCATTTCCTTCCCACATTTTCTCACAGAGAGGGTACCTCAGTCTCAACATCATAGCCTTACACCCACATCTCATGACCAGTTATGATTCCCTTAAGGAACATCTTGTTCTCATTTGTGCAATCCACAAAATCTTCACAGATTGTGAGGCGAAAGTCTTTCTAGTCTTGACTCATGGGCTGTAGGATGATGAACTTGGTGCCAACATGATGCATTTCAAGCTGCTGTGTCAGAATTTAATTACATGATCCAATTGAAATGTAACATTCTTCTGCAATCTCTCGGACAGTCAGTCTTCGATTGGCATGCACAATTCTGTTGAGATTCCTAACATGAGTATCATCAGCATACATTGAAGAACATCCTGAATGAGGGTCACTTTTAACTTCTGTCAGGCAATTTTTAAACTGTGCGAACCATTCGTAACACCAAGTATGGCTTAAACACTCATCACTGTAGGCTTCCTGCATCATTTAGTGTGTCTCTGTAAAAGTTTCCTTGAGTTTGATCCAGACACATTGCTCCTCTAACTCTGCCATCTTGAAATTCGCTAACTGTGTGACACAACATTCTACTCAACACAGCATTGAACAATAAGTAGCAGACATACAACGACATTTCTGGTAGTTAAAAATTAAACACAGGCATGTGCAGGGATGCCAGCCACATTCTACTCCAGCACACCTTTGGTGAGAAATTATGAATGTTCCAGAATTTCTTGAACAGACCTCATACAACTGAAGTGTATCACAGCTTCAGCCTTCAGTTCTAAAGTGTGATTTTTTTCAATGTGTGTTAGTTGCATGTTATGCTTTCCATAGTATCTCAGTACATCAGTGGATGGGGTGGGTCCCAAAATTTTTATGTAATTTGGTGGTCTTTAATGACTTTTTCTTTATTTTCATTTTCATGCAAATCTGCACAGCAGCAACTTAATTAGAGACAAAATTTATGTGCAAATGAATGCAAGTGAATGAACTCTTTCTTGTTTTGATTCATACCAGCAGGAGACTCTTCTGAATAATCTTTTTACCGGTAGTTAACAGTTCATAGTCCACTGGAACAGTTTTTGGTCATATCCTATAAAAAGGTCAGTGTGTGAACCACACAACTTTCACCACCATAGCTTGCCAAAAGATCTTGGTAAGAATTTGAGAACATTCTGGTCCTACGTAAAATCACTAAGTGGGTCAAAGGTTTCTATCCAGTCACTCGTCAACCAGTCTGGTGAGGCAATAGACGTTAGTAAAGGGAAAGCTGAAGTTTTGAATTTCACATTTAAGAAAATATTCACCCAATACAGTCATACAGAACTACTGTCACACAGACTCCCATATGGAGGACGTAGTAATAGGCATCCCTGGTGTAGAGAAGGAACTGAAAGAGTTGAAAACAAATAAGTCGTCAGGTCCAGATGGAATCCCAATTCAGTTTTACAATGAGCACTCTATGGCATTGGCCCCTTATAAAGCTTGCATTTATCACGACACTCTTGCACAGTGCAAAGTCTCAAGTGATTGGAAAAAAGTGTAGGTGACTCCAGTACATAAGAAGTATAAAAATATATTTACCATTGGTTTGCTACAGAATTCTTCAGCATACTCTAAGTTCGAGTATAAGAAATCTCCTTGAGACAGAAAAGCTTCTGTCTTCAAATCAGGACAGATTTAGAAAGCACTGCTTGTGCAAAACTCAGCTTGCCCTTTTCTCATGTAATATGCTGCGAACTATGGATGATGCTTTGGTGTATGGGAAGGGGCCATCGTTGAGTGACTGTGGAACGATACAAGATAACGTAGACAAAATTTCCAGTTGGTCTGATGAATGGTAACTTGCTCTAAATGTAGAAAAAATTAGGTTAATACATGTGAGTAGGGAAAGCAGTACTGTAATATTCACTTACAGTGTTCACAGTGTGCTGCTTGACACAGTCATGACAAGAAGCTCTTGTGGACTCTGGAGCATCATATTCAGTCATTTTGAGAAGTACCGTCACCAGTTGCAGAAAACTGTATTTGTCAACAGCAAAACATCTCTGTTGAAGGTGGCTAATGGGAAATATGTAAAACCTACAGGAGGATGTACCATTCGTGTGGGTATAAGTGGCCATACACAGCACTTAGAATTCATCATCTTTCAAGAGTGTACTCATGATGTCATTCTCGGATGGGACTTTTTGAAAGATTCTCAGGCAATTATAGATTGTGGTCACTCAAAGATTATGCTAGATGAGATGAGATACTGTGGACAGGAAGATGCGCATCTGGAGACTGTGGAGACAATGTGTGCTGGTTGAAGTGATCATTCCTGCAGTCAGTGCTAGAAAGGTAACTGTAACATGTCATGCCATGCATCAACCCATGGATCTTGTAGTGGAATGTAAGAGAAGCATACCTCTGAAGAACAACTTGGTCATCCCAGCCTCTGTTGTCTCGTTTAAGAATGGATTTGGTGAATTGTGGATAGTTAACTGTCACCAAGAACCACAGATCCTTCCAAGACATATGTGCATAACAAACACTGAGCCATTAATTGAAGAACAGCTGAGCATCATAGAAACCTCCCATGCTGAGTCTGTGGGCGAAATTAGCACTACCACTACGAGTCAAGATCTTCTAGCTTGACTATCACCAGATCTCACTAAGGAACAACAGAAGAAGCTACTTGCCTTTCTTCAAGAGTACTCTGAATGTTTCAATCCACAGGAGAAGAGCAAATTAGACAAATCAATGGTGAAGCACCGGATTAGCACTAGAGACCATCAACCAATAAGCCAGAGAGCATACTGTATGTCAGCAATGGAATGCCGAATAATTCGCGACAAGGTAGAGAAAATGATGAATGACATCATTCAGCCTTCACAGAGCCTATGGTCATCACCAGTGGTCCTCGTCAGGAAGAAGGATGGCAGTTGGCACTTCTGTGTTGATTACAGGAAGCTTAATAAGATACCTAAAAGGACATTTACCCTCTTCCACAAATTGACAATACACTAGATTGTTTGAAGGGGGCAAAGTTTTTCTCAACGATGGATATGTACTTGGGATACTGGTAAATCGAAGTAGATGAGGCTGATCACGAGAAAACTGCATTCACCACCCCCTAGGGCCTGTATGAGTTTAAGGTAATGCCGTTTGGTTTGTGCAATGCACCAGCAACTCTTGAATGGATGATGGATCTTCTACGTCCCCTGAAGTGGAGGATGTGTCTTTGTTAGTTAGATGCCATTATAGTGTTCTCGGAGACATTTGATGAACATATAAAAAGACTGAGGGCCGTTCTTAAGTGTCTCCAACAAGGTGGACTGAAACTTAATCCAAGAAAGTGTCTCTTTGGAGCAAAAGAAATCAAAATGCTTGGGCACATTGTGTCAAATGAAGGTGTGTGGCTAGACCCAGAAAATCTTAATGGAATTTCCTATTCCTAAAAGTATTAGAGATGTGAGAAGCTTCCTCAGATTATGTTCTTATTACCGTCATTTTATCAAAGACTTTTGTATCAAAGCCAGGCCACTCCAACAGCTGTTAAAAGCTGATGCAAAATTTATCTGGGGTGGTGCTCAACAAGAATCTTTTGATGTGCTGTGAAAAGCTCTGATGACTGACCCTGTGCTTTGTCTGTATGATGAGAGAGCACCTACAGAACTACACACAGATGCCAGTGGGTATGGGATCAGTGCTGTTCTGATGCAAATTTCCGATGTTTCTAGGATACTTACAAAAACCGAGAAAAACTACTCAACTACAGAAAGAGAATGTCTTGCTGTGATATGGGTCATGTGCAAATTATGACAGTATCTCTATGGAAGGCCATTCACAGTTGTTACAGACCACCATTCATTTTGTTGGCTGACAGGTCTTAAGGATCCAACAGGACAACTCGCCACGTGGGCACTACGTCTTCAAGAGTATGACATTACCATAGTGTACAAAAGTGGAAGAAAACACCAAGGTGCCGACTGTCTCTCAAGAAACCCTGTGCAAGACCATAAAGACTTTGAAGAAGATAGTGATTGTCTCACTGCACTCCAGGGTCTCTCTGCTGAGCAGAAGAAGGATGCCAAGATATCTTAAATTACGCCTGATTAAATCGGTCAGAGGATGTGAAAGGACCATTTAAGGTAATTAATGGATGACTTTGCAAGAATATCTTTGATCTGTTGGGAAAGAGGTGGCTACCAGTGGTTCCTAAACACATGCACTTAGCTGTTCTACAGGAATTCCATGACACATCCGAGACCAGACATTTAGGATTTATTAAGACATATGATAGAATCCGCAAGAGATTTTTCTGGTCAGGTATTTGGGAACGTCTGTCACTATGTGTCGCACTGTCGAGAGTGCCAGAGAAGGAAAGGAAGTTCCTCAGAAACCACCTGGCTGACTCATACCAATTCCACCAGCCAAAACGACTTTCCAGCGAGATCGGGATTGACCTCCTCGGGCGATTCCCAACATCTGCTAGTGGCAATAGATGGGTTATTGTTTGCACTGATTATCTGACACGCTATGCCATTACAAATGTCGTGATAACAGCCAAACTATCCAAGGTAGCCAAATTCATTGTGGAAGACCTTGTATTAAAACACAGTGCCCCTAGGTCATTAATTACTGATCAAGGGAAAGTTTTTCAATTGAATCTTGTGAAAGAGATAACTGTCAGTGCAACATTACTCATCACATGACGACTGCCTACCATCCACAAACTAAAGGGCTTACTGAACGCCTTAATAAGACCTTGGCCTACATGCTATCAATGTTCCTCAATGTCGAGCAGCCAAACAAGACACCACAGGATTTATGCCCTTTTTCTTGGTGCATGGGCATGAGGCGACTACGGCAATGGACACTGTGTTTCCGTTACATCCTGATGACATGGACGATGACTACATTGACCAGGTGTTAACTTGAGCTGAGGAAGCTCAGCAGTTAGCTCGACTCTGCATGCTGTAGGCTCGAGAAAATGGTCGCTGAAGGTATGTCATGAGCCACTGCCCTGTTGTCTACCAGCCTGGTGACCTCGTCTGGACCTTCACTCCTGTTCGGAAGATACGTCTCAGGAACTACTTTGGATCTTATAAGGTTGTAAGACAGTTGTCTGATGTTACTTATGAAGTTGAAGATTTCGAACCCAACTCAAGATGACGAAAGATCAGAGATACGATCCACGTCCTTTGAATGAAGCCCTACAAGGGTCCTTCAACCCAGGGTAAATTCGAAGCTCCAGTGACCAGCAACAAGCGGAAAGGTGACAAAGAGTGTAGTGGCAACAGAAGTTCTAAGAAGGTCACTGCCAGGGCGAGAATCAGTCATCAGGAGTTGGAGTATGCAGGGGCAATGACTCGTTCCCGGAGTAGGAGGACGTAACACCGAGACACTGTTATGGTGGGAGCAATGTTGCAGAAGAAGCTGAGTAGGACCATGGTGTCATGGTTATGAACTGTTGCATGGAGGGTCGTGAGTTCAAAAGTCACCTGACTATACAGTTTTAATTTCTATATTCAGTTCAAATACATTCTAGAAGTATCCAAAAATGTCAAGAATCATTGTACTGGAATGTTCTGTAGCTGTATATATACTGTATGTGTTCTGGCAGAAGGCAGTTCGCTCCGTGCTCTTGTATGTGCAAGTGCTGAATAAACCTTCGTTAAGTAAAGTTAGCATTCGTCATTCATCTAATTACACCTTCCTCTACATGACAATATGAAACGGAAGGGGCACATAAACATGGTAGTAGGGAAGGCAAATGGTCTACTTCAGTTTATTGGGAGAAAGTACAGTTCATCTATAAAGGAGACTGTGTATAGAATACTACTGTGACCAATTCCTGAGTACTGCTGCAGTGCTGGGATCCCCACCAAGCCAGACTAAAGGAATACGTTGAAGTAACTCAGAGGCACGCTACTAGATTTGTTACCAGTATGTTTCATCAGCACACAAATATTGCGGAGATGCACCTTGAACTGAGCTGGGAATAACTGGAGGAAAGACAACATTACTTTCACAAAATATTATTGAGGAAATTTAGAGAACTGGAATTTGCAGCTGATTGCAAAACAATTCTACCACCACACATGCATTATTCGTGTAAGGACTACAAAGAAAGGACAAGAGAAATTACGGATTGAGGTAGGCATATAGACAATCACTTTTCCCTTGCTCCATTTGTGAGTGGACCAGGAAAGGAAATGAGCAGAAGTGGTACAAAGTACCCTCTGTCATGCATCATATGGGGTGGTTTACAGAGTATGTATGTAGAGGTAGATGTGAGGTTTTTTCTGAGTTTGAATATTTGGCTGAAAGATGGAGATAGTATAATGGCAGCTATGGTGCATGAAATGATGAATATTATATTTTCAACAAAAATTCATTACAGATGATACAAAAATGTGAGCAGAAAAAACAAGTACACTGCAAAAGCTGTGGCGATGGAACCAGCTTATAGCAGCTGCAAGCATAATTCTATGATAAATATTAAGAAAGTTAGAATTGTTTTAATTAAGGTAGGTTTTAAATTATTAGCAGCTGAACCACTGGAACTATTCAATCATATGAAGTGCAAAATAAAAACTGATGATGTCAATAAACATATAAAAAGCTGCTTTTCAAATCATGCATGTGTATAAAGAATTACAGATGAATTTATTAAAAGTTTATATGAAACTATGTCAATACAATAAATCTTCCATAGTTGCAAATAACATGAAGGTGACATGAGTTTCGCACATCTTTACCTAATCTTGCTAGTGGATGAGTACCAACAATTTACTATTTCACAGGTATTTATATATTTTTACATACGTTTTGTGACACTGAAAAACCAGGTGCAGGCACACTTCAAAAACTTTGTTCCTTGTTCAATACAGTGTTGCTATTGGTGAATTATACTGCCACTAAAGTCTTTGGTCACTTACCAAATAGTATCAAAACTCTGACAGATAACCAACAAGTATTTAAGAAGAAATTAAAAGAATTTCTGAATGACAACTCCTTCTACTCCATAGAGGAATTTTTAGACATAAAATAAGAAAAAAAGAAAAAAAAAAAACAAACAAAAAATATAAAAAAAAACTAAAAAAAGTTGTTATATTAACTTAATTATGTTGTTAAATTAACTTAATTATGTCATGTATTGGAAAATTTGACTCGTTCCACATCATTATAGAATATCGTATTCATGATCCATGGAACTAGTATTAATCTAATCTAATCTAATCTAAAAAAGGTCACAAAAACCACAATAATTTCTCTGTTTTCCAGCATCTTATATGTATGTGTAACAACCTTTAGATAGGAATGGTCAACATTATTTAAGTGTCTAACTTGGATTCAGTAGTGTGTTACAGGTAGTACAGTATTAAAAGGTAGGCACACGGGGTCTTTTGTCTGTGATCTTTGGGTGCTGGTTGGTCACTGTTAAATTTGTCTGCAAGTGTCTGTGTGGCTGAGAAGCTGCATGAGCTCTTGTACTGTAACTTATCGTTGGACCTGGAATAATTTTGTAAGTGCGAGTAAATATTAAGTTTTTATTTGAGATGATTATTTGACAGTGTTTTTGGTGACTGTTTTTGCACAACTATATGAACATTAACTTTGTTTACAGGATTTGAGGCAGCTATGAACTGTACTCAAATCCTGTATAAAAAGTGTGCTATGAACTGTACTCCCCCCATGAACCATGGACCTTGCCGTTGGTGGGGAGGCTTGCGTGCCTCAGCGATACAGATGGCTGTACCGTAGGTGCAACCACAACAGAGGGGTATCTGTTGAGAGGCCAGACAAGCATGTGGTTCCTGAAGAGGGGCAGCAGCCTTCTCAGTAGTTGCAGGGGCAACAGTCTGGATGATTGACTGATCTGGCCTTGTAACACTAACCAAAACAGCCTTGCTGTGCTGGTACTGCAAACGGCTGAAAGCAAGGGGAAACTACAGCCGTAATTTTTCCCGAGGGCATGCAGCTTTACTGTATGGTTAAATGATGATGGCGTCCTCTTGGGTAAAATATTCTGGAGGTAAAATAGTCCCCCATTCGGATCTCTGGGTGGGGACTACTCATGAGGATGTCGTTAACAGGAGAAAGAAAACTGGCATTCTAGGATTGGAGTGTGGAATGTCAGATCCCTTAATCGGGCAGGTAGGTTAGAAAATTTAAAAAGGGAAATGGATAGGTTAAAGTCAGATATAGTGGGAATGCAGCTTTACTGTATGGTTAAATGATGATGGCGTCCTCTTGGGTAAAATATTCCGGAGGTAAAATAGTCCCCCATTCGGATCTCCAGGCGGGGACTACTCAAGAGGAAGTCATTATCAGGAGAAAGAAAACTGGCATTCTACGGATCGGAGTGTGGAATGTCAGATCCCTTAATCGGGCAAGTAGATTAGAAAACTTAAAAAGGGAAATGGATAGGTTAAAGTTAGATATAGTGGGAATTAGTGAAGTTCGGTGGTAGGAGGAACAAGACTTTTGGTCAGGTGAATACAGGGTTATAAATACAAAATCAAATAGGGGTAATGCAGGAGTAGGTTTAATAATGAATAAAAACAATAGGAGTGCGGGTAAGCTACTACAAACAGCATAGTCAACACATTATTGTGGCCAAGATAGACATGAAGCCCATGCCTACTACAGTAGTACAAGTTTATATGCCAACTAGCTCTGCAGATGATGAAGAAATTGATGAGATGTATGATGAGATAAAAGACATTATTCAGGTAGTGAAGGAAGATGAAAATTTAATAGTCATGGGTGACTGGAATTCGAGAGTAGGAAAAGGGAGAGAAGGAAACATAGTAGGTGAATATGGATTGGGGGTAAGAAATAAAGAGGAAGCCGTCTGGTAGAATTTTGCACGTAGCATATCTTAATCATAGCTAACACTTGGTTCAAGAATCATAAAAGGAGGTTGTATACATGGAAGAATCCTGGAGATACTAGAAGTTATCAGATAGATTATATAATGGTAAGACAGAGATTTAGGAACCAGGTTTTAAATTGTAAGACAATTCCAGGGGCAGATGTGGACTCTGACCACACTCTATTGGTTATGAAATGTAGAATAAGACTGAAGAAACTGCAAAAAGGTGGGAAATTAAGGAGATGGGGTCTGGGTAAACTGACTAAACCAGAGGTTGTACAGAGTTTCAGGGAGAGCATAAGGGAACAATTGACAGGAATGGGGGAAAGAAATACAGTAGAAGAAGAATGGGTAGCTTTGAGGGATGAAGTAGTGAAGGCAGCAGAGGATCAAGTAGGTAAAAAGACAAGGGCTAGTAGAAATCCTTGGGTAACAGAAGAAATAATGAATTTAATTGATGAGAGGAGAAAATGAAGCAGGAAAAAAGGAATACAAATGTCTCAAAAATGAGATCAACAGGAAGTGCAAAATGGCTAAGCAGGGATGGCTAGAGGGCAAATGTAAGGATGTAGAGGCATATCTCACTAGGGGTAAGATAGATACGGCCTACAGGAAAATTAAAGAGACCTTTGAAGAAAAGAGAGCCACTTGTATGAGTATCAAGAGCTCAGATGGAAACCCAGTTCTAAGCAAAAAAGGGAAAGCAGAAAGGTGGAAGGAGTATATAGTGTGTCTATACAAGGGCGATGTACTTGAGGACAACATTATGGAAATGGGAGAGGATGTAGGTGAGGATGAAATGGGAGATACGATACTGCGTGAAGAGTTTGACAGAGCACTGAAACACCTAAGTCGAAACAAGGCACCATGAGTAGACAACATTCCATTGGAACTACTGACAGCCTTGGGAGAGCTAGTCATGACAAAACTCTACCATCTGGTGAGCAAGATGTATGAAACAGGCGAAATACCCTCAGACTTTAAGAAGAATATAATAATTCCAATCCCAAAGAAAGCTGGTGTTGACAGATGTGAAAATTACAGAACTATCAGTTTAATAAGTCACAGCTGCAAAATACTAACGTGAATTCTTTACAGACGAATGGAAAAAATGGTAGAAGCCAACCTCAGGGAAGATCAGCTTGGATTCAGTAGAAATATTGGAACATGTGAGGCAATACTGACCCTACGACTTATCTTAGAAGCTAGATTAAGAAAAGGCAAACATACATTTCTAGCATTTGTAGACTTAGAGAAAGCTTTTGACAATGTTGACTGGAATACTCTCTTTCAAATTCTGAAGGTGACAGGGGTAAAATACAGGGAGCAAAAGGTTATTTACAATTTGTACAGAAACCAGATGGCAGTTATAAGAGTCCAGGGGCACGAAAGGGAAGCAGTGGTTGGGAAGGGAGTGAGACAGGGTTGTAGCCTCTCCCCGATGTTATTCAATCTGTATATTGAGCAAGCAGTGAAGGAAATAAAAAAAAAATTTGGAGTAGGTATTAAAATCCATGGAGAAGAAACAAAAACTTTGAGGTTCACCGATGACATTGTAATTCTGTCGGAGACAGCAAAGGACTTGGAAGAGCAGTTTAACACAATGGACAGTGTCATGAAAGGAGGGTATAAGATGAACATCAACAAAAGCAAAACGAGCATAATGGAATGTAGTCAAATTAAGTCGGGTGATGCTGAGGGAATTAGATTAGGAAATGAGACACTTAAAGTAGTGAAGGAGTTTTGTTATTTGGGGAGCAAAATAACATGATGGTCGAAGTAGAGAGGATATAAAATGTAGACTGGCAATGGCAAGGAAAGTGTTTCTGAAGAAGAGAAATTTGTTAACATCGAATATTGATTTAAGTGTCAGGAAGTCGTTTCTGAAAGTATTTGTTTGGAGCTTAGCCATGTGTGGAAGTGAAACATGGACGATAACTAGTTTGGACAAGAAGAGAATAGAAGCTTTCGAAATGTGATGCTACAGAAGAATGCTGAAGATTAGATGGGTAAATCATATAACTAATGAGGAGGTATTGAATAGGATTGGGGAGAAGAGAAGTTTGTGGCACAACTTAACTAGCAGAAGGGATCGGTTGGTTAGACATGTTCTGAGGCATCAAGGGATCACAAATTTAGCATTGGAGGGCAGCGTGGAGGGTAAAAATCGTAGAGGGAGACCAAGAGATGAATACACTAAACAGATTCAGAAGGATGTAGGTTGCAGTAGGTACTGGGAGATTAAGAAGCTTGCACAGGATAGAGTAGCATGGAAAGCTGCATCAAACCAGTCTCAGGACTGAAGACCACAACAACAACAACAACAACATTAGTGAAGGTGACAACTAAAAGGTATGCGTCAATCCCAGCATCACTGTCTGCCTCAGTAAAGCATAACAATATTATGAGAAGGATAGTTGCTACTTGCCATATAGCGGAGATGCTGAGTTGCAGATAGGAACAACAAAAAGACTGTCAGGCAGTAAGCTTTCAGACAACAAGTTCTTCATTGGAAATAGACAACAAACACACACACATTCACGCAAACGCAACTCCCACATACATGACCACAGTCTCTGGCTGCTTAGGCCAGCCTCACCAGCCAGAGACTTTTAGATTAGATTAGGTTCAGTTTTCATTCCACAGACCCAAAAAATGAGATGATTCTCATTTTTATTTATGCTGGTCCCTGTTAAGATATTTATCTATAGAGTAGAAGGCGTTGTCTAGCAAAAAGTCTTTCAAACTCCGTTTAAACTGTTTTTTATCTGAAACCAAGTTTTTAATGGTTGCTGGCAATTTATTGAAAATGTGTGTTAATGAATATTGGACCCCTTTTTGGACCAAGGTAAATGATTTTAGGTCTTTTTGTAGATTGTTCTTATTCGTAGTATTGATACTATGTATTATGCTGTTGGTTGGAAATAGAGATATATTACTTGCAACAAAGTTCATTAAGGAATAAATATACTGAGAAACAGTGGTTAGAATACAAAGTTCCTTGAACAGGTTTATACATGATGTTCTTCAATTTACACCACAAATGATTCATATCACACACTTTTGCACCCCAAAAACTTTTGCTTAGTTTGACAAGTTACCCTAGACTATGATACCATATGACATAATAGAATGAAAGTAAGAAAAGTATGCAAGTTTTTTTATATTTGTATCTCCTACATCAGACATCGTTTTCACTGCAAATACAGACTTGTTTAGGTGCTTATGAAATTCTGTGGTATGCCCTTCCCAACGGAATTTATTATCGAGTTGTAATCCCAGAAATTTAACACTTTCAACCTCTTCGATCTGCATGTCTTCATATGTTATACACATGCCAAAAGGAAATCTCTTACAGGTTGTGAACAGCATATAGTGTGTCTTTTAAAAGTTTAATGACGGTGAATTAGCTTTAAACCATTTAAGAATGTCAGTGAAAATTTGATTAGCAGCCATTTCTAAATCTGTTCTTAACTTGCTACATATTGCAATGTTTGTATCATCTGCAAACAAAACAAATTTAGCATCTGGCAATGTAACAGACAAGAAGTCATTAACGTACACAAGCAAAAGCACTGGACCCAAGATGGAACCTTGAGGAACACCACATTAATTAATTCCCAATCAGATGAAGACTGACTGCTTACTGCACAGGTATTTTGGGATGACACCCTTTGTTTCCATTAGATAGATAAGACTCAAACCATTTTGCAGCATTGCCGGTGACACCATAATATTCGAACTTACTTAATAGAATGGTGTGGTTCACAAAGCCAAAGGCTTTTGACAGGTCACAGAAAATGCAGTAGCCTCTAATTTATTATGTAATGAATTAAGTAAATTCTCACTGTAAATGTAAATAGCTTACTTAAACCCTTAAGAAATCCAAACTGTGACTTGGACAATATATTATTTGCAGTCAGATGCTTAAGGAGACACTTGGACACAACCTCTTCAGATATTTTTGAGAAAGCCAGTCTGGAAATGTTCCACTGATAAGAGGTTGATTACAGAAATAACTTAAGACAGAACTCAACTCACATGAGCACTCTTTGATTAACTTCGTTGATACGTTATCATACCCATTAGAATATTTAGATTTTAAAGATTTTACGATGGATGCTACTTCTTTGGAAGACATGAGAGTCATTTCCATTTTACTGAAGTTATTTTTAAAGACTGGTCTCAGATACTCCATTGTACTGCTAATCGAATCTGATAACCCCAAACTGTCAGTAATAGAAATGAAGTACTTGTTTAAGAGGTTTGCAAACTAGATGCACTTGTTACCAAAGTCTCATATATT
Source organism: Schistocerca serialis cubense (assembly GCF_023864345.2). Taxonomy (NCBI): domain Eukaryota; kingdom Metazoa; phylum Arthropoda; class Insecta; order Orthoptera; family Acrididae; genus Schistocerca; species Schistocerca serialis. The sequence goes on from NC_064641.1 coordinate 137,190,149, forward strand.
TTTGGAGTTATCTATTCCTCTTCCTTTTTAGCCCCACTTGTCTCTGTCTTCACTAGATACCAAACAGTCCTTATTTTGTTGCCTGATGTAATTATCTTTTTCTCATAATAAAGCTGCTTCAATTTCTGGATTATTTGCTTCAATATTTTGCAGTATTTTTTGTAATGCATTACAATGCTAAGATCAGAACTGCTCCTAGATAGTAGATACAGTCTCCTTTTTTCCCCAAGTGATATCTTTATTTCTTGTGTAATCCTACTATTTATTTTTTTTACTTCTGTGTGATTTGAGTTACCTTTAAGAGAAAACAATTTTAAAAAGTGGAGGTAACTTTATTAATGAATGCTTTGTATTTTCCATTTGAGTCAGAAGTATTGTAAACATCTATCCACTTCATATCTTTGAGCAGTTTCCTGAATTTCTCAATTTTTGACTTATTTATTACCATCCTGCACTCAGATTTAATAGATTTGCTTATCCTGACAAGTTTCAACATTTAACACAAGATGCTGCATGTCATGCATGATCAGATAGTCCATTTACTATTGGTTTTGTGATATGATGTTTTTCCCCTAGATTTGTCTACAAAGATATTGTCGATAGCAGTCTCAGAGCATTTACATATCCTAATTGCAAAGTTCACAGTAGGAACTAAATTGCATGATAATCCTACTGACTGAAATAATTGATCACTGACAGAACTTTGCAATAAATCCACATTAAAATCAACAGCAACCACTATTTCATGGTTTTTTTTACCATGAGATGGGACGACAGAGCTTCCAGTTCTTTTATGAGGAGGTTAAAATTTCCTGAAGGTGATCTGTTTGTACCTACTATTATAAAGGACTTATAAAATACTACTTCTGTTGCACAAGCTTCTAAGTGCTGCTCTGAGAAAAATTTATTAATGTCAATATTCTTGAAATCAAAACAGTTTCTGACAAATGTGGCAACTCCTCCTTTCTCCATATTTTCTCTACGGAGGTAAGAAGCTAACTTGAAACCTGTAACATTAACATATCTATACCAGTGGTCACACGAGGTTCAACTGATTTGTTCAACTCTAATTCTTCAACACAAATAAGAAACTCATTAAACTTACCCCTTAGTCCTCGGATATTCTGATGCAATAAGGATAACTGATTTTGTGCACTGGCTGAATTACAACTGGATGAACCTAATTTTCCTGTCAATTATGGGTATCTCTAGTTTCAATCAGAGGCTATCTGCATGGATTTTGTACATTAAAATTTGCTATCTGGCTGCCTGTTTTATCAATGTGAATGTCATTTTCAGTCTGCCTCTGGACATCTTTTGTTTCTGCTCTCCCCACTCTAAAAAAGACTGCTGGTCTGTCACTTGTAACCACTGGTACTTCATGACTTGTGACAGTCCCCCTCTTCAGTTGTTTGCAATTAGCCCAGACTGTGGACATGTGTGTGAGAACTACATTTCCACATGTGTGTGTGTGTATGTGTGTGTGTGTGTGTGTGTGTTGTCTATTTCTGATGGAGTCCTTGTTGGCCAAAAGCTTAGTTTCTGACAGTCCTTTTGTTGCGCCTATCTGCAACTCAGTGTCTCCTCTATATGGTGAGTAGCTACTATCCTTTTCATAATATTGTCATACTCCAGTCTGGATTTTTCACTAAAGCATAATTTGGCATCTTTGACTGTAATAGTGTGTGACAGCTGGCTTGGCAACCAGCCTTGGCAAAGGATGCAGCATCAGTGGCCTTATGCATGCAAGTCTGGCATCGGCATTTCTGTGGTAGCAGAGCATGAGTGCCCCGCATGGGTGCCAACTCTGGCAGTGGTTTGGGTGCCCACTGTGCAGTAGTGCAAGTTTTGAACCCAGGACCCTTTGTAGACACCAAGAGACTGGATGAATTTGCACTGTATATGGTTCCCTCTTGGTGGGTCCATCAGATCTAGCAGTGACACATAGACTAGGAGTTAGTAGATGAAGTGGCTACACACAGGGAAAGCTGACTGGTCCACATCTGACAGTTGGGTGGCATGGAGTATGTCCTGGTGTTGGTAGTAGTCTAAGACAAGAATGCTGCTAGGTTGGAGTGGAAAGTATTTCTATTTCATCTGCCCATCTTTGTTAAGACCAACCCCTGCCTTTCATCACATAGGGGTTGAGTCACCACAGCATTGGCCACAGCATGTGGTAATTAAATTCTCCATTGCAGCAGACTGAAGCCTCTGAAGCCTTACACCGAGCCACCTCAGTGATATTCCAGTTCCAACAGCAAGAGTACACAGGCAGCAACTTGTCCACCTTGTCTCAGGTTGTGAAGTCTGCTCAGACTTGTCACAACATTTACCACTTGTACAGGAACCAGACTGCAGTCATAAGAGTCAGAGGACATGAAATGGAAGCTGTAGTTGAGACAAGATTAAGACTGGGTTTTAGCCTATGCCTAATGTTATACATTTTGTACATACAGCAAATGGTAAGGGAAAAGAATGAGAAATTCGGAAGTGGAATTAAAATTCAGGGAGAAGGCATAAAACCATTTAAGTTTGCTGATGACACTGTCATTCTGTCGGAGGTGCCAAAGGACTTGAATCAGCAGTTGAGTGGAATAGATAGTGTCTTGAAAAGTGGTTACAAGACGAACATTAACAAAGTAAAACAAGACTAATGGAATGTAGCCAAATTAAATGAAGTGATGCTGAGGGAATTAATCAGGAAATGAAAAAACAGTAATAGCAAGAAAAGTATTTCAGAAAAAGAGGACTTTTTTAACCTCAAATATAAATTTAAGTTATACAAACTTGTGGTGTCTCTTCTTTCAGACATTTCCTAAAGAAGATGCCACATGGAAAGTGCAGTTGTGATACACTTTATGTAAATTGAAGGTTCAGGCAGGGAGAAAGGAAAGGAAAAGGACGGAACTAATGATATCAGCTGCATCAGGACTTTACGCAGAATCAGCGGTGGTAAGTGAAAATGCATGCCAGACTGAGATTTGAACCTGAGATCTCCTGCTTACTTGGCAGTTGCATCAACCACTGCGCCACTCAGACACACTGTTTATTGTAACTGCATGAGCTACCCCGGTCCCCTACCAGCCGACCCACATTCTCACCTAACACCATCTATCCACAGTCCCCCTCCATGTGCTCCATGCTCCCTACTCTGAGATTCCTGCAGGTCTAGTATGATTGTGCATTTGTACTGAAGTTGGGGGATTTATAGCACTTTGAGGCAAATCAATTACATGAATGCATGTCCAAAATAACAAATACACTGCATTCATATAACTGATTCACGTCAATGGGCTATGAATCCAGCCCCTTCAGTACAAAGACACAATCATGTTCGACCTCCAGCGGGAATCTCAAAGTAGTGAGCACGGAGCACATGGATGGGGACTAAAGATAGAAGGCACTAGGTGGGAATGTGTGTCGGATGAGGGGCATAACGAGATAGCTCGTGCAGTCATGATAGACACTATGTCTGGATGGCATAGTGGTTCACTTAATGGCCTAATAAGCAGGAGACCCCAAGTTCGAATTGCAGTCCAGCACGGACTTTTAATTTGCACCACTGACTCCAAATAAAGTCTCCATGCAGCTAAAATAATGAGTTGCTTCCCTTTCCTTTCCTTTCTTACTCCTCCATCTTCAATTTACATTACAAACTTAAGAGTCAGGCAGTCTTTTCTGAAAGTAGTTGGTGAATGGTATTTTTGTGGAGTGTAACTCGAATAGATGTGAAACATGGATGATATGTTGCACAGACGGGAAATGAACAGAAGCTATTGAAATCTGGTGCAACAGAATAATTGGGGGAAGAAAGAAATTTACAATATAACTTGACTAAAAGAAGGGTTCAGTTGATAGGGCACATCCTCAGGCATTATGGAACAGTGGGAAGCACACATTGTAGAAGGAGACCTACGCATGAACACAGTAAGCAAATTTGAATGGATGTAGGGCACAAAACAGTTTGGCATTAGGAGCTGTGTCAAACATCTTCAGACTGAAGACCACTACCATAATAACAACATCATCTGAATGCAGAATCATTGCTTTATTTCAGCACATAAACAGATGACAGAGGATTAGATCTGCTAGCTAGAAGTTAGTTGCATCTTTCATGGATCGTATTTGTAACCTTTCCCTATGATATTTTCAAGAAAATATTTACATTTTCAAGTACCGAAAATACTCTATCAGGCTCAATTACAATACTGCATTGTCAACAAAGAGAACTACGGGGACTGAACCACACAATTATCCTGGGTTCGGTGTGGGGTGTTGGTGGGGTGGGATGTGTGGACTGCTGTAGCCTGCTGTTGTGGGGTTGTGAACCACTGAGGGCTACATTGGGACGAAGACCCTCCATCATTTCTAGGTTTCTGGCTTAATATAATACAATACGATACAAGTTTGAGGAGGGTTATCATAGCTGCATACATATTTTTTTCAGTAACTCTTCAGGAGGAGGTAAGCAGTGGGACTAGACAGGTATTATTGAGATCTGTCTTACTGCCCTTTTTTTGTAAAGGGATTTGACAAGAGCATGTTCCAGTCTACCTGGAAATATCCTTCGTAACAGTGATGTGCTACATAAGTGATTGAAAATATAGTGAATATGTGAAAAGCAGGATTTTAGTTCTTTATTTGAGGTATTATTAACATCATGAGAGTGTCAGGTTTTGAGGGAGTTAATAAGTCTTAATTTATTTTGTGGAGCATTGAGTAATTGTAATTTGCCTGTATATATGAGGCAATGCGTCTTGTGTACATTCTGTTGCTTTATCCCCTGAACTGTTTCTGCCAATCTTCTGAGTTACTTCAAGGAAGTACATTGGCTAACTGGCTGCTATCACTTATTACTTGTCTGTTTTGTTTAATAACGTTGTCTGTTTTGTTTAATGACATTGTCTTCACATTCCTCAACTGAAGTTATGATATTTTTACAATTTCCAACCTTAATTTCATTTTACTATATTATTTATTGATTTCAGACAGTAAACAGAGACTTTTGTTGTTTTACTAACTTTCTTTAACACAGCACAGTATTTCTTGATGTATGAAATCAGTACTGCTACTCTGTTTCTCCTACCCATTTCAAACAATTTCCTTTTCCTTGTACAAGATATTGTGATTCTTTTTGTAATCCAGGGCTCTTATGATGTGTTATTAGTGTAATACATTATTATATTACCTTATTCATAATCAATACAAGTTTTATAAGACCCTACTGTTTTCTTGGGACAGCAGCTGTTAAAGATCAATAGAAAACTTTAAATATTGAGATTTAATCCAGGATTTACGCTTACATGTCAACCAAAGGCCTCAAAATGTTCCTACAAATTAAAATATAGCTGATACATTCTCAAATATTGGCATACCCTTAGCCAATCAGGATGCTTGCAGCACGATAATGTCACAGACAGTTGGAGAAGAACTTTCTATCGATGTCTGACAGATACAGTCCCAGAGAGTATAGACTGATTATCAACAAGAAGAGTATGAGATGGTATAAAAAATCAAAACAACAATCCAAAAGTGCAAAGAATGTCAATTCCTCTCAGGCAGTTAACTCCTGGAAGCCCTGAGTGAGGTGATCAAAGCAGAACTGCACACATGCAATTAGTGATTCCCAGACAGTACAGCACCATAAGCGCTTTATTCTAGCAGAACACAAAAAAGAAATCAATAATAATTGTCCATTGGACGACTCAAGTTGTGAAAGTACAAGATTTCCCAGAAATATTTTTTTATTATTTTTTTAGCTAAAGTTTTTGGAAATAAATCATTTCATTACTTGAGGATGAAATCTCATACTAATTTTGAATATAAATGAACAAGCTTTATTAGCAGAAGTTTAGTATGTTATTTTATCCAGAAAAATTGTCCAGAACTTGAAAAGATTAATTATTATGTAAGAGGATTTATTAAGGAGCAAGTCTTGTTTCATATGTTTATTTTTTTGTCTGAGGTATTCTGCATGAGCACAGCATGTCCCAAGAACATTAAAGCTGTGCTTGGCATCATGACATGCAAAGTAATCGGAGGTAGCAAAGAATCTTCTGATCCGACTGTGGGGTCAAGGCATACCACGACCAGAAGATTATAATAATAATGTAAATACTGGTGCACTAATATTCTTGTTTTTATTCAGAAGTTTGGAGTTTGTTAAAAATGAAATGTACCCAGATGGTTAACCTCTAATCATATTTTGTAATTCAAGGCATAAAAAAGCCCCCCTACAAAACAGAGGTGGTGAGTTCCATAAAAACACGGGAGAACTGCCGGATATCAGTAACATCCTGCCACGATATTTCGGCGCAGAGTCTTCTGGCCATCTTCAGGTGAGTGCCACTGTAGTAGTACTGGTGAGTACGCGCTGAGCTCCGTTATTTAAAGCCATATTGAGGTGACATTGCGCATGCGCTGCTCAGCGTGCGCGTTCATAATGGCTCTGTGCGCTGTACCTCGCACCCTCCACTGTGAAAGCCTGGCGTATCGGTATCAGGTCGATTTCCATCTTTATGCAGATAACTACGTCGACTACAAAGTATCTCTATAACAGGAATCCAAGCAGAGTTTAGCTGATAACCGTTATCTCGATTGATGAGAGTCTCATTGTCAGACAATCTTATTTCCACAGATTCATTGATAATCGAGCTCCAAAAAGTTTGATGTATGGGCCAAAATTTTTGTGTCATTGTAATTCATGGAATGGTCTGTGGAAATACAATGTTTGGCGATTGCGGATTTGGTGGGTTGGAGAAGGCGAGTATGCCGTTGGTGTTCCACAATGCGTTCCTGCACAGTTTGTGTTGTTTGCCCTATATATGATTTGCTGCATTCACATGGAATTTTGTAAACACCTGGTTTATGCAGGCCCAGGTCGTCTTTAACGGATCCCACCAGTGATGAAATTTTGGAAGGAGGGCGAAAGATGACTCTCACTTGATACTTTCTCAATATTCTGCCTATCTGTGAAGAAATATTCCCAATAAATGGTAGATAAACAGTTGACCTGAAGGCCTCTTCCTTGTTCCGTTGTTTGTAAGTCTTCATCACTCTGTTCACTTGCCTAGGTGAAAAGGCATTCTTCAAAAATACTTTTTGCAGGTTTTCCAGTTCTGCTTGAAGACTGTCGGCGTCAGAGATAGTATGGGCACAGTGGATCAAGATTTTGAGAATGCCCATTGTTTGTGCTGGATGGTAGCAACATCACAGAGGTGGTGAGTCCTGGTTTTGGTAGAAGTTGAATTCTTCTACAGATATAAGAAGAATTATCAGCAAGTCAGAGGTCTGTAGACTTTTTGGAGCTGAAGACCAGCAATGAGGTAATTTATAAATTAACTGAACCCTGACAAAGTCTAGGCAATGCTGAATGATACAAAAATAAAAGAACTTGAATAGTTTTCAAAGGGAAGTTAGTCACTGGTAACCCAGTTAACTTGTAGGATGAGTGTCACAGAATTTTTTTAAGTCCTGTAGGATGTTAGTCACTGACATTAACAGCTATCCATTAATCTTAGTTCAATGAGTGGTATACGCTCCTGAATCACTGAGTCTGATGAGGCCATGGTCTGCAGAGAGCTATGGCTTCCAGCAACTGCTGAATTTCTGATTGTTGGTGCTGCAGTTTTGATCCTCTGGGAAGAGTGCTGCAGCTGGAACTGGCTGCTCTGGTGCTGAGCAGTCACTTATATACAAGCCCAGCAGGTGGACACCAACTCTGTGTTTGGCAAACACGTTATCTGCATAGCTAAAGTTGTGCTGTGCTGTGAACAAAGTGCTGACTGTGGTAATGAAAGTACTGGGGATGGTGATGCGGGCGCTGCACATTCCCGTGGATTTCGCTGCTGGCCAAGTTGTAAACATACCAGTGAATACCTGTTGGCCAACATGTTTTTTGTGAAGCCGGCCCACGTTGTGTAACCAGGGGTGGTACTATAGTCAAGCAACCTGTATTGCAAGTAGATGTGGTCACAGGACATAGCACCGAGGCATTGTGGAGTAACAAGCTATGCAAACTTGTAAGTGAAACAAGACAAGAAAAAGTTTGACTAGAAGCCAACATGTGCTGATGAGCAAAGAACTACTGATGCATATAAAGGAAGAAAGGTGTGAATAGCTTGTGAGAGGACATCTTACAAACAATGTCTGGGAAATACTGCATAACCTGGTGACAGAGAAGATAAGGAATGCCTTATCAACCATGAGAAGGATTTGCGAGGATTCAACAGAATTGTAATAGGACTTGTCCAGATGACAATTGCATAAATGAGACATAATAACAGATTCAGCTAAGATAAGAAATGGATATGCCACTCAATGATGCCTCTGTAATGATGCCTTTTGCTGAAGAAGAAGTAGCTACAGTCATTCTGACACTATAGAAGGGAAGGCTCCAGCTGAGACTCTGCAGGCATTGAGAGACAGAGTCATGTCACAGCTTACAAAATTATACCATCAGTGCCTATTTCAGGGAAGAATGGAAAATGCTTTGAAGGCAGCAGAGGTCATCATATTAGAAAAGAGAGGGTTGTACCAAAAAATGTAAAGCAAAGTTGTACTGAAAATACATCTCTTGAACATAATGGGAAATAGTGGTGGATGTTGTTTAACTGTGTCACTAGATTTTTAAAAAAAATTGTATCTCCTTAAATGTACTTAAATAGTTCAATGTTTTTTAATTTTCATCTTCTCTTATGTTTATTAATTTTGTATCAATTTGATATTAACTCTTGAAAACAACTCACACATTGCGTTTAAGGAGACTGAAATTCTCTACATCCAAGAGGGTTGTTTCTTGTATTTCATGTTCTCCATGTACCCTAATTATGAGACAAAACCAGCACTAGTCTTCAGAAAGTGAAATACCAAGTACTTGACAAAAGTAGAAAAATCTGTATCTAGCCTTTGGGATTTTTATGTTTGTTCCCCAGGGATGAAGGAGAGACAGGTTGGGAATGGTTGAAAAGGAAGGGCAGGTCACACAGACCTCAGGTTGAAAAGGACCCACTGGCTGTGAGGATAAAGGGAGACCTCCATACATATTGGTCCCTGGCTGCAGCAACACAGATTGAATGTGGTGGGGGGAGGGGGGGGGGGGGGATTGGAAATTTGTGGTAAGTTTCTATGGGACCAAACTGCTGAGGTCATTGGTCCCTAGGCTTATACACTGCTTAATCTAACTTCAACTAACTTACACTAAGGACAACATACACACCCAAGCGCAAGGGAAGACATGAACCTCCAAGTGGGGGGAACCACGTTAACTGTGGCAAGGCGTCTCAGACTGCTCAGCTACCCTGCACAATTGGGGGAGGGGGGGGGGGGGGCAGAGAAGTGAAGCAACTGGGAGGGAGTAAGATATATAAGATATAAATGTTAAGAACCCCCCCCCCCCCCCCCATGAACCACGGACCTTGCTGTTGGTGGGGAGGCTTGCGTGCCTCAGCAATACAGATAGCCGTAACGTAGATGCAACCACAACAGAGGGGTATCTGTTGAGAGGCCAGACAAACGTATGGTTCCCGAAGAGGGGCAGCAGCCTTTACAGTAGTTGCAGGGGCAATGACTGATTGATCTGGCCTTGTAAAATTAACCAAAACAGCCTTGCTGTGCTGGTACTTCAAACGGCTGAAAGCAAGAGGAAACTACAGCCGTAATTCTTCCCGAGGGCATGCTGCTTTACTGTATGGTTAAATGATGATGGCGTCCTCTTGGGTAAAATATTCCAGAAGTAAAATAGTCCCCCATTCGGATCTCCGGGCGGGGACTACTCAAGAGGATGTCGTTATCAGGAGTAAGAAAACTGGCATTCTACAGATCGGCGTGTGGAATGTCAGATCCCTTAATCGGGCAGGTAGGTTATAAAATTTAAAAAGGGAAATGGATAGTTTAACGTTAATTATAGTGGGAATTAGTGAAGTGCGGTGGCAGGAGGAACAAGACTTTTGGTCAGGTGAATACAGGGTTATAAATACAAAATCAAATAGGGGTAATGCAGGAGTCGGTATAATAATGAATAAAAAATAGGAGTACGGGTAAGCTACTACAAACAGCATAGTGAATTCATCATTGTGGCCAAGATAGACATGAAGCCCGTGCCTACTATAGTAGTACAAATTTATATGCCTACTAGCTCTGCAGATGACGAAGAAATTGAAGAAATGTATGATGAAATAAAAGAAATTATTCAGATAGTGAAGGAAGACAAAAACTTAATAGTCATGGGTGACTCGAATTCGAGACTAGGAGAAAAAGGGAGAGAAGGAAACATAGTAGGTGAATATGGATTAGGAATAAGAAATGAAAGAGGAAGCCACCTGGTAGAATTTTGCACAGAGCACAACTTAATCATAGCTAACACGTGGTTTAAGAATCATAAAAGGAGGTTATATACGTGGAAGAATCCTGGAGTTACTAGAAGGTATCAGATAGATTATATAATGGTAAAACAGAGATTTTGGAACCAGGTTTTAAATTAAAGACATTTCCAGGGGCAGGTGTGGACTCTGACCACAATCTATTGGTTATGAACTGTAGATTAAAACTGGAGAAACTGCAAAAAGGTGGGAATTTAAGGATAAGGGACCTGGATAAACTGACTAAACCAGAGGTTGTACAGAGTTTCAGGGAGAACATAAGGGAACAATTGACAGGCATGGGGGAAAGAAATACAGTACAAGAAGAATGGGTAACTTTGAGGGATGAAGTAGTGAAGGCAGCAGAGGATCAAGTAGGTAAAAAGACAAGGGCTAGTAGAAATCCATGGGTTACAGAAAAAATATTGATTTTTAATTGATGAAAAGAGAAAATATAAAAACGCAGTAAATGAAGCAGGTAAAAAGGAATACAAACGTCTCAAAAATGAGATTGACAGGAAGTGCAAAATGGTTAAGCAGGGATAGCTAGCGGACAAATGTAAGGATATATAGACTTGTCTCACTAGGGGTAAGATAGATACTGCCTACAGGAAAATTAAAGAGACCTTTAGAGAAAAGAGAATCACTTGTATGAATGTCAAGAGCTCACATGAAAACCCAGTTCTAAGCAAAGAAAGGAAAGCAGAAAGGTGGAAGGAGTATTTAGAGGGTCTATAAAAGGGTGATGTACTAGAGGACAATATTATGGAAAGGGAAGAGGATGTAGATGAAGATGAAATGGGAGATACGATACTGCGTGAAGAGTTTGACAGAGGACTGAAAGACCTGAGTCGAAACAAGGCCCCGGGAGTAGACAACACACCATTAGAACTACTGACAGCCTTAGGAGAGCCAGTCCTGAGAAAACTCTACAGTCCGGTGAGCAAGATGTATGAGACAGGCGAAATACCTTCAGACATCTAGAAGAATATAGTAATTCCAATCCCACAGAAAGCAGGTGTTGACAGATGTGAAAATTACCCAACTATCAGTTTAATAAGTCACAGATGCAAAACACTAATGCAAAATCATTACAGACGAATGGAAAAACTAGCAGAAGCCGACCTCGGGAAAGATCAGTTTGGATTCCACAGAAATATCGAAACACGTGAGGCAATACTGACCCTACGACTTATCTTAGAAGCTAGATTAAGGAAAGGCAAACCTACGTTTCTAGCATTTGTAGACTTAGAGAAAGCTTTTGACAATGTTGACTGGAATAGTCTCTTTCAAATCAATCTGTATATTGAGCAAGCAGTGAAGGAAACAAAAGAAAAATTCGGAGTAGGTATTAAAATCCATGGAGAAGAAATAAAAACTTTGAGGTTCGCCGAAGACATTGTAATTCTGTCGGAGACAGCAAAGGACTTGGAAGAGCAGTTGATTGGAATGGACAATGTCTTGAAAGGAGGATATAAGATGAACATCAACAAAAGCAAAATGAGGATAATGGAATGTAGTAAAATTAAGTCGGGTGATGCTGAGGGAATTAGATTAGGAATTGAGGCACTTAAAGTAGTAAGGGAGTTTTACTATTTGGAGAGCAAAATAACTGATGATGGTCGAAGTAGAGAGGATATAAAATGTAGACTGGCAATCGCAAGGAAAGCGTTTCTGAAGAAGATAAATTTGTTAACATCGAGTACAGATTTAAGTGTCAGGAAGTCATTTCTGGAAGTATTTGTATGGAGTGTAGCCATGTATGGAACTGAAACATGGACGATAACTAGTTTGGACAAGAAGAGAATAGAAGCTTTCGAAATGTGGTGCTACAGAAGAATGCTGAAGATTAGATGGGTAGATCACATAACTAATGAGGAGGTACTGAACAGAATTGGGGAGAAGAGGAGTTTGTGGCACAACTTAACTAGAAGAAGGGATTGGTTGGTAGGACATGTTCTGAGGCATCAAGGGATCACAAATTTAGCATTGGAGGGCAGCGTGGAGGGTAAAAATCGTAGAGGGAGACCAAGAGATGAATACACTAAGCAGATTAAGAAGGATGTAGGTTGCAGTAGGTACTGGGAGATGAAGAAGCTTGCACAGGATAGAGTAGCATGGAAAGCTGCATCAAACCAGTCTCAGGACTGAAGACCACAACAACAACAGTGATATTTGGGGGGGGGGGGGGGGGGGGCATGGGTACTGTGGTACCAGGAGGGGGGGGGGGATGTGACATGGGTACTGAAGTACCATTGTGTTGACGTTATTGATTTTCAACAACTGTAGATTAAATTTTGTTGTTGGTCTTAGTTTGGTATTGCCAATTCATGTGGGTAGATAGCTAGTTAGCTGACACTTCCATGGACTGCACAAAAATAAAATTTTAAAATTTTTGTGTAACTTGCTGCAAAGCAATTTCACCTGTAGCTGCACAGAAGCTAGTTTCACATAATTGTCTATGTTTTTCTAGGGCAGGAAATGTCTGTGTTTGGAAAGCTACAAGACAAGATGTTTAGCTGACTGGTACCTGTATCGTATGCTAACAAACTAAGAGTGACGGAAGAGTTAAGATTTGTCTTCCGAGTGAACTAGACCCAGGAATTTCTCATTATTTCAATAATTCTGTGGTGGGAGGCCATTTGGGAGTCACCAAGACTATTGCTAAGATTCGGGAGCATCTAACCTGGGTGACATTGTATAATGACATTCGTAGATTAGTAGAACAATACCACATTTGTAAGGAGTCCGAGCCCAACTCTAATACGAGGAGAGGGCTACTGCAATCTACCAGGGAGTATGCATCACTGGACAAGATGTTCATTGATTATATTGGACCATTACTGAGAATGTGGAATGCCAATAGGTAATATTGGTAGTGGGGGATGCATTCACACACTTTGTATGGCTCATCCCTAGCAGTGGAATAACAGCAGGTTGAACTATTCACTATCTGACTAACACTTTTTCGATATTTGGTCCACTAAGGTCACCTGTTAGTGATAACACCCATGCTTTTGTGTCGCGCCAGTTTAAGAGGTTTTTTTTCGAAAGTGCTATATATCATGTCACTACTATTCCCTACTACCTGCATCCTTCATTTGCGGAGAAAGTGAATCGCAATCTAAAGACTGCTCTCACAGCATTCCACCAGAAGTTGCAGCGAAGATGGGATGAGACGATCCCTTGGTTGAACTAAGCCTTCAGCTCCACCCGCCACGAAGTGAGTCAGGTTGCCCCTCTCTCTCTGATGCTTAGTTATCCTGTGAACTCCCCACTCGCCAATTAGTGGTCCAGCAATGATTTACTGGCCAAGGCAGTGACCAGTGAGCTCATTCAGCAGAATTGGAAACATGCCAGGAAAAACATCGAGCTTGCACACCAGAAATTAGCACAGCGCTACAATGACGGGCGCCGCCCATTTAAGGTCCAGACAGGGGCGACAGTTTTTATTCATAATTTTTCAGCAGGGGGGCAAGGCAAAGACAAAATCTTGAGCAAGTTATCACCACATTTTGTGGGACCCTGTCAGGTGTTACGCGTCTTGAACCCAGTCAGTTTGCTGGTTTGGAATAGTCGGATGGAGAAAACCTTACAGGTCCACATCTCTCAAGTCAAGGGAGGGATCTAGCTCTTATACCATGTCATGAACAAAGGGGGGGGGGGGGGTGGTTCCCATTTTCAGAGGGGGAGGATGAGCCGTGTGGCTCGATCAGTGCTATTCCCACTGCCTTTGGGGGTCACCTTTCTGGCAGTATGCGCAAAGTGCGCATTGGCACCATCTACCAGACCGATCAGGAGAGAGAGAGGAAAAGCTGAGGAAGAGTGTGTGATTTTGCTTTGTGACACCAAGCAGTAATGGCATTTTGAGAACTATGGCCACCAGCGAAGGTCTGGTGACAGCCGGCAAGCAGGGCATGTCTAAAAGAGACTGTTTACCCGGGTGACTCCACCGTGGCAAATATCGCCGGCATGGAAAGCGATGTTACTGGGAAGCCATTGGTGTTTTTTCCGCTTGCTTCATCTCTCTTGGCATCGGGATCTGTGGCGGCTGGTTTTGTTGAACAAGTAAGAGAGTAAGGGCCTTGCTTGTCCTGTAAATTGTGGTTGAAATCCACAACTGGGTTCTGTGTGGTTGAATTGTGGTTGGAATCCACAACTGGGTTCTGTGTGGTTGACTGTATTTTCTTGGGCAACCGTCACTACTCCTACTGAGTCTGGCCTTCAATGTGTTGATTTTAATTGGTTTAATATGCAGTGTTTTAAGGAGTATGTGGTGTGATCATTAACACTTATGAGGGCCTGGTGTGCTGATACATTCCACTGTAGATCCCTACTGTCAAGGTTTAACCGCCATTGAAAGCAGTTTGCTGGTCCTCACCTGGTTATTGTATTTATATCACACCATATATATAGATGGAGGGTAAGGAGTCATTACAATCCCGGGAGCGGAAAGACTTACCTTAGGGGGAAAAAAGGAAAAAAGGCCGGGTATACACTCGCGCACACACACACATATCCATCCACACACATACAGACACAAGCCAAAGATGATGTGACTTACCAAATGAAAGTGCTGGCAGGTCGACAGACACACAAACAAACACAAACATACACACAAAATTCAAGCTTCCGCAACAAACTGTTGCCTCATCAGGAAAGAGAGAAGGAGAGGGAAAGACGAAAGGATGTGGGTTTTAAGGGAGAGGGTAAGGAGTCATTCCAATCCCGGGAGCGGAAAGACTTACCTTAGGGGGGAAAAAAGGACGGGTATACACTCGCACACACACACATATCCATCCACACATATACAGACACAAGCAGACGTTTTTAAAGACAAAGAGTTTGGGCTGTATTAGAAGGTGGAAAGTGTAACATGAGGTTGAAATGAAAATGAAAGATAAAAATGTATGGGGAGAGATAAGGGTGAACTAGAAAGTAACTGGAGATCTGGTATGAAAAAAGGCGAAAAAGTGTTGGTTAAGTTGATCCTGTGGTGAACTTGGGTTGGTAGACAGCAATGTGCATGAAGGTTAGGTGGTTGTGTTGCCGCTAAAACACGTTAAAGGATGGAGAAATTCGGGAAAATTTCGAAAAAACGTGTAAATGTATTAAAAGGAGTGGTGTTGTGGTGGAAGATTACGAAAATGGGGCTAAAAATTGTCTGACGAAGAAATAATGACGTTAAAACCTGTTATCTTTCATTTTCATTTCAACCTCATGTTACACTTTCCACCTTCTAATACAGCCCAAACGCTTTGTCTTTAAAAACGTCTGCTTGTGTCTGTATATGTGTGGATGGATATGTGTGTGTGTGCGAGTGTATACCCGTCCTTTTTTCCTTTTTTTCCCCCCTAAGGTAAGTCTTTCCACTCCCGGGATTGGAATGACTCCTTACGTTGCGAAAGCTTGAATTTTGTGTGTGTGTTTGTGTTTGTTTGTGTGTCTATCGACCTGCCAGCGCTTTTGTTCGGTAAGTCACCTCATCTTTGTTTTTATATATAATTTTTCCCACGTGGAATGTTTCCTTCCATTATATATATATATATATATATATATATATATATATATATATATATATATATATATATATATAGAAGGAAACATTCCACGTGGGAAAAATTATATATAAAAACAAAGATGAGGTGACTTACCGAACAAAAGCGCTGGCAGGTCGATAGACACACAAACAAACACAAACATACACACAAAATTCAAGCTTTCGCAACCAACGGTTGCTTCGTCAGGAAAGAGGGAAGGGGAGGGAAAGACAAAAGGATGTGGGTTTTAAGGGAGAGGGTAAGGAGTCATTCCAATCCTGGGAGCGGAAAGACTTACCTTAGGGGGAAAAAAGGACAGGTATACGCTCGCGCACACACACACACATATCCATCCGCACATACACAGACACAAGCAGACACTTGTAAAGGCAAAGAGTTTGAGCAGAGATGTCAGTCGAGACGGAAGTACAGAGGCAAAGATGTTGTTGAAAGACAGGTGAGGTATGAGCGGCGGCAAATTGAAATTAGAAATTAGTGGAAATTGAGGCCTGGCGGATAACTAGAAGAGAGGATATACTGAAGGGCAAGTTCCAATCTCCGGAGTTCTGACAGGTTGTGTTGGGAAGTATCCAGATAACCCGGACGGTGTAACACTGTGCCAAGATGTGCTGGCCGTGCACCAAGGCATGTTTAGCCACAGGGTGATCCTCATTACCAACAAACACTGTCTGCCTGTGTCCATTCATGCGAATGGACAGTTTGTTGCTGGTCATTCCCAGATAGAAAGCTTCACAGTGTAGGCAGGTCAGTTGGTAAATCACGTGGGTGCTTTCACACGTGGCTCTGCCTTTCATCGTGTACACCTTCCGGGTTACAGGACTGGAGTAGGTGGTGGTGGGAGGGTGCATGGGACAGGTTTTACACCGGGGGCGGTTACAAGGGTAGGAGCCAGAGGGTAGGGAAGGTGGTTTGGGGATTTCATAGGGATAAACTAAGAGGTTACGAAGGTTACGTGGACGGCGGAAAGACACTCTTGGTGGAGTGGGGAGGATTTCATGAAGGATGGATCTCATTTCAGGGCAGGATTTGAGGAAGTCGTATCCCTGCTGGAGAGCCACATTCAGAGTCTGATCCAGTCCCGGAAAGTGGGGCACTTTTAGGGTTCTTCTGTGGGAGGTTCTGGGTTTGAGGAGATGAGGAAGTGGCTCTGGTTATTTGCTTCTGTACCAGGTCGGGAGGGTAGTTGCGGGATGCGAAGGCTGTTTTCAGGTTGTTGGTGTAAATGGTTCAGGGATTCCGGACTGGAGCAGATTTGTTTGCCACGAAGACCTAGGCTGTAGGGAAGGGACCGTTTGATGTGGAATGGGTGGCAGCTGTCATAATGGAGGTACTGTTGCTTGTTGGTGGGTTTGATGTGGACGGACGAGTGAAGCTGGCCATTGGACAGGTGGGGGTCAATGTCAAGGAAAGTGGCATGGGATTTGGAGTAGGACCAGGTGAATCTGATGGAACCAAAGGAGTTGAGGTTGGAGAGGAAATTCTGGAGTTCTTCTTCACTGTGAGTCCATATCATGAAAATGTCATCAATAAATCTGTACCAAACTTTGGGTTGGCAGGCCTGGATAACCAAGAAGGCTTCCTCTAAGCGACCCATGAATAGGTTGGCGTACGAGAGGGCCATCCTGGTACCCAGGGCTGTTCCCTTTAATTGTTGGTATGTCTGGCCTTCGAAAGTGAAGAAGTTGTGGGTCAGGATGAAGCTGGCTAAGGTAATGAGGAAAGAGGTTTTAGGTAGGGTGGCAGGTGATCGCCGTGAAAGGAAGTGCTCCATCGCAGCGAGGCCCTGGATGTGCGGAATATTTGTGTATAAGGAAGTGGCATCAATGGTTACAAGGATGGTTTCCGGGGGTAACAGATTGGGTAAGGATTCCAGGCGTTCGAGAAAGTGGTTGGTGTCTTTGATGAAGGATGGGAGACTGCATGTAATGGGTTGAAGGTGTTGATCTACGTAGGCAGAGATACATTCTGTGGGGGGCTTGGTAACCAGCTACAATGGGACGGCCGGGATGATTGGGTTTGTGAATTTTAGGAAGAAGGTAGAAGGTAGGGGTGCGGGGTGTTGGTGGGGTCAGGAGGTTGATGGAGTCAGGTGAAAGGTTTTGTAGGGGGCCTAAGGTTCTGAGGATTCCTTGAAGCTCCACCTGGACATCAGGAATGGGATTACCTTGGCAAACTTTGTAAGTAGTGTTGTCTGAAAGCTGACACAGTCCCTCAGTCACATACTCCCGACGATCAAGTACCACAGTCGTGGAACCCTTGTTCAAAAAATGGTTCAAATGGCTCTGAGTACTATGGGACAACTGCTGTGGTCATCAGTCCCTTAGAACTTAGAACTACTTAAACCTAACTAACCTAAGAACATCACACACACCCATGCCCAAGGCAGTATTCGAACCTGCGACCGTAGCAGCAGCGCGGTTCTGGACTGGAGCGCCTAGAACCGGACGGCAACCGCGGCCGGCAGGAACCCTTGTCCACCGGAAGAATGACGATGGATCGGTCAGCCTTCAGATCACGGATAGCCTGGGCTTCAGCAGTGGTGATGTTGGGAGTAGGATTAAGGTTTTTTAAGAAGGATTGAGAGGCAAGGCTGGAAGTCAGAAATGCCTGGAAAGTTTGGAGAGGGTGATTTTGAGGAAGAGGGGGTGGGTCCCGCTGAGACGGAGGATGGAACTGTTCCAGGCAGGGTTCAATTTGGATAGTGTCTTGGGGAGTTGGATCATTAGGAGCAGGATTAGGATCATTTTTCTTCACATATACACATATACAGACACAAGCAGACAAAAATAACTGGTAAGAATTTAGGAAACTACTGATTTCAGTTCAATAGCCTGAAACGGATTCTATTGATGGTGGTACTTGAATTTCTTCAATGACAGCAGATCGATATTGTAATTAATTTCATGTATTAATTTTACTGATGATGTGTTGTAATGAGTTATTGTGTTTCTAGTTATATAAGGCACATGTCAGTCTGTTGTAGATACCCACTATTCCTGGGATTTTCTCGTGCCCATTCGTGACCATTGCTGCTCCCGTCTGAGGTTATTTGGTAATAACAATCACTGTTGTAATGAAAAAGGACATTAGTTAAAAATTTTAGTAAATTGTTCTTTAGCTTGATTACAATTCAGAGTATATAAAATTTAGCTCATTTCAGAAAATGTGTAATAGGCCATAATTGCCACATTTGTATGAATGTTTAAAATTGAAGCAATTTATTTTCACCTGAATGGTAATTTTCAAGATGTGTGGTACTTTTAAACAGGTGATGGTTTTATTTGTCAAGTTCTCTTTTTTAAAGTTACCAAATAAAATGTTCAGTGCAACTGTCGATGGTGATTGCCTGATGTGTTACTTTGGTTCAGTCCTGCCACCCTACAGCCTATTGTGCTGAGTTTGTGTCATTGTGAAAAAGGTGGAATTCCATGTTGTCTCAACACTTCATGGGTAGCAGAGCGTGGTTCTGTTTCTGGGCCCCTGGGTCAGGCATCACCATCCATTGTTGTATCTTGTGATAAATTAGGTTTTTATCTTAACTTGTAGTTTCCTTTGTGTGAACAATCTCTGTTGGCTGTATTACGTTACAAGACAACGAAGCCAGTCACCCGCAGCCATGGGTGTGTCCGGGATTGAGCCCGTTGAGTGGAGAGCAGCTAGTTTATGAGCTTAAGATATGTGGGGCACTGACTGGTGGGACAGTGACGGATCTGAGTGCATGATTGCGCGGAGTTGTTGACCATCCAGTATGCCTTGCTGGGGAAGGCATTGGTAAGGTAGTTTCGGTGTTTTCCATGTGTGCTGCATCACTTTCCGGTGTGCGGGAGAATCTTGAGTTTATGAGGGATAGTAACCCTTCCTGTACACAGATCAGCAGGGTTCAATCCCAGCTTATTCACTGGATTAATAGATTGAGAGACTTGTAACAGCTGAAGATTACACCTGAACAGAAGGACAATATTGGCAAGCTGTGTCAGAGAGCTATGGCATTGCAGTTTGATCTTAATGCAGTAGGGTTGCAGGGGGAAGAGAGCATAGGAGGAGGTACATTGGTACAAGAACCAGTGAATGAATTGGAGCTGGCAGGGAAATTAACGAAAGTTGGGCAGCCATTGTTTGAGCCATTTGCTAAGTTACCCAATCCTATACTTCTTTTCATTCAGGGATTGAGCGTTTTGGTGGTAGATGAGTTGCCGCGTGTTGTTGAGGTTCTGTGGTTATTGGTACGTTTGGAAACACATGACAATGCACTAGGTGTTGACCACCAGCTTATTCTTCAACTCATTTATCCTTTGGCGAAGGGGTTATTGAGTATTGTTATTGGTGAAGTATTGAGGGACTCTCCAGGCAACAAGACATTGGGTCGACCTCGTACAAGGTGGAAAGATGACAGAGAAGGACATCGCAGCATTAGGAATTTCCGCAGGGTGGAGAGAGACTGCGAGAGATAGAAGGCAGTGGAAGGAGATAGTTGATGCAGCACGTGGTCTACAGGGCCTGTGATTGCTGAGGAGAAGGAGAAGGAGAAGGAGAAGGAGAAGGAGAAGGAGAATTGAGAGTTAAGGGTAGCCTTTCCGATTTGCGGCAGAAGATCATTGAACATAAATTCATTCCACGCATTAAACATGATTTGGCAGGCCAATATTTTTATCGTGTCCAGTGTCAAACCGAGACCCTCAAACAGTATATTGATGAAATATGTGTCACCATTACAGTGCTGGATTTAAGTATAACTGAGAGGGAGGCTGTAGAGACTTTACTGCAGGGCATCAGACGGGATGGTAGATCGCGGGTTATGTTTGCCCCTAAGCCAACTACCTTCAGGGAACTTGAGACTTTGGCTTATCACATCGAGGGGCTTTGTTTTGCTGATAGTAAGAGAGCCTGGGAGCGAGAGGCATATCCTATAACTACCTGGGTGCAACATGATCGTATTGAAGGAAAGATAAATGATGTTGGAAATAGGAGCTGTTTTCGGTATGGCAGTTTCGAGCATGTCCAGCATGTCTGCTTGTCCAGAGAGACGGAAACTGCGCCCAAGTAGCTGACGGTTAAGGAATATGGACACTTTTAGTCAGGAGCATCCAATGAAGCGATGTAATCGTATAAGAACAGTTGGTAGCCAGTTACTGCCATTCATGTGCGGCACGTTGAACCATGAACCAGTCTGTGTGTTAGTAGATTCTGGGAGTAGTGTGTCCTTGTTAGACCATCAATGGAACCAGAAGTATCGTTCAGTATGTAAGCTACCCCCCTTGCAACCGGCCTCAGAGGGATGTAGTGCGGTTAATGGGCAAGGGTTGCCACTCATGAGCTGTTGCCGGGGAAGCGTATTGATACAGGAGTTATCATGGACGATTCATTTGTTAGTGGAGGAAAACCTGTCCATTAATTTGTTATTGGGCTGTGATTCGATACAACAGATAGATTTGGTGTTAGATTACGCAAGTTGGATGTTTTATTTTCGGTTTGCACCTGTGAAGAAGTTTAGTTTGTGTTCATGCCAGGGGCAGATTGAGGTAAACAATATATTTGTTTAGGATTCTGAATTTGAGCTCAGTCATTTACCAGGTAGTCAGGCAGAGCAATTATTGGCATTTCTGAGTTGTTTTCCTGATGTGGTGATTACTAAGCTCGGTGTGATGGATAAAATTCGTTACCATATACGCTTGACCAATGATGTGCCAGTTCGACAACCACCGTACAGATTGTCACCACAGAAGATGGAGGCATTATGCCAGTTAGTTGATAAGATGTTGAAGGAAGGAGTGATCAGGAAGTCAACCTCTCCTTATGCTTCTCCGATGTTTTTGGTGCCTAAGGCAGAGGCTGGGTATCGCCCGGTAGTGGACTATAGACTATTAAACCAGAGGGTTGTTTTTTGGAATTGGTGCCGTTGCCGGACTTGCACCATTGTTTTACCTGGTTTGTGGGGGCAAGAGTCTATACCATCCTGGACCTCAACCAGGCTTACTACCAGATTATGTTATCCGAAGAGTCTAAACCAGTCACTGCGTTTAGCATAAACTGGAACCTTTATGAGTTTAATTGGGTGCCATTCAGGTTTCCATGGACACAGCAGTCCAATCTCGACTGCTAGAGAGCATCTTGGGGAATGTCAAGTACAAGTTTGTTTATAATTACCTGGACGATGTGGTAGTATATAGTCTTATGTTTGAGGAGCACCTTCAACATTTGGAGCTAATCCTACTCTGCTTGCAGGAAGCTGGGCTCAAGAGTCAAGCCTTCTAAGATGAGTTTGGCACGCAATGAGATTTCATTTTTGGGTCAATTGGTCTCAGCAGGGGGCGTGAGGATTGACCAGGGGAGAACGCAGGATCTACATAAGTTTCCGCCTCCTAAGACAAAGAAGGGAGTTGCCCGATTTATAGGGATGGCAAATTTTTTTCATAAATTTGTGCCCTATTTCATGCAATTAGCTGCTCCCCTAAACCAACTTTGGAAGAAGAATGTGGATTTTCAGTGGGGCAAATCCCAGCAACCTGAATTTGATGCCATTAAGGAGGCCTTAGGCAACCCACCAGTGTTGGCTGTACCAGATTTCAGTAAGCGTTATGTTGTTCACATGTAAGCATCTAATTCTGGGGTGGCAGCACTGCTACTCCAGGAGGGTGAAGGTGAACATCGTCTGATAGCTTATGCATCCAGGACACTCTCGCCAGCCGAAGCGTTGGCAGTATTCTTCGCTTTAGAAAGGTTTCGTTTCTACCTAGAACACAGACATTTCGACTTGGAGACTGACAACCAGGCATTAAGCTGGGTACTGGCCCACCCAAGGAAAACTGGACATATTGCCCGGTGGGCAGTCCATATATCAGCCTTCAGATTCAGCGTTAAACATGTAAGGGGAAAGAAAAATTCTATAGCGGATGCTCTGAGTCTGATGTTTGAGGAGGGACAGGGAAGAGACCAGGATACAACTGGCGTAGGGAATGCAAGTTTGGTTATGGGTGTTCTAACTGAAGTTCCGGAGTTGTTTGGCAGTTTGAGATAAAAGCAAGGCATGGATCCTACCTTGAGTTCTAAAAAACAGCAGCTCGTAGAAGGGAAGCAGGAGCCGGGCTATAGCATAGAAAAGGGCATCATACGCTACCAAACTAAGAGCAATGGAAGGGTTAAGATTTGTCTGCCTGGTGAACTAGTCCCAGCGATTTTCCACTACTTCCATAATTCTGTGGTGGGAGGCCATTTGGGAGTCACCAAGACTATTGCTAGGATTCGGGAGCACCTAACCCGGGTGACATTGTATAAGGACATTCATACATTAGTAGAACACTGTCACGTTTGTAAGGAGTCCAAGCTCAACTCTAATGCAAGGAGAGGATTACTGCAATCTATGAGGGAGAATTCACCACTGGAAAAGGTGTTCATTGATTATTTTGGACCATTACTGAGAATGTGGAATGGCAATAAGTATATATCGGTAGTGGTGAATGCATTCACACTCTTTGTATGGCTCATCCCTAGCAGTGGAATAACAGCAGGTTGAACTATTCACCATCTGACTAACATTTTTTCGGTATTTGACCCACCAAGGTCGTTTGTTAGTGATAACACTCCTGCTTTTGTGTTGTGCCAGTTTAAGAGATTTTGTTTCGAAAGTGCTATATATCATGTTACTACTATTCCCTACTACCCGCAACCTTCATTTGTAGAGAGAGTGAATCACAATCTTAAGACTGCTCTCACAGCATTCCACCAGAAGTCGTAGCGAAGATGGGACGAGATGATCCCTTGGTTGGACTTAGCCTTCAACTCCGTCTGCCACGAAGTGAGTAAGGCTGCCCCTCTCTCTGATGCTTAGTTATCCTGTGAACTCCCCACTCGCCAATTAGTGGTCCAGCAATGATTTACTGGCCAAGGCGGTGACCAGTGAGCTCATTCAGCAGAATTGGAAACGTGCCAGGAAAAACATCAAGCTTGCACACCAGAAATTAGCTCAGTGCTACAATGACGGGCGCCGCCCATTTAAGGTCCAGACAGTGGTGACAGTTTTTATTCGAAATTTTTCAGTAGGGGGACAAGGCAAAGACAAAATCTTGAGCGAGTTATCACCACATTTTGTGGAACCCTGTCAGGTGTTACGTGTCTTGAACCCAGTCAGTTTGCTGGTTCAGAAAAGTCGGATGGGGAAAACCTCACGGGTCCACATCCCTCAGGTCAAGGGAGGGGGGGGGGGGGGGTTCCATTTTCAGAGGGGGAGGATGAGCCATGTGGCTTGATCGGCGATATTCCCGCTGCCGTTGGGGGTCATCTTTCTGGCGGTGAGCGCAGAGCGCGTGTTGGTGCCACCTACCAGGCCAATCAGCAGAGAGAGGAAAAGCTGAGGAAGAGGGAGTGATTTTGCTTTGGGACACCAAGCAGTAACGGCGTTTTGGAAACTATGGCCAACAGCGAAGGTCTGGTGACAGCCAGCAAGCAGGGCATGTCTAAAAGGGGCTGTTTACCCGGGTGACGCTGCCGTGACAAATATCACTGGTGTGGAATGAGGTGTTACTGCGAAGCCATTGGTGTTTTTTCTGCTTGCTTCATTTCTCCTGGCATCGGGATCTGTGGCGGCTGGCTTCGTCAAACGAGCAAGAGGGTAAGGGCCTTGCTTGTCTTGTAAATTCTGGAAGGAATCCACTACTGGGTTGAGTGTGATTGACTGTATTTTCTTGGGCGCCCGTTGCTACTTCTACTGAGTCTGGCCTTCAATGTGTTGATTTGAATTGGTTTAATACGTAGTGTTTTAAGGTGTATGTGGTGTGATTATTAATATTTATGAGGGGCTGGAGTGCTGAGACATTCTGTTGTAGGGCTGGAGTGCTGAGACTTTCTGTTGTAGGTCCTTACTGTCAAGGTTTAACCATCATTGAAAGCAGTTTGCCGGTTCTTGTTTAGGTACCGCCTGGTTATTGTATTTATATTGTGAGGCGTCTGCAGTTTTCGGACCTTACATGAGCTTCATAATTACAATAAGAATAAAATCCCCAGAAAATAACTCTATATTATTAACAGGAAGCAATTGTAATAATCTCATGTACTGAATAACAAAACAATATCTACCCTTACAACGACAGGGGCATGTGTAAATGAGATAAAGTGAACACAGTTTGGAGGCAGACTCTGCACGTGGCTAATGGCATTGGGAAACTCCTATTAACATTAACAAAAGAAGGCCCAACTGCAGTGCAGAAAGATATAAGGCGAGAACAATACAACACCTTTTAAATAAACTCAGCCAAGACCATGGGTAAGTGGCTAGACAGCATTAACAAGGATAGCAGCAACCCGGCAAGAAAAATAAAAATAACACATATAACGAGGAAGCAGTTGGCTGAAGTCATATTGTGTGATGTAGAAGAGACATGGAGGGGAGAGTCACGTCTTATGAAAGCGCTTTTGAGAACTAGATTAACAGAGCTCTCTCATCTCGCAGCGGCCGACACCTATGTGTGGAGAAATAGCAAAGACATTGAGACCTTTACGTCTGTGAAGTCAGGGCGGTACGCTTCACATAACGTGGCGACAGATGCAAAGCCATAGTTCATATTCCTGTGGGAATTTTTGTGGGCAGAGCACTGTGCTTGTCGCTCGATTCCTTAGCAAGTGTGCAATAGCCATTATTTCGACTAGGGAAAATTTAATGTTCTATGAAATGCAGGAAAGTTGAGACTGAGTGATTCTGTCAAGGCCAGAGTAGGGAATTAGCGTTCCAGATCCAGCACGGAGACAATGCCACCACAGTTACAACACGCATTAGGCGACATTAAATGTTGAGTCGAGAGTCTGATCACTCCAACCTGCGTACGCTTTGAATAAAGAATTTCAAGAGTTGAAAACTAACATACCCTCCACTGAGTACATGAAAGTTTGATTAGTTTAAAAGATCAAATTTCATTCTCCACCAGCTTAGTCCATTGAACAGCTACGACAACGTAGATGTAAATGCCACTGATAAAGATTTAATTGTTTTGCTAGTTATAACATTCTCATATATAGAGATAAAGATTTAATAATAACATATTCAATGTCTAAATGTTAATTATTTTGTTGAGAGTTGAAAGTAATTGAACTTGCTTGTTACGTATCTCTTGAACCCTGAAAGCAGTGATAAATTAAATGTAGAATGAAAAGGGAGAGGTTGTGTTGTCATTTTAGAAAAAATCCCAAACTCTCATTTATATCAATTTGTGCATTCTTGTTATGTCACAGCACAGTTTCTAATTAATTTGAGATGATCCACACCTAACATTCGCAGTATTACAGGGCAAAATTAATAGCTATGTAGAATGTCTGTTTACCACTATGGGCTTCAGAAGACGTTAAGATACATTATCCACTTGCGTGGGATCACAAAATAGCTCTACCCACCAGCACTTTACACAAAATAACTACACGTTACAATATCACACCATGGAGTTAAGATGGCCAGTTGGTATATACATAACAGCCCTCGTCAAAGATTTAATGTCATATATATACGCAGTTACATTTCTGTTTGAACTCGTAGTGTGTCTGAGAAACACGTGTATAATTTTGAAATCAATAGTTTCCTAAATTCTCACCAGTTATTGAGAGACCAGTTGTTATTGTGTGTTTAATAGCCTGAAACGGATTCTATTGATGGTGGTACCTGAATTCCTTCAATGACAGCAGATCGATATTGTAATTAATTTCATGTATTAATTTTATGGATGACATGTTGTAATGAGTTATTGTGTTTCTAGTTATTTAAGGCAGATGACAGTCTGTTGTAGATACCCACTAGTTCTGGGATTTTCTCATGCCCATTCATGACCATTGTTGTTCCCGTCTGGGGGTCCATGTCGAGCTTGTATTGGAAACAGCTGAGTGGCTGGGTGTCAGTTTTCTGAGTGTAGTTGTTGAATCTCACGAGCTTGTTTGCTCACACGAAATTCTATATTTTATATGCTAAATTGTGTGACACCTACCATTTAAGTAACCTGTTGTGTGCCATGGTATCTGATTGTTGCCTGAAATCTGAATTATTTTGGTAATAACAATTACTGTCATAATAAAAGAGCACATTAATTAAATTTTAGTAAATTGTTCTTCAGCTTGATTACAATTTAGAGTATATAAAATTTAATACATTTCAGTAAATGTGTAATAGGCCGTAAGTGCCACATTTTTATGAATGTTTAAAACTGAAGTAATTTATTTTCACCTGAATGGTAATTTTCAAGATGTGTGGTAGTGTGATGGTTTTATTTGTCAAGTTCTCTTGTTTACAGGTACCAAATTTAATGTTCGGTGCAACTGTTGATGGTGATTGCCTGATGTGTTACTTTGGTTCAGTCCTACCACCCTACAGCCTATTGTGCTGAGTTTGTGTCATTGCATAAAAGGTGGAAGTACATGTTGTCTCGACACTTCAGTGATGGCAACTACCTAGCGGTTTACCACACGAATGAGCTAACTGCTTACCTACACATACAGTTGCTGGACACTGTAATATCAATGACTACAACAGTGGCTTCAGTAACCCAACCATTTGGACACTTGTCTCCAGAATCAGATCCTCTGAACTATCCAGATTTTCCTCTATGGATTCATTGCAGGGGGTACAGACAAACAGTCATGCGAAGTATTTTTGAATACTTTTTCTAAAAACCATCTTGAGCAGCTAGTTTGGCAGTCCACACACAATGGAAATATCTTAGACCTCGTAGCTACAAAATAGGCCAGACCTTAACGACAATGTCAGTATAGAAATGGGGACTCGCAATCATGATATCATTATAGCAATATGATTATGAAAGTTGATAAATCAATTAAGAAGGCTAGGAGAGTGTTTCTGGCAAGAAGAGCAGGTAAGCAGTTGTTAGTATCTCACTTAGAGAGTGAAGTGACATTTCTCAGTTCCACTAAGATGGACGTAGAGGAATTATGGGCAAAGTTTAAGCAGACTGTAAATTGTGGTCTGAAGGATTATGTGCCTAGCAAGTGGATTAAGGACAGAAAATACCCATCATGGTTTAATAACAAGATTTTGAAACTGCTGAGGAAGCAGAGGCTGTTGCACTGTCAGTTCAAAAGAGAACACACAAATGATGGCAACCAAAGGTTAGTAGTGATCCATGCATCTGTGAGAAGATCTGTGTGCAAAGCATACAACAACTACCAATGTCATACCTTAGCAAAAGATCTGACAGAGAACCCAAGAAAATTCTTGTCCTATGTAAAATCGCTAAATGGGTATAATGCTTCCATCCAGTCGCTTGTTGACCAGTATGGGGTGGCAGCTGAAGATGGCAAAACAAATTTCACGTTCAAGAAGTTGTTGACACAGGAGAATTATAGAAACATACTGTCATTTGACCATCGAACAAATTCCCATATCGATGACATAGTAATAAGCGTCCCTGGGATATAGAAACAACTGAAGAAGTTGGATACAAATACATCACCAGGTCCTGATGGAATCCCAGTTTGGTTTTTCAAAGAGTACTCTGCTGCATTGGCCCTTAACTTGGCTTGCATTTATCATGAATCTCTCACCCAGTGCAAAGTCCCAAGCAACTGGAAAGAAGCGCACTTGACTCCTGTGTATAAGACCAGCATAAGAACGGATCCACAAAATTACAGACCAACATCAGTTTGCTGCAGAATCCTTGAACGTATTCTGAGTTTGAATACAATAATTTTTCTTGAGACTGAGAGGCTTATGTCCATGAATCAGCACGGTTTTAGAAAGCATAGCTCATATGAAATTCAGCTTACCCTATTTTCATATGGTATAGTGCAAACTAAGGATGATGGGCAACAGGCAGATTCAATATTTCTAGATTTCTGGAAAGTGTTGGACACGGTGCCCCATTGCAGGCTTTTAAAGATGGTACAAACATATGGAATAGGTTCACAGATATGTGAGTGGCTCATAGACTACTGAAGTTATAGAACCCGGTATGTTGTGCTAGATGGTGAGCGTTCACCAGAGACAAGGGTATCATCAGGAGTGCCCCAGAGAAGAGTGATAGGGCCACTGTTATTCTCTATGTACATAAATGATTTGACAGACAGGGTGGGCAGCAATCTACAGTTGTTTGCTGATGGTGCTGTGGTGTACGGTAAGATGTCTGTAGGACTGTAGAAAGATACACGAAGACTTACACAAAATTTCTAGTTGGTGTGATGAAAGGCAGCTAGCTATAAATTTAGAAAAATGTAAGTTACTGCAGATGAGGAGGAAAGGCAAACCCGTAATTAGTAGTGCCCTGCTTGACACAGTCACATTGTTTAAATATCTGAGTGTAATGTTGCAAAGAGATATGAAATGAAACGAGCATGTGAGGATTGTGGTAGGAAAGGCAAATGGTCGACTTCAGTTTATTGGGAGAATTCTATGAAAGTGTGGCTTGTCTGTAAAGGAGACTGCATATAGGATGCTAGTTGGGCCTATTCTTGAGCGCTGTTCAACTGTTTGGGATCCATACCAGGCTGGATTAAAGAAAGATATCGAAGCAATTCAAAGGCGGGGTGATTGATTTGTCATTGGCAGTTTCAAACAACTCACAAGTGTTATGGAGATGCTGCATGAACTCAAATGGGAAACTCTTGACGGAAGGCAACATATTTTTCAAGCAACACAATTGATAAAATTTAGAGAATCGGCATTTGAAACTGAGTGCAGAACGATTCTGTTGCCTCCAACAAACACTGCACACAAGAACCACAAAGATAAAACATGAGAAGTTAGGGCTCATGTGGAGATGTACAGACAGTCATTTTTCCCTCGTTCTATGATGTCCCCTTTCTCTCTTTTTATGACTGTCAGCTTTTCAGTCCTCGCTTTGTGTCTACCACAAATGCCTGACTGAATGAATAAACCAGAAAAAAACACACAATTTAATGCAAGTGTGCTTACAACAACAACAACAACAACACATTCCAAAATGGAGTTCAATTATTAAGTTCAACATTTCATTGTTTTTCCATCTGAAGAAATTGTATTACTCTCTTCTCCCACTTACAACCAGTTCTTAGTTCCAACAGTACTTCCAGAAACAGACATTTGAATCACATAGACACAACAGAGTTATTGGCATTTGAGTCACTTTTCCTGAATTGAACATATGGAACAACTGATATGCCGCTTGATTTACCAAGTAGTGGATGACAGTAGCACATAGCAGTGCTTGGAAAATATTCCCAAAATTGGAATGGTCATTAATCGTTGAAGCACTAAAGCTTTTGTTACTACATTTTAAATTTTTTGCTTGAGTCAGTCTTGTTAAAAAGATTTTATTTCAAACTGACCACATACAAACAATATACTGAAGATCATAGTCTCCAAATTAAAGGTAAACTAAGTGATTCAAATGAAAAAAAAAAAAGATACAATAATTAAGTGACAATAGAAGAGGCAAAAACAGTTATCTGTGCTAGCTACAAAACTAATCAAAATACAGAATAGAGAGCTGCAGGTGACATTCAAAAAGCAAATAATTTATGAACACTAGAGAATTGCAGCAAATGACAGAAAGGCTATATGGAAGGGAAAAATAAGTAAGAACAAAAGTGATAACAGAAACTGAAGAGAACATACAGAGAATCAGTATTACATTGTAACTATGAGAGGACATGGACAAACAAGACATACTGATGAATGCAAGAAAGGAATGACAGATCTTTTTGATTAACTTCGGTATAAAGGTTAAATGGATTGGAAAAGATGTAGCAGCAGGCCAGCTGCGACTTTCTATATGAAACTATCTCTGTAATTGCCTTAAGTGATATGGAGAGGCAAGAATGATCCAGCAGCTCACACGTACAAACAGCTCAAGCGAGATATCACCATATAATAATAATGCATTTAGCAATAGGCATAAATTATTTTTCAAAACACATTGGGTACAATGCAAAGTAAATAAATAAAAATTACAGCCTCAGTGGCCAGCGACAGTGGTCATGTGTGTGTGAGTTGTGTCTGCGTGAATGTGTGTGTGTGGTCTACTTTAGAAAAAGGGTTTTGGTCAAAAGTTCACATGTTTACCAGTCTCTTTGTTGAACCTATCTCCGATTCAACATCTTGTCTATATGGTGAGTAACAATCTATCCTTTTCATAGTTAACTTACTGAGAAAAAGCACAGTGTGTACTAAATATTCCACAATAACATTCTTCAGTTTCTCTCGCGGCTGTTTGCATACTATTGCCTGCTTCTACGTGAAATTTACTGCCATAGATTTAAGTGTACATGAATATATCAATATAGACAACGACTTAAGATAATGCCAGTCAGGCTTTGTTATCCATTATTTTAGATTATTTTGCTATATTACTTATCTTTGTAAATGACTTCTTGTTGTACTATTCCGAAAATATGTGCACAACATAGGCTGTGCTATTTCACAAGTGGCAGCAGCCCAGAAAGTGAATGAAGCAGATTTTTCAAGGGTATGCAAGTAAAAATATTATCCAGGATGGGAATAAATTAGAAGTACAGTCTCATTAATCTCTCTTATTGTTTCACTGTTGTTAATATTGTACAAAATACCTCAAATTCATATTACATGTGTGGTGTCGTTCAGTTCTTATTACTAGTTAATGGTATTTCACCAATTTGCATGTTAGTGTAATTGTTTACTGAAGTGACTGGGATGGGTTCATTTGGAGTGTAATGTTGTGTATGGTACTATTGTTAATGTTGTTGATGTTGATGATGGTAACTCAGATGCCCTAGTTAGTTAGTTGGTTGCATGTTCCATTGTTCAACCACACAGTAAGGTAGCCGTTATGATGTGGAACGTGTCAAGTGCACAAAAAATGCACATATGAAACAAGATTTTTTTTTACAATACAGAGTTAAAGATTAATATTTCTATTATTTACCCCATTCCCTTTAAGTGGCACAAAATGTATATGCTATATTTATAGATTTATTTATTCCTATTCAAGAATTCATCTACGGTATAGAAGGAGTTATCAAGGAGATATGATTTCAATTTGTTTTTGAAGCTATTACTGCTGTCTGTCAGACATTTTATTTCATCTGGTAATTTGTCGAAGATTTTTGTAGCAGCATATTTTACCCCTTTCTGTGCCAAAGTTAAGTTGAGTAAAGGATAGTGTAAGTCTTTCTTTTCTCTGGTATTATAATCATGAATGTCACTGTTGTTTTTAAACTGGTCCATGTTGTTGAGAACAAATTTCATTAGTGAGTAAATGTACTGTGAGGCTGTTGTAAGAATTCCCAATCTTTTAAAAAGATGCCTACAAGATGTGCGACTATGAATCCCACACATTATTCTAACCACTTTCTTTTGAGCAGTGAATACTCTTTGTCTAAATGTTGAGTTACCCCAAAATATTACTCCATAAGACATCAGAGAGTGAAAGTATGCAAAGTATGTTAGCTTACTAATTTCTATTCTGACTGCAAAAGTTGCTGAACCTAGTCACTTTAGAAGATCCAAAATATGAGTTTTCCAATTAAGATTCTCGTCTGTCATTAAAAACTTAGTATGCTTTACCCTGTCTACTGACTTCTACTGATTTATAAATAAATCAAATAGAAAAAAGCATACTGATATACATCTCTTAATTCATCTGTTCAGTGACAATCTTGAGATGGAGAAAGACAGAAAATAACAACCTATCATTCATCAGTTTCTTTTTCAGAAAAGTCGGTGTTATTGCAGAGAAATGAATATTAGGTCTTTATGTCATTTCAATAGCAATGTCATTAGACACTGAGCACGTGACC
The DNA here is from genome assembly GCF_023864345.2 of Schistocerca serialis cubense. Lineage (NCBI taxonomy): Eukaryota > Metazoa > Arthropoda > Insecta > Orthoptera > Acrididae > Schistocerca > Schistocerca serialis. The sequence goes on from NC_064641.1 coordinate 137,222,802, forward strand.
AAACTGGGAAAAAAGATAGAAAAGAATTTGCCCACATTGTTTTCAAATGGGCTGTTTCAGCATTCACCTTACACCACTTATAGAAGATACCTGAAACATAATTTATCACAATATTTTGGGCTGAGAATATATTTTCTGGTTCATACGCATATTCATATTGAATTAGTTTTAACTTTAACTGATGGTGGGTGAGTGAATGCATGACTGAATCTGGATGACCGGATGGAGAACTGAACTCAAGTTCTTCCAGTTTTCTGTCAATTTTCCTTGTCGTTAGTGTTAGTACATGTTTCTATTCAAACTGTAAAAATAATAGTGCAATGTTGTTAGTGATACAAGTAAAAATACATTAAATTCCCCACTTCAACTCATGAGCATAAATTGTCTCAATACTCAAATATTGGACCATGACAGAGTTGTTGTTTCTTGATTTGCCAACAACTTCGAAAAAGTAGCATCATGTCACACTAATTGTGTAACTGCTGTAGTAACATTTATCAAATTTTGGACTTGAGCACTAAATATAATATAAAGCGATGAAACAAAAGTCATTTTGTGTGTCTTCATCTGTAGTTTTGAATCCAATATATGGCTTTCTATTTATTGTTTATGACGAATTTTAATAATTTTTGAAACGCTTTGATCCTATTGTTCTGAAGGTCGGGGTAAATAGGATCAGTCATAATATTTCCCCAAATTATTCCATTAAGACGCTTGTTTTGTGATTAGGATCACTGGCTTATTTTTTAAAAAAAGTAAAAGATGATTGCAAAATAAAAAAAGAAGTATACATACAATTATAATTATTTTATTGAAAAAAAGAAATACATTTTACGTAGAAAACTTAAAATAATGCTACAACTTATTCTAAAAACATGGGATCCACAAAAAAGGTGTGTTGACCCCTTTGAATGTTAGTGACTTTTATCTTTCTCTCCACTTGTATTGGGGTCACCTCACATATATCGTCCATGTCCGGGAAAACAAAGACAGTGTCCTTTTCCCCAACCTTTTTCAAAGGCACTTAACAGTCATTGCTGACTCAGTTACAGTGACAATTGTGCCTATGAACCTCCAGTGTCCCTTTTTTGTATCAAATCTAACAATGACAAAGCCACCAGGCTGAAGTTCCTAAGGCGAAAAGACGACTTCAGATCCACTGATTGCACTTGTGCCCTCGCCTGGGTTATCACGTTCATTGGCGGAGAGAGTTGGTGAGCCGTTATCTCCAGAAACATTGTCACTTTTGTCCGAGGCGTCACTCTTTTCATCATCAGGGAAATCATGTAGTGACACACTTTTCCCAGCCTGCACTGGAACCCTGGTTTGCCATTCTCACAGGCCTTTCATCGCTCCCTCAAAATTCTTGGAGCAATTCAATGAGGGCTCCATCAACATCCTGTGGATTTGCGGGTCCTTCACCACCATCTTCAACACCAGGAACTCTGCTGATTACTCTCTCGGGATTGAACAGCAGAATCCCACATTTCTCGAAACTAGCCTGGATGTTTCTTTCGGCATTTACTTCCAGAGCCCTCACAAGCTGGCTTAGTAATCTGGGGAACATATCCATTGGAATGGTGGTCTCCTTACAACCAGAACCCAACTTCCATTTTTGGATAATGCTTCACCAGCTGGTCTTCAGTGGACGAAAAAATGCTACATCAAGAGGCTGAGTGAGATGCGTAGAGTTTTTGGAAAGAAAAATCATTCTTACACCATTCTCTTTACAAGCCTCGACTGAAGCCACTGAAAGATGAGTGGAAAGATTGTCGCCAACTAAAATTTTGGGTCCTTCTAACTTCCTATAATAAGGCAGTCATCAAAACACTGAGCATCAAACCACCCACTTTCACTTCTATTAAATCTGGTGTCTTTGGGAGCACCATCCATCCATGAAGCATACAAGTGCTTTGAGTGGGAAACAACATACAAAGGCAGCAGTTTTCCATTTGCTGCAGCAGCAAACATAATTGACGTTGCTGCTTTGGAGATATTCATGACTCTCTCAGGCTATTTCGATCCTCTTTTCGTAATCACTTTCGTACGTCCTGGATCATCTGCTAAGTTTGTTTCATCGAAATTCACAATGTTACTTGGGGGAACATCTTTAATTTTTTTCTCTAAATCATCAAAATGTTCCCGCAGGACAGCTCTCGACACAGAAGCATGTGCTCTTTTTATGTTCTGGCAGTCTTAGACTCAATTTTTCTTTGTGCCTCTTCAAAAAGCTAACAGTGAAGTCCTTTGACAAACAACTGCAGAGTCAACTGGTCAAAGGGATAGCCCCACTCGGCACAAGTAGCAAGACTGTCCACAATCAATGCATCTTCATTTGTGGAGAGTGCAGTTTGTCCCCCTTGGGGGTGCACATTATTATTCTTCAACTGTTGATGGAGAACTGTGTATGGAATGCTGAAATTTCTGGCAGCTTGCCTAATGCTGCTCCCTCCTTTAACAGCAGCACTGGCTTGGGCTAATTCATCCTCGCTTCTCTTTGTGTAGGATTTCCCACGAGGATCAGGAATGTAATTTCTGGGGATTTTAATCAGTCTGGAAATTAAGTAGAATGAACATTCAAAACACAAGCAGGTAGTATTCCATAACCAAATGTAAGTCCGTTAATAGTGTTTTTTTATACCGATCCTATTCACCCCATTTTTTTTAAAAAAGTGTGTTTGTTCGAGCAAAATAATATGAAATCTAAAAATATATTTAATACTCACTAAAAACAAAGGAGGACCTGAATTTGGAACACAATTCCCGGTAGAAGCACTGATTTTGATGATACACAACTCCCGACCACACACCACTGTATACCAAGTTTTCGGAACATACATAAACATGGGAATCCCTACCCACATGTTTACAGTGCTCTAGAAGCCAGGGTAGCCACTATTGAAACACAAAATGTTCGGGAATGTGTTCCTCAAGGGCAATACTGCCGATTGATGCACAGGTTTCCATATTTTATTGCGATCCTGTGTACTTTCTATTGTTTTAAAGTTTTCCCGTCAGAATTGATCCTATTCACCCCTGTGATCCTATTCACCCCGTTTTATGGTAGTCTGTAAAATCCCTTACAGGATATGAATGGGCCATTGACCAATAAAATGACATGGCATTTAAAAATAAGCCTGTTAAATGTACACTGAACAGAAAGAAGACAGTTACAACAGAATTTGCAAGACTGGATAAACTTAAATATCATGCACTTACGTCTTATACAGGACACACATATAATATTAACACAGACAGCAAGCAAAATGAACTTAGTGAAGTTTCAGAATAATTATTTCACAACAAACAACAATAATAGAACATTACACCACAGACTTTTCAATCCAGTATAACTTATTAAGAAGGTTGAAGTTTCAATGTTCAGTATTTTATTCTGGAGTTTGTGGCTAACTGAACTGCGAGTTTAACTGGACCATCACATTAATTAACAATTCAAGAGGTAAAATTATTTTTCAGTACCATAAAGTTGTTCCATTAAGTTGGATGTACTACTTGACTGTATATGGCTGTATATTAGCTAAGTTTGCTGATATATATAAAAATGTGAATTCCTCTGGTAAGAGCAATGTTTTCTCACATCAAACAAATTCTCCTACAATTTTAATTACTAATATTACACAATTTTGTTTTAATTAAATTCAGTGTTTATTGCTTTATGATACTCCATGAAATATAAACTGTGCATTTTCTCCCTATTTTGAAGATTTCTGATAAAATGAAGGTGCAGTTAACTGGAGCATAAAGTATGTGGTTAGGTGGAGCAGCTCAGTTAACCCCTGTAAGTTGCTCACGAGTGAATATAATGAATAACTTTGCAGGAACACCTGCCAGTGTCCCCAGAATTACCACATAAAACATTACAACCTTGTAGGGATAGCATGTCCTTTGGCTTTTACTGTTCACACCATCTTGAAAGATTCTAGCATAAGCGGTGCTTTAACATATTTACCAACCAAATTTATTTGTCATTTTATGTAACAGACTCATTGAAGTCAGTGAGACAAATACAGTTGTAGCATGTATTTATCGCTCCCCAAATGGAAATTATACACATTTCTAAATACACTTGAATATGTACTACACAGGCTTCATCTAGACAAAAAATCAATAGTGCATTGTGGGAACTTCAACACTGATTTTCTTGGAACCAGCAAAAGAAAAGAACTATTGCTCAACCTCACAGACTTTCAACTTAAAACAGACTATAACAACCCCTACAAGAATCACAAAAACTACTGCTACTACCTTGGATCAGATATTTGTGAATATAATTTGAACTGCAAAATGTATAAGTACAGGCCTTAGTGATCACAAAGCTCAAGTTGTCACCATCCAAAGCCACTTACTGCCCAACCAGAACTATAAAAGAACTATAACAGCAAGACAGTTTAATACATACACTATAGAAACATTCAACTCTCTGTTATCAGGAGAAAGGTGGGAGGAAGTTTCGGAAATACACTCCTGGAAATTGAAATAAGAACACCGTGAATTCATTGTCCCAGGAAGGGGAAACTTTATTGACACATTCCTGGGGTCAGATACATCACATGATCACACTGACAGAACCACAGGCACATAGACACAGGCAACAGAACATGCACAATGTCGGCACTAGTACAGTGTATATCCACCTTTCGCAGCAATGCGGCTGCTATTCTCCCATGGAGACGATCGTAGAGATGCTGGATGTAGTCCTGTGGAACGGCTTGCCATGCCATTTCCACCTGGCGCCTCAGTTGGACCAGCGTTCGTGCTGGACGTGCAGACCGCGTGAGACGACGTTTCATCCAGTCCCAAACATGCTCAATGGGGGGCAGATCCGGAGATCTTGCTGGCCAGGGTAGTTGACTTACACCTTCTAGAGCACGTTGGGTGGCACGGGATACATGCGGACGTGCATTGTCCTGTTGGAACAGCAAGTTCCCTTGCCGGTCTAGGAATGGTAGAACGATGGGTTCGATGACGGTTTGGATGTACCGTGCACTATTCAGTGTCCCCTCGACGATCACCAGTGGTGTACGGCCAGTGTAGGAGATCGCTCCCCACACCATGATGCCGGGTGTTGGCCCTGTGTGCCTCGGTCGTATGCAGTCCTGATTGTGGCGCTCACCTGCACGGCGCCAAACACGCATACGACCATCATTGGCACCAAGGCAGAAGCGACTCTCATCGCTGAAGACGACACGTCTCCATTCGTCCCTCCATTCACGCCTGTCGCGACACCACTGGAGGCGGGCTGCACGATGTTGGGGCGTGAGCGGAAGACGGCCTAACGGTGTGCGGGACCGTAGCCCAGCTTCATGGAGACGGTTGCGAATGGTCCTCGCCGATACCCCAGGAGCAACAGTGTCCCTAATTTGCTGGGAAGTGGCGGTGCGGTCCCCTACGGCACTGCGTAGGATCCTACGGTCTTGGCATGCATCCGTGCGTCGCTGCGGTCCGGTCCCAGGTCGACGGGCACGTGCACCTTCCGCCGACCACTGGCGACAACATCGATGTACTGTGGAGACCTCACGCCCCACGTGTTGAGCAATTCGGCAGTACGTCCACCCGGTCTCTCGCAGGCCCACTATACGCCCTCGCTCAAAGTCCGTCAACTGCACATACGGTTCACGTCCACGCTGTCGCGGCATGCTACCAGTGTTAAAGACTGCGATGGAGCTCCGTATGCCACGGCAAACTGGCTGACACTGACGGCGGCGGTGCACAAATGCTGTGCAGCTAGCGCCATTCGACGGCCAACACCGCGGTTCCTGGTGTGTCCGCTGTGCCGTGCGTGTGATCATTGCTTGTACAACCCTCTCGCAGTGTCCGGAGCAAGTATGGTGGGTCTGACACACCGGTGTCAATGTGTTCTTTTTTCCATTTCCAGTAGTGTAGATGAAACTAACAAAAAGTTTGAGAAATTCTCTGGCATCTTCATTGATTATTTTGAAATAGCATTCCCTCTCAAAACACAAGAACTAAGAGGCACAACTAAAAGAGCAAAGTTAGGGATAACAACAGGGATCAAAATATCAAGTGCGATGAAAAGAGAATTACTCAAATACAGGAAAAGCAATACCATATCCCCTCTTCTAAACAGTTACATACATGAATATATTCAAAACTACAGAAAATTGATACGGAAAAAGGGGGGGGGGGGGGGGGGGGATGGAGAGAGAAGAAGAAGAAGAAAATGGCAATGATAAGTTCATAACAGAATCAGCCAACAAAAGCCAAGTAGTATGGAAAGTCATAAAGAAGGAAGCAAATAAAGTATCCCATAAAATGGGAAATATCACTCTAAACCAAGAGAACAAGAGTATAACTGATCCCCAACACATTGCAAATCTTTTTAAATGTTAATTTGCAGAGATCACAAATAATTTACTAGTCAGTGACAAAACAGAAAGAAACAGAAAAACAAAGTGCACTCATGTTCCTCTTCAATCTACATTGATGGAACAACCCCAGATGAAATCATCAGCATCGCATCAGCTCATAGGAAAATGTCATCAGGGATTGATGGTATTCCTGATTATCATAAAGCAATGTATTAAAACCATTTCACTTCCTCTTGCAGATATAGGAAATTCATCTTTACTAAGAGGGACATTTCCAGACAGTTTAAAAATTGCTAAAGTGGTCCCTATCTATAAGAAAGGAGGCAAAACAAATATAGAAAACTACAGACCAGTTTCATTATTATCAGGCTTTAGTAAAATCATACAAAAAATAATGTATAATAGGTTAATGAAATTCTGAGAGAAAAACAAAATTTTCAATGATTCTTAGCATGGATTCATGAAAAATAAATCAACAACCAGTGCAATCTATGATTTTATAGAAAATGCCCTGCAAGCAATAGATAAAAAAAAGCCATTGGCTTTTTTTAGACTTAAATAAAGCCTTTGACATACTGGATCCCGACATACTGTTGAAAAAGCTCCAAGTATATGGCATTAGAGGCACTGCATTAAAATGGTTCACTTCGAACTTGACGAACAGGAAACAAAAAATACAAAAAAACATGAACTAAAGGAAAACACCAGTACAAGCTTCTCAGATGCAGAAGTCAGGGATCCATTCTTGGGCTAATCCTCTTTCTCTTGTATATAAATGATCTAAACCTGAACATTGAGTTACAAAGAAACACTTTTTTTGCAGATGACACAAGCATCCTAATTACAGGAAATACCCCAAGTCAGCTTCAATCAGCTGTTAATAAGACTACAGAACGGCTAAATAGATAGTTTGAGGGGAATAAACTTATGATAAACACCAAAAAAACAACATTCCTAAATTTCCGTTTAAAAGGTGATGCATGCTGCCTGCATCAGTGTGACAATAAACTCTAACAAAACTTCATCTTCTCCGGAAACAAAGTTTTTAGGCATACGGCTTCAAAATAACTTCAAATGGCACACACATATAAACAAAATTAATGGAACACTAAATAAAATATGTTACAGTCTGCATTTACTCTCTGTCAAAGCACTGTCCGAACTGCCTACTTTGCACAATTTCACAGCATCCTACTGTACGGAATTATATTCTGGGTAATACACCACCTAGTTCAGTCATCTTCTTAACTCAAGAAAGAACTATAACAGCAATGCAACATGCTCGACAAACAGATTCTTGCCAACCCCTCTTTCAAAAGTCATCAGTTCTCCCTCTTCCCTGTATGCAAGGGTGGTCCATTAATAGCGACCGGGCTAAATATCTCACGAAATAAGCATCAAACGAAAAAACTACAAAGAACGAAACTCATCTAGCTGGAAGGGGGAAACCAGATAGCGCTACGGTTGGCCCGCTAGATGGCGCTGCCATAGGTCAAACGGATATCAACTGTGCTTTTTTAAATAGGAACCCCCATTTTTTATTTTCGTGTAGTATGTAAAGAAATATGAATGTTTTAGTTGGACCACTTTTTTCGCTTTGTGACAGTTGGCGCTGTAATAGTCACAAATGTATAAGTACATGGTATCACGTAACATTCCGCCAGTGCGGATGGTATTTGCTTCATGATACATTACCCGTGTTAAAATAAATGGACCATTTACCAATTGCAGAAAAGGTCGATATCGTGTTGATGTATGGCTATTCTGATGATAATGCCCTAAGGGTGTGTGCTATGTACACTGCTCAGTATCCTGGATGACATCATTCAAGTATCCGAACCATTCGCTGGATAGTTACATTATTTAAGGAAACAGGAAGTGTTCAGACACATGTGAAACGTCAGCCATGGTCTGCAACAAATGATAATGCCCAATTAGGTGTTTTAGCAGCTGTTGCGGCTAATCTGCACATCAGTAGCAGACAAACTGTGCGGGAATCAGGAATCTCTAAAATGTCGGTGTTGAAAATGCTACATCAACATCGATTGCACCCACACCATATTTCTATGCACCAGGAATTGCATGGCGACGACTTCGAACGTCATGTACAGTTCTGTCACTGGGCACAAGAGAAATTACGGGACGATGACAGATTTTTTGCACGCATTCTATTTAGCGAGTAAAATTGAAGTGATATCAGGTATTCCCCAGGGAAGCGTTCCTGATCTATATAAATGACCTGGGTGACAATCTGAGCAGTTCTCTTAGGTTGTTCGCAGATTATGCTGTAATTTACCGTCTAGTAAGGTCATCCGAAGACCAGTATCAGTTGCAAAGCGATTTAGAAAAGATTGCTGTATGGTGTGGCAGATGGCAGTTGACGCTAAATAACGAAAAGTGTGAGGTGATCCACATGAGTTCCAAAAGAAATCCGTTGGAATTCAATTACTTGATAAATAGTACAATTCTCAAGGCTGTCAATTCAACTAAGTTGGAAAGATCACATAGATAATATTATGGGGAAGGCGAGCCAAAGGTTGCATTTCATTGGCAGGACACTTAGAAGATGCAACAAGTCCACTAAAGAGACAGCTTACACTACACTCGTTCGTCCTCTGTTAGAATATTGCTGCGCAGTGTGGGATCTTTACCAGGTGGGATTGACGAAGGACATCAAAAGGGTGCAAAGAAGGGCAGCTCATTTTGTACGAGGGCAGTTCAATAAGCAATGCAACACTTTTTTTTTCTGAAACAGGGGTTGTTTTATTCAGCATTGAAATACACCAGGCTATTCCCCAATCTTTTAGCTACACAACACTATTTTTCAATGTAATCTCCATTCAATGCTACGGCGTTACGCCACCTTGAAATGAGGTTCTGTATGCCTGCACGGTACCATTCCACTGGTCGATGTCGGAGCCAACGTCGTACTGCATCAATAACGTCTTCATCATCCCCGTAGTGCCCCCCACGGATTGCGTCCTTCATTGGGCCAAACATATGGAAATCCGACGGTGCGAGATCGGGGCTGTAGGGTGCATGAGGAAGAACAGTCCACTGAAGTTTTGTGAGCTCCTCTCGGGTGCGAAGACTTGTGTGAGGTCTTGCGTTGTCATGAAGAAGGAGAAGTTCGTTCAGATTTTTGTGCCTACGAACACGCTGAAGTCGTTTCTTCAATTTCTGAAGAGTAGCACAATACACTTCAGAGTTGATCGTTTGACCATGGGGAAGGACATCGAACAGAATAACCCCTTCAGCGTCCCAGAAGACTGTAACCATGACTTTACCTGCTGAGGGTATGGCTTTAAACTTTTTCTTGGTAGGGGAGTGGGTGTGGCGCCACTCCATTGATTGCCGTTTTGTTTCAGGTTCAAAGTGATGAACCCATGTTTCATCGCCTGTAACAATTTTTGACAAGAAATTGTCACCCTCAGCCACATGACGAGCAAGCAATTACGCACAGATTGTTCTCCTTTGCTCTTTATGGTGTTCGGTTAGACAACGAGGGACCCAGCGGGAACAAACCTTTGAATATCCCAACTGGTGAACAATTGTGATAACACTACCAACACAGATGTCAAGTTGAGCACTGAGTTGTTTGATGGTGATTCGTCGATCATCTCGAACGAGTGTGTTCGCACACTCCGCCATTGCAGGAGTCACAGCTGAGCACGGCCGGCCCGCACGCGGGAGATCAGACAGTCTTGCTTGACCTTGCAGCGATGATGACACACGCTTTGCCCAACGACTCACCGTGCTTTTGTCCACTGCCAGATCACCGTAGACATTCTGCAAGCGCCTATGAATATCTGAGATGCCCTGGTTTTCCGCCAAAAGAAACTCGATCACTACCCATTGTTTGCAATGCACATCCGTTACAGACGCCATTTTAACAGCTCCGTACAGCGCTGCCACCTGTCGGACGTCAATGAAACTATACGAGACGAAGCGGGAATGTTTGAAAATATTCCACAAGAAATTTCCGGTTTTTTCAACCAAAATTGGCCGAGAAAAAAAATGTGTTGCATTACTTATTGAACTGCCCTCGTATTATCACGTAATAGGGGAGAGAGTGTGGCAGACATGATACGTGAGTTGGGATGGAAGTCATTAAAACAAAGACTTTTTCGTTGCGGCGAGATCTATTTACGAAATTTCAGTCACCAACTTTCTCTTCCGAATGTGAAAATATTTTGTTGAGCCCAACCTACATAGGTAGGAATTATGATCAAAATAAAATAAGAGGAATCAGAGCTTGAACAGAAAGGTTTAAGTGTTCATTTTTCCCACACGCTGTTCGGGAGTGGAATGGTAGACAGATAGTCTGATTGTGGTTCGATGAACCCTCTGCCAAGCACTTAAATGTAGATGTAGATGTAGATGAAGCGTCATTCACCAATAGTGGTAACGTAAACCAGCATAATACGCACTATTGGGCAACGGAAAATCCATTATGGCTGTGACAAGTGGAACATCAGCGACCTCGGCGGGTTAATGTATGGTGTAGCATTATGGGAGGAAGGATAACAGGCCCCCATTTTATCGATGGCAATCTAAATGGTGCAATGTATGCTGATTTCCTACGTAATGTACCACCAATGTTACTACAAGATGTTTCAATGCATGACAGAATGGCGATGTACTTCCAACATGATGGATGTCCGGCACATAGCTCATGTGCGGTTGAAGCACTATTGAATAGCATATTTCATGACAGGTGGATTGGTCGTTGAAGCACCATACCATGGCCTGCACGTTCACCAGATCTGACGTCCCCAGATTTCTTTCTGGGGGTAAAGTTGAAGGATATTTGCTATTGTGATCCATCGACAACGCCTGACAACATGTGTCAGCACATTGTCAATGCATGTGCGAACATTATGGAAGGCGAACTACTTGCAAATGCATTTTGGTTGACGGACATCATTTTGAGCATTGATTGCATTAATGTGGTATTTACAGGTAATCATGCTGTAACAGCATGTGTTCTCAGAAATGATAAGTTCACAAAGGTACATGTATCACATTGGAACAACCGAGATAAAATGTTCAAACATACCTACGTTCTGTATTTTCATTTAAAAAACCTACCTGTTACCAACTGTTCATCTAAACTTGTGAGCCATATGTTTGTGACTATTACAGTGCCATCTATCACAAAGTGAAAAAAGTGGTCCAACTAAAACATTCATATTTCTTTACTTCCTACACGAATAGGTAATAAAAAATGGGGGTTCCTATTTAAAAAAACGCAGTTGATATCCGTTTGACCTATGGCAGTGCCATCTAGCGAGCCAACCATACCGCCATATGGTTTCCCCCTTCAAGCTAGACAAGTTTCATTCTTTGTAGTTTTTTCATTTGACACTTATTTTATGAGATATTTGGCCCGGTCATGATCAATGGACCACCCTGTATGTGCGCGGACACACACACACACACACACACACACACACACACACACACACACACAGATGAAGCAACTGTGGGTTGCAAAAGCTTGATTTTTGTGTGTGTGTGTGTGTGTGTGTGTGTGTGTGTGTCTATCAACATACCAATGCTTTCGTTTGGTAAATCATCTTTGTTTTTAGATATATTTCAGCAGCACACAGCAGATGAATCACTGCTAGAAGATAAAAGGAAACCTGCAGATGACAATATGGAGACATCAGAAAAGATCATCAAACAGAAATTACACATTCTGTATAAGTTTGGTCATATTCTGCGAGTGGTGTAAGGAAGACAACAGGTAGAAAGAAAGGAAAATCAGCTGTCCTTACCAGTACAACAGTAAGACACAGCAGCAGAAAGCAGAAGATCAAATCAGTTGCCAAAAAAGCATGCATTCAGTGAACTGAAGCCTTCAGTCAAATGCCAAATATTGGAAGAGAGCAGCAGCAACTCTGAAGATGCTGACCGTGTCCAGTACATTGATTCCTATGATGGTGATCTGTACACGGGTAAAAAAAAAATTGAAATAGTGAAGATGGGGAATTCATCTGGTCAAAGAAGAAGGGAAAACTGCCGCGAGTACTCGCTATTATGTTGCTCATGTCATTAAGTTGTACAATGATGCCTGGGAAGTAAAATTTTTTTACACAGTTGTTTCCACTACAAAATTTGAAGCTACACAACAAAATAATTCATTTGTTTCTTCAAGTGCAATAACTGCCAAATTACCCAGTCCAATAAATGGCACTAGGGTTGCTATGAAAACATGATTTGGTTATAGATAGATGTCATTGGATTCATTTTGCAGTAGTCTTGTTATTTCCCTGAATTTTTCATTAAATCATTTAATCATAATGGTATGCTTAGCGTTATTACTAACGTTGTTGCAATGAATTTTTATATATAGAGTCCTGTAATTCATTTATTTAAAATAGGGGTCCTGATAACCCAGTCAATGGGGTTACGTGGTCCAAAAGTAAGGTTGAAGTTATTTTCCATTCCTCTAAAATCTGTGTCAGATTCTGCAAAAATGAAAGTGCCTGTAGTTTTCATATCTGTTTTCCTCCAGTTTCGTAAGATTTTTAAAAAAATATTTAAGTATAATTTCAAGGGAAGAAAAAATTGGTCTAGTTAAACCCAACAATCTTACTACGGGTAGTTATCAAATTACGTACAAAATTTTCATCAAGACTTAAGTTAAGAAAGTGCTAAAATACAATCAAGTAAATAAGTCGCCTAAATGAACGTGCGCTACCACAGCGTTCGCAACTCATTGCTGGATCAGGGATCAATCCAAAGCTACTTTCGCTGATGAATGTCATCTGATACTAAAACGTACTTAAAAAAAAGGTAGAAAATTCAGTCTACGAAGAAACTGTATATTTTGTTAAATATATACGTAATTCTGTCATTCAACGCCAGGTGTACATTAATAAAACTCGTTTTATCCTTTTTACGTCCAAAAAACTCTATCTGATCTTATGACAACCTAGCAGTTTATTACCCAAAGGTGGATGAGCCCATAGAATAATTTTGATACTAAAAGATGCAAACCCAGTTCAAGATGGCTTTGGATTTATTTGTTTTTATAACCTGGTAGGAATTTATCTAAACTGTAATAATTTCCAAGAGTCATTAAATATTCTTCAGGCTGCCGTCACAAAAAATGCTTGACGTTTCGAAATTTGACAGTATACAACTAGTTGCTAGAACGTTATTTACAAGTTTATATAAAGTCGTGAACATTTACTGCAGTGTGCTACTCATATTATTTGGTGGTTCAATTTGGCTCCTAGCGACTGAAAAACTGTGTATATTTATGTTTACTGTTTCTTTCTACGTACACCTGCTGACAGTTCCGCGAGACGCCTCGAACAAAACACTAACTCAGCCGGATATGCCAGTGTCAGTCAGACGATTCTCGCGTAGTAACGTCCATATAATAGTAAGAATGATAGTTATTGTGCCATCGTAGTACATGATCTACGTTCTTCTTCCGTTTTTGTGTACTTCACTACTAATTTTGTTGTATTGTTATTTTATGCGGGGAGCATAATGCGAATTTTGCATGTTTAGAGAACCTGGTCTCCTTCGCGCTTTAAATTTGACTTTGTTTTGTTTTCTTTTACGTAATGTATAATGTTGTCACTCTGGAATTTAGTTCAAACAGTCTGTGTTTGTAATGTGTGAAGCACAAAGCGAAGGTCGTATGTGTAACAAAGTTGTTTTGTGGGTTCGTGTGTCGACAGTGTTAAACAAATGGCTTTAAAGGTACTAATCGTCGGTTCCGGAATAACAAGTGCAATTACTTGTTATTATTTACGAGAAAGATGTAGGAGCAGTTGTCGAGTGATAGTTTGGGATAAAGCGAGAGGTATGGGCGGCCGAATGAGTACAAGTAGAAGCCCAACCATGGACTCCTGCACAGCGGATCTGGGAGCGCAGTATATAACCACGGTGCCCGAAAATATTGAAGCTAGTAAAGTTGTATACAGTACGTGTTTCACGAAAGGACTGTTGCACCCTTTGCAGAGTTTGATAGAAGGGATGCACACTTTTCCAAAAAATACAGTTCATTATGTGGCACCAAGAGGAATGAATTCATTGGTGAAAGAGTTCTTGACAGCAGACGAAGTGCAGTTTAACAGACTAGTCACATCTATTACACAAAACGGCAACAAGCTTGATGTTGAAACGAAAGATGGTTATAAAGATACATTTGATGTTGTCGTTCTGACAATGCCAGTCCCTCAAATTTTACAGCTGTCTGGTTGTGTAGAGAGTGTTCTCTCCGATGACAAGGAAAAGAGAGAAGCACTCTCTGCTGTGAAGTACAGTTCCCGGTATGCAGTAGCTTATTTCTATGACAAAACACTTGAATTTGATGTCCCCTGGTCTGCCAAATATGTCGTTGATGATGAATTATTACGATATATTGCAATAGACAACAAAAAACGCAATAGCTCAGCTACGTCTGCAGTTGTTTTTCACACCACAGTGAAATTCGGAGAAGAAAATATTGAACGAGATGTTGAAGATGTGCAGAGAGACATTGAGAAACATATAAACACTTTATTTCCAACTTGGCCCAAACCAGTTTCCGTGAAATGCCAAAAATGGAGATATTCACAAGCAACTGCAGTGTATGAAGGAAGTCCTGGTTGTATCACATTAATTCAAGAGCCACTGCTCATAGCTGGTGGGGATGGCTTTACTAAATCAACATTTGATGGCTGCATAACTTCAGCCAAAGCAATCGTAAATGTAGTAGAAAAATATATTACAAAGGAACTTGCCGTAGAAGGCAACAGATAGTTATAATAAGGACTTCTTTGTTACTCGAGACATTGTGCAGGAAACTGAACTGCAGTGATTACAAAAGATGGTTGTATAGTGTTAATGTGGCAACATTCCAGATGTTGAGATTTTTATATCAAACTTTTATGTGGACTAGAGATATATTGCATATCTAATGCTTATTATAATAGTACCATATTTAATAAGGTAACCTTGTCAAAGTGAACATTGTGTATATGGGGCCTTCTGTGTAAAGGGGAAAAATATATTTATTTTTGTGCATATTATCCACTTTCAGCTGAAAAATGCTTGTATCGTCTCACATCTCACTTGTTGGCATGTAAAAAAAGGGTGAAAAAATATAGACTGCAATGTCTGTCATTTTCACCAAATTGTTATACATATGACTTACTGTCTATAAAGTCCATAATCTATAGTGTTCAGTGTTTTTAGGCTGATTGGTGACAATTCTGATAACATTTCACACCAACAAATTTCAATTTGAAGGGGGGTGACTTGTAGAACATAATTTCAATCAAACTTTATACAGATCTCTCAAAAAAAAAAAAAAAAAAAAAAAAAAAAACTGGCGTCAGGTGTGGGGGGGAGGTGTTACCACTTGGCTAGCCTTCCTGCATGTGGTAGAGGGTAGGAAGGTGGTGACTTGGAAAACAATCAAAAATCATATTAGTGTCACAGCCAGAAGTCTTCGGTGTTGTAAGCTGACTGATGACAGAGTGATAACATTGGATCACTACTGGCAGGGTAGGGTTGAGAAAATTATATATATATAACCAATGGAACATTTGGTGTGGCGGCGTACTGTGGGTGACAGGACAGCAAGGGGAAACTGTTGGGTAGAGGGCATGGGAGCGAAGGATGTGGTGCAAGGATAACTCCCATTTGTGTAGTTCAGAAAAGCTGTTGCAACTGCCAAAATGTTGAATGCAAGCATGAGCATGTACAAGTGCATGCATTGTGTTATAAAGGTGCTGGATGTCAGTTTGTGGGATGGTTCAAATGGCTCTGAGCACTATGGGACTTAACAGCTGAGGTCATCAGTCCCCTAGATCTTAGAACTACTTAATCCTAACTAACCTAAGGACATCACACACATCCATGCCCAAGGCAGGATTCGAACCTGCGACCGTAGCGGTCGCGCGGTTCCAGACTGAAGCGCCTAGAACCGCTGTCTACCCCGACCGGCTGTGGGATGGAGTTCCGTGCCTGTTGCACTTGGTCAGTCAATATAGGGACTGCTAATGCTGCTTGTGGATGATGCTAAAGTTGTTGTCCAATGATGTCCCATATATGCTTGATTGGAGACAGGTCTGGTGATTGAACAGGCCAAGGCAACACACTGGGACTCTGCAGAGCATATTGGGATTTCAATAGTGGTATATGGGTGAGTGTTATCCATTTGGAAAACACCCTCTGGAATGCTCCTCATGAATGGCAGCATAAGAGGTCAAATCATCACATTGATACACAAATATGCAGTCAGGATACATGGGATAACCATGAGAAAGCTGCCGTCATATGAAATTGCACCACAGACCATATCTCCATGTGTAGGTCCAGTGTGTCCAGCACACAGACTGGTTGGTTGCTAGCCCTCAACACACAGCCATCACTGCCACTGAGGCAGAACCAGCTTTCATCAAAAAGCACAACAGACCTAAGCTCTGCCCTCCAATGAGCTCTCACTTGACACCACTGAAGTCGCAAGTGGCAGTGGATTGGGGTCAGCGGAATGTATGTTACAGAGCATCTGGCTCAGAGCTGTCCTTGAAGTAAGTGATTTTGAACAGTTCATTGTGTCATTGTGGTGCCAACTGCTACTGCATATGCAGTATGATCTACCAGAGCCATAAGCCGAACACAATACAGGTAGTCTTTCCTCTTGGTAATGCCATGTGACCATCTGTAGCATAGTCCTCTTGCAACCATACATTCTCTTGACAATGGCTACCAGAAATTGTACATAGTGGCTTGCCAACTCTTTCTGCAAGATTGCAGAAGGAATATCCAGCTTCTCATAGCTCTATTACATGACTTAGTTCAAACTCAGTGAGGCACCTTTGTCACCTAAAAGGCATTCTTGACTAACATCAACTCACCACATCCAATCTCGATGGTAACTAACACTAATGACTGTTACAACATGTATTTAAAGTAAACCTGGTTTTCATCCTCATAGTGGTACTATTAGTGCCACTCTTACGCGACTGGTGCAAAATTTGAATAGACGTCATCTGTCAGATGTAGTAACATGCCTACCAAATTTCATTCTTGTTGCATAACACCTTCTGAGAGTAGTGATTTTTTTTTCCCCCTCTATCAGTGTATATACCAATTTGAAATTAAGATGGCATTGGTATTCACTTCTGTTTTCAACCAAATTTTTGTTCCTTTAACGATCACTACTAACTTGGGACCTTATCATAGATTTTCCTGCAGTTTACTAATACCATATGAATTTGTTCTATTGCCAATCTGTGAGGATGAATCTTCTTTGATCAATCTTTGATTTTGGCACAGACCCCAAGGATAGGTTCTTGTAACCCAGTGTTTGATTTTTTCCAGTACTGTAACATATCCTTTTTTCTGACATCTTAAAATGTTGTTTTAATATATTTTCTTCATCATAGGTACTGTTACAGTGTACTGGTGTGGTGCTGTCAAAGTTAAAGCTCTGCTGCAACCTAAAAAATCCCCATGTGTGCAGTGTATTCTGCTGCCTGAGTATCTGCTTTGTTCGTGTAATGCCCATCTGATATATTGAGAGGGGCCTACAGTTCTCCACCTGATATTGAAGGTCACAAAATTTTCATCCAGTGTCATCTGAGCCTATGTTTGGACTTTCCACTCTGTTCACAACTTGAGGGACACAATCAATCCTGAGTACAATGCTGCAGACGATGAACTGACCTTGTTCTCGTGCAATGCTAACTCCCTTCATCAGTTCAGCCAACACCTAAAGAAACTGAGTATGGCCTCAGAACCCAATTGGCAAGGATCATTTGTGTAGACTTGAGCTTTGATTTGCAGCCAGTTGCACCCAGTGCGTTCAATAGTTGCTGGCAGAGCCACCTCCACATCTTGGATGAGGCCTCTTGGCAAACATATTGAGTGCCCACTGACTTCCTTTCCTGATCTGCCTACTATTTCTGTTTCGATGAGGAGCCCCGTCACCCACATAATGTTGGAGCTCCCAGTGACCCACATACCCACCCTCTGCACTTGTCAGGACTTTGCAGGAAAATTGTCCTCTTACTCAACATATGGGGGTAGCGTAAGAATAACTTAATTCTTTGAAGCACCACCCACTTTTCAGAATTTTATTACAGTTAAAATACGCAACTCTTTAGAAAACTGGAAATAGACATTGGATGACCGAAAGTGAAATATCTGAAGGAGAGACTTTAGACAAGATTTTTCTCCCATTCACTGTAATGTTAGGCTTACAAATTACTGCATTGCATTCTGTGCCATCAGTTTACATACATCGTTTCATTTAGAGCCAACTATAAGAGGAAGGAAGAGGAGTGGTATGGGGGAAGAGGAGAGGTATGAGAAATCATGTGGGGTACACAAAGTACCCCTGTCATATACCTTAAGCTGGCATGTGTAGAAGTTTTCTGAACGAGCAAACAAATTTAAAAATGGAAGAAAGAAAGCTATGAAACAGCTTCTTTGTTTGTTTGTGTGTGTGTGTGTGTGTGTGTGTGTGTGTGTGTGTGTGTGTGTGTGTAGAATATATTGATTTTGTATATTTTCCAAAAATTGCAAACTGTAATAAAAAAATACTGGAAGTTGTAGAGGATTAACATTTTATGTAGGAACTGGCAGTTGAGCCTCAATAAAATGCAATGTATTATCTATAAATAGATGAATAGAGCCACTATACGATGATTACATGATTGCATAACAATCCATAAAATATCTAAGAGAATGTGTACAGAGGAATTTAAAGTTGTTAAGTGCAGGTAAGGCAGATGCCAGACAGATTCATTGGAGAATTCTCAGGAAGTGTAGTCCAATCACAAAGGAGACAACTTTGAAAAACCTCATTCACCCAATTTGAATACTGAAAATTGTAACAGATACGACTGACAGCGGAAACAGAGAAGACCCAAAGAAGAGCACCACATTTTATTAGAGGTTCAAGCGGGAAAGCATCACTGAGATGTTTAGCATCTCCTGAGGCAGATGCTGCGTGAGAGGTACACTGTGTCATGGTTTGGTTTACTGTTAAAATTTTGAGTGTGTACATTCCTAGATAAACCAACCAATATGTTGCTTCCTCAGATGTATATCTTGCAAAAGACCACAAATGTAAAATTAGACACATTGGAGCATCACACACACATTTACCAACAGTTGTCCTTCCTGTGAATGTCACAGCTGGAACAGGAAAAAAAAGGGGGGGGGGCGGGGGGTTGGTCAAGTTGCTTGCTCGTATTACGGCAGATCTGCTGCAGTGGTTGCCAATCAGTCTAGACCCAACAGTCATCAGAAAGGATTTGAATGGCATTACTCTCTTTTATGAGACACAAATATGCTGTTGCAATCAGCAATTTGTTTTAGAAGTTAACTCTAAACAGGACCTACATTTCATTGTTACCGAATGTTGGAGGTTCAGAGTAACTGAATGTTGGTGTGCAAAGTGGCTAAGTGCTTTCTTTCATTGCTGCTATGAGGGGCATTCAAAAAGTTTTAACTTTCCTCTCACAAAATAATATACTATAATGAATTTCTTTGCTTGTTTGCAGATACATTTCTGTAGCTATGGTGTACAGTGTAATTCCTTGGGTCAGCGCCAAAACAAAGTACCACAGCCCATCTCCACTTAATCAAGGGGTCTGCCATTTTGATTTGCTTATCTAGTGTTACAGGGGCTCCACAGTGTACCAGGTCTGCAGATGAAAGTTAAATTATAAATTTATTTTTCGGTGATAGTTAAAACTTTGTTTTAAAAATGCGTAACTACTGTGCTGTCTGTAACAATGTTATTTTATTTTGCTACCAGTTTTGGTTCTGAACCAATGACGACAGGAAAATTATCACAGATGTATCACATGTTGTACGTGCTTTGACATAAGTTACTGCAGAAAATCATAATTGTCAAGAAAAATAAATTGTGACAACAATAAAAAAGGATGGCAAACTTTATGACTTCTCCTATGTGCCAAATAGATAATTTTAGCTGGTAGAATAATATCACTGGAAAGAGCCTGCAACAGTCAGTAAGTAGTTCCTCAATGTGACGAATTGAATGCAGATACTTACTATATTTTCAAACCTATGCTAATAAATATCAGTGTATACTAAGAGGGAAAGATTATAGCTTGACAATAGTACGAGCTGGATAGATTGCTATTATTCACCATATAGTGGAGATGTTGAATCACAGAGAGGCGCGACAAAACAGACTACTTAAAAAGTAAGCTTTCGGCTAAAAAGTGTTCTTCTGAAGTAGCCAACACACACATTCAAGCAAACACAGTCCACACACAAACCACTGTCCCTGGCCACCGAGGCCAGACTGTGAGCAACTGCGCATGATGGGAGAAGCAATCTGGGCGGTGGGGTGAGGAGGAGGCTGGATTGGGGAAGGGGAAGGATAGCAGGGTAGGGATGGCAGATGGTAAAGTGCTACTTGAGGGAGCGTACTGGGATGTGGTGCAGAGGGTGGGGAGGGGGGGGGGGGAGTGGAAAAGGAGAAGAGGAAAAAGACTGTGGGTGTTCGTGGAATAGAAGGCTGTGCAGTGCTGTAATGGGAACTGGGAAGGAGACGGGAGAGGAGGACGGCAATTAATGAACGTTGAGCCCAGAGGGATTATGGAAATGTAGGATATATTGCAAGGAAAGTTCCCACCTGCACAATTCAGAAAAGCTGGTATTGGTAAGAAGGATCCAGATGGCACAGGCTTTGGACAATGTGCTCAGCAACTGGATGGACAGTTGTTTCTTGGCCACGGTTTGTCAGTAGCCACTCATGTGGACAGACTGGATTGTCGGTTACCATGACCACATAGATTGCAGCAGTGGTTGCAGGTTAGCTTGTAGATCACATGACTGCTTTCACAGGTAGCCCTGTCTTTGATGGGATAGGTGATGCTTGTAAGTGGACTGGAGTAGGTGGTGAGGAGGATACATGGGACAAGTCTTGCATTCTAGTTCTGCTAGAAGGATATCAGCTGTGAGGCAAGGGGTTAGGAGTAGGGGTAGAGTAGTGATGGGCAATGATATTGTGGCAGTTTGGTGGGTGGCAGAGAAGCATTATGGGGGGAGGGGGGGGGTATAGTGGGGGAGATATTCCTTACTTCAGAGCACAGTGAGACCCTTGGTATATTTCAAGAGGGACTGCTTGTGACTATAGATTGCGATGGGCATGGGTGGCTTGGGGTATGGAAGAGACATCGTGGTATGAAATGGATTGCAGCTGTCGCGCTGGAGGTATTGGTGGCTGGCAGGATTGAGGTGGACAGAAATACTGATGCAGCCATCCTTGCGGTGGAGGTCAACAATGGGGAAGGTGGCTTGTTGGGTTGAGGCGGACCAGGTGAAGCGAATGGGAGAGAAGGTGTTGAGATTCTGGAGGAATGTGGGTATGGGTCATCACCCTTGATCCAGATCGTGAAGATGTCATCATTGAATCTGAATCAGGTAAAAGGTTTGGGATTCTGGTTACAAAAGATTCCTTTAGATGGCCCATGAATAGGTTGGCATAGGATTGTGCCATGTGGGTGCTCATTGCTGTACCTGGATTTGTTTGTAGGTGATGCCTTGAGAGGAGAATTAATTGTGGTTGAGGATATAGTTGGTCATGGTGACTGGGAAGGAGGTTGTAGATTTGAAATCCATTGGGCATTGGGAAAGGAAGTGTACAACAGAAGCAAGGCCATGGACATTAGGGATGTTTGTGTAAAGGGAGGTGGCATCAAGAGTGACAAAAATTGGTTCAAATGGCTCTGAGCACTATGGGACTCAACTGCTGTGGTCATAAGTCCCCTAGAACTTAGAACTACTTAAACCTAACTAACCTAAGGACAGCACACAACACCCAGCCAAGAGCGACACACAGGGCACTTCATGGTAAAGGAACAGGGACTGTGGAGAGTCAGTGGAGGAAATGGTTGGTGTCTTCTACATAGGAGGGCAGGTTGTGAGTAACAGGCTGAAGGTGTTGGTCTATGAGAGTAAAGATTCTCCAGTGGGAGCACAGTAACTGGCCACAATGGGTGTCCTAGTCGGTAGGGTTTATAGACATTAGGAAGCATGTAGGAGGGAGCAGTTTTTAGGTGGTGGATTGCAGTTCTCTCTGTGAATGTAAGATTAGCTTGCATGTTGAGGGATTCAAGAAATGATGGGGAGACAATTTTCGAGATTAAGAAATTCTGGAAAGTTAACAGTGCGTGATTTGGGGGAAGTGGGGGAGGGGGGCGGGGTGGATTGCAATTGGATGGGGGAGTGAACAGAGCTGGGCAGTTTTCAACATTGGTTTTGGGTTAAGTCTGACTGACAGTGTTGGTGGCAAAAACTTGTTTACACCATAGGGACCAGGAGAAGGTCTGTAACAAGTCCAGCAGGATTGAATTTGGGAGCGAGCCAAAATGACAAGGCCTTTGGAAAGGACTGATGCTTCTGTGGGACTAGGGCTTTTTGAGGAAAGGTTCACGACAGTGTTTCATGTCAGTTTAAGTTCTGGATTATGTATTGTGGAGTTGGGAAGTTTTTGAGAGTCTAGTAAATGTTGTAGGTCTGTGAAGCACAGTTTCTCAACTATGAGCGGATGGGGGAAGGGGAGGCGAGGGGTAGGATTGGAGGCTGTTGCAGAGGTGGTGGATAGTTGTAGTCAAGGTGGGAGTGGAGGTGAACAGGTTGGGGAGCTTTTTTGAGGTGGCATTGTGCATACTGCTCTAGTTCCTGGAGGGCAAGAGTTTCAATATGAGAGATGGGATACAGAAATTTGGGACTGCAGAGCAGCTTTGCAAGGAGGTTTGGGCCTAGTTTAAATGGTTTTGGCTCTGAGCACTATGGGACTTAACATCTATGGTCATCAGTCCCCTAGAACTTAGAACTACTTAAACCTAACTAACCTAAGGACATCACACAACACCCAGCCATCACGAGGCAGAGAAAATCCCTGACCCCGCCGGGAATCGAACCCGGGAACCCGGGCGTGGGAAGCGAGAATGCTACCGCACGACCACGAGATGCGGGCTAAATGGTTTTGCATGACTAGGTGGTGAGGGCTGAAGAGTGGCAGAATCTGAATAGATGGAGGTCATTATGGAAAGAGGGGTTGCAGCCAGAGATGGGTAATTTGATGGTAAGGTCATTTGGAGGGATTCCATGAGCCGGGCAGCAACAAGGAACAATATTTGAGACTAGGTTCTGACTAGGGATAAGGAAACTTTTCTGTGTTGGTGCAGATAGAGTGAGCAAAGACCAGCAGTAGAAGATAAAAATGGATAGAAATACATAAATAACTTAGAAAACGTGTGAAAAAATTGCTATAATACATGGAAAAAATCACAAAAAGGACAGAATGGATGAAGTACGGGCAAACAGGATAAAACTTGAGAGAGTGTGACTGACAGTGAAGGGCAAAAAGAACTGAAATCGATGTGAAAACACAATGAGATCTAAAGATAAAAATAAATAAAAATACTATACAATGGGTTGCAGTTCAGAGGGCAGATATGTTTGAAGAATGGGGATAACAGATGTGACTAGATTAGATGAGTTTAGTATGTGCATCCTGGAATAAAGGTGGGTGGGGGAGGGGGGGGGGGGGGCTGGTAGGACGAAGTAAAAAGTTTGTGCGGCACCGGAAAGTACAGAAAACAACAGGCGAAAATATGCAAGAGTTATACAGGAAGAGAGATCAATTTGAAGGTCTGGGATTAATGGTATTGGGGGTATTAATGTGGGACATGAGATGCTGCACCAACAACCAGCACGGTCAGGTAGCCAGGTGTTGTGCGCATACGAGACGGTTGATACAGTGTAGCTTGTACATTGGAGTGTATGGTGCGGTTTGGAAGGTGACATGTAAAACACAAGAAAGAGATGTGTTGCAGAGAGAGAGAGAGACGGTGAGTGGTGGAGCTTATGGGCACTCAACACAAAGGCTATCGGTGCCCTTACACATACTAAAAGAAATGAATGTGTATAATAATGTGTCTAAAATTGTTGTCACATAGTTTGGAGGAAACCTTTAAAATGGCACTTACTCACTCCCACCTCAATCACATGGACCCACACATTCACTCTACGTCACTGGCCTTTATACAACAGAGAAGGGTGAAAGGTCCTATACATGGGATTAAAACAGAAGTAAAATTATGTAAGAGCTAAAATAAAGGCACATGGAAGTGTGACTGGCTGACCGCCTATGAAAAACGTGGGTGAGCCAGTCGCCCTGTTAACACATTAAGAACATCTCCCTGCAGTTTTAGAAAACAAGTTGGACACATCACAATACCGTAAAACTCTATCCACACTAATTTCAGCATCACTTACAATAAAGGGCACATCTGCTTGAAAATCTGCAGCTACCCTCTGGTCTGAAAATAAAACACAGTTGAGTAATATGCAGCACACAGCGATCTGTATGCAACAGGCACCACACGATGGAGGGTCCTCTCGTCAGAACAAGAAGCCATGCATCATAGAGCTGTGGACTATGTGAAGACAAGTAAGGAGGATCTAACCCTGTCTTCGTGGCTGAGCGGAAGTACGCCATGGCTGCTTTGTGGGCTTTCTGAGAGACAGCTTATCATCAGTCACTTCCAGCCACTCGTCTTTCCATTGACACGACTCTGCACCTCAACAGGTGATAACAACTACATGCCTCCTTGGCTGCTACATCTGTCCTTTCGTTCTGTGCAATACCCATGTGCCCTGGTACCCAGCAGAAAGACGTCTCCTTCCCTAATTGTCATAGTTGGACGAGGGCGTCCTGGATATTCTGGACTACTTTATTTGCCAAGTGTAAACATTGCAGAGAGTTATGGGCACTCAGTGAGCCTGAACAGCCAAGGAATTTAGCACTCTTAAGAATGCCTCATCTGCTCCAGTGCCCATCAAATACAGTAAAGTCTCGAGACAGTCAGATCTTGATGACACAATCAAGGAAAACAACAGAACATCCAATGGAGTACCCTCTGTTTCGACCAATCCATAAAGACAGCTGTAGAATTGTGGTGTACAATTAAAATGGCAGAAAATAAAATATAAAAATATATGCAGATGTGCAATCTCTTCTGTACTGCACTAAATTTAAAATCACCCAGGGCCTCTGCAGTAAACATGGTGGCAGGTGGTTAAAAACCTGGATTTGTAACACTACATGCTCCACATCTAGTGACTGGCACACGCTGCAAGCGGATCCCAAATGGCATTGTTGCTCGTGGACAATTGCAGAAAAGGGGTCCCAGAGGTGGATGCGCACAGGTGATGTTGGAGCTGCGAGAAAATTGTATGCCTAATGCGCCACGAGGAGCTGCTGCCAGATGGTGAGTGGCAGTTCCTCAATGTCGGCACAAACTGGGTACGGGGCTGACCCTATAAGCATCTGTGGCTAGCCTAATCCCCTCATAGTGGATAGCGTCAATAATCTGCAGGTAAAATGGCCTCGCTAACTGTAAACTGTGCAGACGTAGTCTAACCGTAAAGCCCGATAAAACAAGCAGAAGCACCATGTCTGCTCCTCAAGACCTTTGACTAAGGTACTTCATGATATTCAGTGCTTTTGGGTTTGTGGTTTTCAGGTGTCTCAGGTGTGGTAACTATGGCAGTTGAAGAATAGTGTCTCACATATGCAAGTCAGCTAAATTAAAAATATGATAAGAACACACATGCACTCATGAGACCACTGGCCTGAGTCCAGACTGCGAGCAACTGCGCGTGATGCGAGAAGCAATCTGGGCAATAGGATGGAAAGGATCCCCTTCCTTGTGTACCTACGGAAGGCCATATAACCTAGGGGGAACAGCACTATGGGTGTTGAGACTCTTGATAGTGTCCTGTGACAAACCACTTTTCTTCAGGAGGCTGTTGGTCTTTCTCTCAACACTTTTTGTGGGCTCAGCATCGATTCTGCAATATGCTGAGTCAGATAATAAATCTTCTGTACATAATCTTGTTTGTTTAAAACGACGGCCGCATTGTACTTGCCCGCAGAATCAATACTGATCCCACACAGTGTTGAGAGAAAAACCAACAGCCTCCTGAAGAACAGTGGTTTGTCGCAGGACATTATCAAAGAGTCTTAACACCTATAGCGCAATTACCCCTAGGTTATATGGTCTTTTGAAGATACACAAGGAAGTGTTTCCTTTCCGTCCTATAGTGAGGAATATCGGCACTCCGTCATATCGTGTAGCCAGCACCTTGCTTCTCTGTTGAGTCTACAAGTTGGTCGGTGTGTACATCATATCAGAAACTCAGCCGATTTTGCGTCGTTTGGAGGGACTGCAGTTGAGTGACTCTGATATTTTAGTAAGTTTTGATGTGGTCTCTCTCTTCACTCGTGTTCCTCTCTCCGAGTCATTGCGATTAACTGAGGTTAGGTTTGGTGCTGAATTAACTAATCTCTTTCGGCACGTGTTGACATCCACTTACTTTTTATTCAATAACCAATATTACAAGCAGATAGATGTAGTTGCCTCCTGTGATTGCAAATTTCTTTATGGCAGACTTCGAGAAAAGTGTATTGGAGTCGGCACCTTTCAAACCCGCCTGTTTCTTCAGATAAGTTGAAGGTACCTTTGTTGTTTGGCCTCGTGGTAGGGAGAATTTGTGCCTTTTTAGAACATCTGAACTCGATCCAACTGAGCATTCGTTTTACGATGGAGGTGGAAGAGGATGGTTACCTTCCCTTTCTTGACATTTTGGTTAGGAGGAAGGATGATGGATCATTGGGACATGCTGTTTACAGGAAACATACTCACATCAACTTGTATTTGCAGGCTAATAGTTGTCACCATCTGGCTCAGCGTGAAGGGTTCGTCAAAATGGTTATAGTGAAAGACAGACTGAATGTGCATTGCGCTATCAACCAACTGTGCATTGGGTGATTGGTAATAATACTGAGTTGACACCTAAGTCTACTGCCTTTTGCCTTACATAGGAAGCACTTCCAACAAGAGTAGTCGTATTTTACAGAAGTACAACATGAAATGTGTTGTCCGACCATCTAAAATTAGAGTGCTTTTAGGTTCTGTTACAGACAATCTTGATTTGTGTAAGACGGGTGTATATTGCATTCCTTGTAGCTATGGCATGGCATATATTGGCCAGACTATCATGACCGTGGAGGACTGATGTACTGAGCATAAACAGCACACATGATTACAGCAGCCAAGTAGATCTGCTATTGCCAAACATTTGGATACTGGTCACCCTATGTTACGAGGGTCACTCCAAAAGAAATGCACACTATTTTTGTAAAAATACAGTTTTCATTCTGCACGTGTGAAAGTTTTACAGTGTGTAGATACATCCTTCCCGCTGGTTTTCAAACTTAGTTCAACCTGTTCCCCTGAGTGGTGCCGTCACAGCATGTCTTCAAGATGGCTGCTACACTTGACATTTGTCAGAAGCAACGTGCTGTCATAGAAGTCCTGTGCTGTGATAACGAGACATTGGGAAACATCCACAAGAGGAGATGCTGCTGTCGATCGCAGTACAGTTAGTCGGTGGGCAAGCAGGTTACATGTTGAAAGCGGGCACGGCAATATTGAGGATTGTCCTCGCAGCAGCAGGCCTCGTATTGCACACATTCCAGACAATGTGCAGAGTTAACGAACTGGTGACTGCTGACAGATGCATCACAGTGAACGAATTGTCACGCTACATTGGGATAGGGGAAGGAAGTGTTTGCAGAATACTGAAAGTGTTGGCGTTAAAAAAAGGTTTGTGCCAGGTGGGTTCCCAGGATGCTGACAGTGGACCACAAAGAAACAAGAAAAATGTATATATGGTTCTCAGGCGAGACATCGGATGTCATAGTGAGAACTCCAAGTCTCGCCCAAGAACCATATATACAACATGTCCGTCGGGAAAACCTCAAGCAACACAACAAGAAAAATGTTTTGCAGCGAACTTTTGGAACAGTAAAAGAATGGTGGAGATTAATTTCTTGGAAGAACTGTGACAGGTGATGAAACATGGCTCCACCATTTTTCACCTGAGACGAAGAGGCAATCAATGGAGTGGCATCATGCAAATTCACCCAAGGAAAAATAAATTCAAAACCACACCTTCTGCTGGAAAAGTTATGGCTACGGTGTTTTTTGATTCCAAAGGAATCTTGCTAGTGGAACCACCATAAATTCTGATGCATATGTGATGACACTGAAGAAACTTCAAGCTCGACTGAGTCGTGTTCAACCACATCGGCAAAAGCAGGATGTTTTGCTGTTGCACAACAATGCACGGCCACATGTTAGTCAAAAAACTATGGAAGCGATCACAAAACTCAGATGGACAACACTGAAACACCCGCCTTACAGTCCTGACCTGGCTCCGTGTGACTATCATCTCTTTGGGAAACTGAAAGACTCTCTTCGTGGAACAAGGTTTGAAGATGATGATTCCCTTGTGCATGCTGCCAAACAGTGGCTCCAACTGGTTGGTCCAGAATTTTACCGTGCGGGTATACAGGCACTGGTTCAAAGATGGTGTAAGGCAGTTGAGAGGGATGGAAATTATGTGGAGAAATGAAAATATTGTTCCTAAAGGATGTATCTACACACTGTAAAACTTTCAAACATGTAGAATAAAAGATGGATATATAAAAAAAAAATAGTGTGCATTTCTTTTGGAGTGACACTCGTATATAACAATGCCAAGATATTGGAATGCACATCCAGATATTGGGACAGTGTTATTAAGGAGACAGTTGAGATTAAATCAGTGAGCAACCTTGTAAACAGTGATGGAGGTTTTTGTTTAATCTCTGCTTGGTATCCTGCTCTCTCCCTTGTCAAAAAACAGAGGGACAGAATCAATGTTACCTCATCTGCTAGTTCGTAGTCTCACTATTGATATCTCTGACTCTAGTTGTCTTTGGTGGCACTAGTGTTCAGTGTGTGTGTGTGTGTGTGTGTGTGTGTGTGTGTGTGTGTGTGTGTGTTTTTTATCTTCCCCGAATTACTCCAAGAACCGATGTTTTAAATTTGCCTGTACATCGCCTGTCCGTTGCAGATTGTGCCTCAAAAACGGCGGGGTGTACTCCCGCCAAAATATCGGCAGTCGCTGTAAATTTTACCTAGCTGAATTCCTGTAAGTTGTTTGTGTACTGTCATAGAAGTTGATTAGGCTACACACATTTCTCACGACTACACCACTTCAACCTTGCTACACTAATCCTTTCTTCCATGGTCACGTCCACTTGCTAGGAATGAATGGTTTTCCCTTCACCCTAAGCCCCAATAGTCACTGTTTCTCATTTGTGCTTTCTGACTATTGACTGATCAGATATAATAAACAGGAAAAGAACCATCTAAATATACAGTAAGCATTGTGCAGAACTCAAATAACCAAGCTGCATCTATATCCTTAGCAACAAAACGGCATGGGAATATAATTCCTGTGCATATTTCCCCTCCTCTCTTAACAGATGACTAAGTACAAGGGCAAATATATCTAGCTTTTTTTTATATAATTTTTTAAATATTAACACTTGACCTGGGAGAAGCTGTAAAGGCATGCAGTTAAAATATTCAGGGTAACAATACAAGAACATACACCATATGTGATGCAAAGAACTCTTTTTATATTTAAGCTTCAATCATCTTTCAGTTCTCAGTCACAGAAAAAGATAATCCAGTACTTAGCACCCACAGGATCATAGTTGTACTCAGTGTGTGCTGCCATTGAAAACCTACATAAAACAGTCTATAGTTGTATAAAAGTATAAAACTTAATAATCTGTAAATGCAAATAAATTTCAGTGCAAATTGAAAAGAAAATTCTTAGCAGTCACATAACATTATACATCAGTACTAATAAGAAACCACTGCTTTAATAAACATTATATACATCTTTGTTTTCAACAGTAACTTATACAAGTATGATACAATAACGTCATTTACATCAGGCATGCTAATAAATAAATATAAATATTATTATACAGTCAATGAGCAACAATATATATATATATATACAAAAATTTTGACTCACCCAAATTCTTGAAGGAATAAAATAAAATTAAAGACTATGAAAAGTAGAAGTTTTGGTACAATTTACAGTATTACGCCAGATTTTTAAAATAAAATCTAGACACTTAAAGCATTATTTCCTCTTTGAGTAGTTGCCTACTGACATCACAATTTATGTATATACATCAAATTCCAAATTACACTGACGATAAATTTTACACGTTGTGAAATATACCTCCATAAAAAAAGCATACTATAGTATCATTATAATTTTAAGTAGAATACTGTAAATCACAAATAAATGTCATCCAAAGTTTAAACAAAAGATTTCTGAATTGTTACAACAGTTCTGAACTCACATGTCATGTTTAACAAATACGATGTGATAAATTCAAAAACTGTTAACTTCTTAGTCCTTTATAGAAACAGGAACCAAATCAAAAAGTTTTATTATAAAATTTCCATTTTCATTACATGCAGAATCAATAGTGGTAACAGAATTACTTCAATGAGGTATAGAAGGCCTTCTGTAAAAACGGCTAAAAGTGAAAAGTTGTATGGAGGCAACATTGTCTTTTTCAAGAACAGTCAGGTTCTTGTGGAGAAGCTGATGGAGTGCTACAGGCTCTCGTCACTGTCAATTACACGAGGAGTTTCAAATTCTGCTCCCTCCTGCGAAGAAGACTCGTGGACAGGAGCTGAGCTACCTTCGCTAGGAAAATCCTCACCAACTGAAACAATTTAAGCACACTTTAGAAAAAGCACTAGCTCTTGTCTAGCCCATTAAAAATTACTTTGTGAGCATTTACTAGGCAATATCTTACTTGCCTCATTCTTGAAAGTAAAGGTAAGTTTTTTGTAAGCTTGCAAGTACAATGGACTAATAAATTATCAGTCCATTTTTATTTCTTTTAACTGTCTCAGCACTAGTCACATGCAAAACAAAATCCATCATAACTCAAATATCAGTGATTGACACTTTTACAATGCTGTTGACAGTGAGATCTATTTTCTATTTCATGTACTACTGAAGGATACAAGAACCTGCACTAGGTCAAAAGCAGGTAGATTAAAAAAAAATTAAGAAAATGATAGACAAATTTTTAATGTAAGGATGCAGTGATCTCCCTTAGAACTGCAATGAACACAGATTTTCATGAGCCATGTCCCATAATAATAATTGATGTTGTTGTGGTCTTCAGTCCTGAGACTGGTTTGATGCAGCTCTCCATGCTACTCTATCCTGTGCAAGCTTCTTCATCTCCCAGTACCTACTGCAACCCTACATCCTTCTGAATCTGCTTAGTGTATTCATCTCTTGGTCTCCCTCTACGATTTTTACCCTCCACGCTGCCCTCCAATGCTAAATTTGTGATCCCTTGGCACCTCAAAACATGTCCTACCAACCGATCCTTTCTTCTAGTCAAGTTGTGCCACAAACTTCTCTTCTCCCCAATCCTATTCAATACCTCCTCATTAGTTAGGTGATCTACCCACCTTATCTTCAGCATTCTTCTGTAGCACCACATTTCGAAAGCTTCTATTCTCTTCCTGTCCAAACTGGTTATCGTCCATGTTTCACTTCCATACATGGCTACACTCCATACAAATACTTTCAGAAACGACTTCCTGACACTTAAATCTATACCCGATGTTAACAAATTTCTCTTCTTCAGAAACAATTTTCTTGCCATTGCCAGTCTACATTTTATATCCTCTCTACTTCGACCATCATCAGTTATTTTGCTCCCCAAATAGTAAAACTCCCTTACTACTTTAAGTGTCTCATTTCCTAATCTAATCCCCTCAGCATCACCCGATTTAATTTGACTACATTCCATTATCCTCGTTTTGCTTTTGTTGATGTTCATCTTATATCACCCTTTCAAGACACTGTCCATTCCGTTCAACTGCTCTTCCAAGTCCTTTGCTGTCTCTGACAGAATTACAATGTCATCGGCGAACCTCAAAGTTTTTATTTCTTCTCCATGGATTTTAATACCTACTCCGAATTTTTCTTTTGTTTCCTTTACTGCTTGCTCAATATACAGATTGAATAACATCGGGGAGAGGCTACAACCCTGTCTCACTCCTTTCCCAACCTTGTTTCGACTCAGGTCTTTCAGTGCTCTGTCAAACTCTTCACGCAGTATCTTATCTCCCATTTCTTCTTCATCTACATCCTCTTCCATTTCCATAATATTGTCCTCAAGTACATTGCCCTTGTATAAACCCTCTATATACTCCTTCCACCTTTCTGCCTTCCCTTCTTTGCTTAGAACTGGTTTGCCATCTGAGCTCTTGATATTCATACAAGTGGTTCTCTTCTCTCCAAAGGTCTCTGTAATTTTCCTGTAGGCAGTATCTATCTTACCTGTAGTGAGACAAGCCTCTACATCCTTACATTTGTCCTCTAGCCATCCCTGCTTAGCCATTTTGCACTTCCTGTTGATCTCATTTTTGAGATGTTTGTATTCCTTTTTGCCTGCTTCATTTACTGCATTTTTATATTTTCTCCTTTCATCAATTAAATTCAATATTTCTTCTGTTACCCAAGGATTTCTATTAGCCCTCGTCTTTTTACCTACTTGATCGTCTGCTGCCTTCACTACTTCATCCCTCAGAGCTACCCATTCTTCTTCTACTGTATTTCTTTCCCCCATTCCTGTCAATTGTTCCCCTATTTGATTTTGTATTTATAACCCTGTAATCACCTGACCAAAAGTCTTGTTCCTCCTGCCACCGAACTTCACTAATTCCCACTATATCTAACTGTAACCTATCCATTTCCCTTTTTAAATTTTCTAACCTACCTGCCCGATTAAGGGATCTGACATTCCACGCTCCGATCCGTAGAATGCCAGTTTTCTTTCTCCTGATAACGACGCCCTCCTGAGTAGTCCCCGCCCGGAGATCCGAATGGGGGACTATTTTACCTCCGGAATATTTTACCCAAGAGGACGCAATCATCATTTAATCATACAGTAAAGCTGCATGTCCTCGGGAAAAATTACGGCTGTAGTTTCCCCTTGCTTTCAGCCGTTCGCAGTACCAGCACAGCAAGGCCATTTTGGTTAATGTTACAAGGCCAGATCAGTCAATTATCCAGACTGTTGCCCCTGCAACTACTGAAAAGGTTGCTGCCCCTCTTCAGGAACCACATGTTTGTCTGGCCTCTCAACAGATACCCCTCCGTTGTGGTTGCACCTACGGTACGGCCATCTGTATCGCTGAGGCACGCAAGCCTCCCCACCAACGGCAAGGTCCATGGTTCATGGGGGGAGGATAATAATAATAATAATAAAACCAACAACAACAATTCTGTGGATTCATTAATAATATACAGTCAACAGACTGCAAATGCTTTTTATATTAAAAAAAGACCCCCTTATATTACTCTATAAACAATTTTCACTTTTCTATGCATTGTTTATTGTCCCTTGTTTGCACATGCTCTTCATCTGTACAAAATTATTATTGTGCCTTCATCTGAATTTTTGCGTTTCACAATTTTGAGACAAAATCATGGTTACAGGTAGGGTGATTAAGATCTTTCAAGTCTGCTCCAAGTGAATGGACTACATTTCTTTAGTGATGTACTGGAGTGTTGATGTCATGAAAGTACAGATTGTTGATGCTTTTGAACAATTGGTTTTAAACACCCATGCACTGGTGCCACACATTGTTCCACATACCATTTCAAAGTTTTCTGAAGTTTTCCCGCCATACTGAATACTACTATCATTTTTTGGGTGAGCACTCAGGATATTTTTAATTCACATTTCAATATTTCAGTTGACAATCTTTTAGCCATTCTCAAGCCTGGTCACTTGAAAGTCTTCTAATCGCTTCATACACTGTAGATTAAATGTGATAATTATGGATGGATGAAGACTTAGAATACATCAATGTATGGTCTACAGCCTTTCTATTGTATGTGCGAAATCTCTCTTCCAAAATAGCACGAATAATGAAGAAACAAAGTGGATGTGAATTTCCTTCCACCAACCAAGATGACAGTTCTTCTGGGACCTGCGGAGGGCGATCCGCTTTTACAAGAGGCGAATGAATACAAAATTCATTTTAAGTTTGGTACAAGTTACATAGGACAAACAATACGCACTTCGAAAGAGTGTTGAACTGAACACCAGCAATACATTCGCCTTCTTCAGCAACTTTGCAGTCACACCACTAAAGGTTCCTACAGAGGACATTATAACGAATGTGGAGGCAGGAATCCGTTTGTTATCATCGCATTCCGCGGATGAAATCAGGACTGAAACAGCCAGAATATTAAGCAGAGCGAAACCACCTACCAGCAATTTGTCTCAACTGGAAAGGAGGGCACAAGAGCATTATTGTACTTGCAGCTGATAAAGGAAATGCTACAGCTTTGCTGAACACCGAAGATTATCACAAGGATATTAGTGACCTTTTGGATCCCACTACGTATAAAAAGCTTCAGAAGGATCCTACAACCAAAATTTTGAGAAATATCAATCAACTGGTAAAACAATCTTCTCTTTCTTTGGATGATAAAATACAACTCTGCAAAACGGAAGCTTATCCACCCAGACTATATGGACTCCCAAAGGTACATAAACCATAGGTCCCGTTGAGACCGATTGTGACTGCCATAGGATCTCTAACACAAGAGGTGGCCAGATATCTCGCCTGCTTGCTGCAACCATACACTGGCAGAACAGACAGTTACATTAAAAACACAGCACATTTTATTGAAAAAATGAGGGAGATTAACGTCAGCCCAACTGATATTCTTGTGAGCTTTGATGTAGTGTCATTGTTTACCATGGTGCTTGTAAACGAAGCTATTTCATATATAGCAGATATTTTTCCGACTGACATAGTGGCTTTATTTAAACACTGCCTGACGACAACTTATTTCCTGTACAACAACAAGTTTTACGAACAGATCGATGGGAAGCCCTCTCAGCCCAGCTGTTGCCAATTTATTTATGGAGATCTTCGAACAGCGAGTGCTGCAGACTGCCAGTAAAATGGTACCGCTATGTTGATGACACATTTGTAGTGTGGACTCATGGTGAAAAGGAGCTGGATGTCTCCTTGGTGCATCTGAACAGTATTAACCTGAAGATACAGTTTACGTTGGAGAAAAAGAGCAATGGTCAACTTAATTTCCTGGATGTGTCTGTAATTAAACGGGTGAATGGGACACTGGGCCACAAGGTATATAGAAAGAACACTCACACGGATCGATACCTCCACAAGGAATCAAACCATCATCCGGGGGGGAGGGGGGCGGAGGGTGGGGGTGGGGGTGGGGGGGGGGGGTGTCACGGACGGTATCGGGAAAGTTCTGGCCAAGTATGGGATAGAAACAATCTTCAGGCCCCCCAAGAAGATTAAGGAATATTTAAGGACTGCAAAAGATGCCCGACACCCCCTAGCAACACCTAGGGTATACAAAATTCCATGCAGCTGTGGACAAGTATATATTGGAACAATGAAAAGAGGTGTAAACACCCGCTT
Organism: Schistocerca serialis cubense; assembly: GCF_023864345.2. Lineage (NCBI taxonomy): Eukaryota > Metazoa > Arthropoda > Insecta > Orthoptera > Acrididae > Schistocerca > Schistocerca serialis. The sequence goes on from NC_064641.1 coordinate 137,258,590, forward strand.
AGCTGAATATAAAAGAAACTGTCACTTAGGACACATAAAAAAACTGGCCGTAGCTGAGCATGTTTTTCAAGATGGGAACCACGAAATTAAATTTAATGATACAAGCGTTGTAGCACGAACATCCCATTATCATGCTTGCATGTATAGAAAAGCAATAGAGATTCACGAACACCGTAACAATTTTAATAGAAAAGTAAAGTTAGACAAAATATGGATGTCAACGTTGTGCCAGCAGAATGACAATCGATTACTCTTAATCAAGAATGACGATGCCTTCCAAAGATAGGCATACCGTCGGCATCACGTGACGAATGGTGGTGCCCTGTATACGCTCTATAAATGCGAGGGTACCTGGAGCCTCAGTGGCAGCAGCCGGATGACCTCAGAAGCTGTCTCCCGCAGATGGAGACGAAACGTTAGGTGGAAATTTTATACATCGACCACAGCCTCTCAGCCAGGAAGTTTTAATTGAAGACAACACCAGCCGTGAAAGCCTACATTTTTTGATAATGGGACAGTTAAGATACTGGCTACAGACTCATCTCACTGGGATTCAGTGGTCAAGGAAGATGTGGAAATAAAATTAGCAGACAACCTGCTGAAGCGAGATGAAGGTTTTCCCGCTCAACAAATCCTGGAAATCCCTCATTTCATGTCTACACTCTCAAAGGAAATTTTCTAAGTCTTCTGCCATCCATAATAATCATTACACTTCATATGCACTGTGGATTCACTGATTCTGTGCTCGTTTTACTTTACTCTTAGACACATTAAATTTGATCTATGACTGATGCTCTTGCTACCAATAGTGTTATTTCTGACACATGTGCGTTCACTCCACAGGGGAAAAATATATCTAAAAACAAAGATGATGTGACTTACCAAACGAAAGCGCTGGCAGGTCGATAGACACACAAACAAACACAAACATACACACAAAATTCAAGCTTTCGCGACAAACTGTTGCCTCATTAGGAAAGAGGGAAGGAGAGGGAAAGACGAAAGGATGTGGGTTTTAAGGGAGAGGGTAAGGAGTCATTCCAATCCCGGGAGCGGAAAGACTTACCTTGGGAGAAAAAAGGATGGGTATACACTCGCACACACACATATCCATCCACACATATACAGACACAAGCAGACATATTTAAAGACAAAGAGTTTGGGCAGAGATGTCAGTCGAGGCTGAAGTGCAGAGGCAAAGATGTTGTTGAATGACAGGTGAGGTATGAGTGGCGGCAACTTGAAATTAGCGGAGACTGAGGCCTGGTGGGTAACAGGAAGAGAGGATATATTGAAGAGCAAGTTCCCATCTCCGGAGTTCGGATAGGTTGGTGTTGGTGGGAAGTATCCAGATAACCCGGACGGTATAACACTGTGCCAAGATGTGCTGGCCGTGCACCAAGGCATGTTTAGCCACAGGGTGATCCTCATTACCAACAAACACTGTCTGCCTGTGTCCATTCATGCGAATGGACAGTTTGTTGCTGGTCATTCCCACATAGAATGCATCACAGTGTAGGCAGGTCAGTTGGTAAATCACGTGGGTGCTTTCACACGTGGCTCTGCCTTTGATCGTGTACACCTTCCGGGTTACAGGACTTGCGTAGGTGGTGGTGGGAGGGTGCATGGGACAGGTTTTACACCGGGGGCGGTTACAAGGATAGGAGCCAAAGGGTAGGGAAGGTGGTTTGGGGATTTCATAGGGATGAACTAACAGGTTATGAAGGTTAGGTGGACGGCGAAAAGACACTCTTGGTGGAGTGGGGAGGATTTCATGAAGGATGGATCTCATTTCAGGGCAGGATTTGAGGAAGTCGTATCCCTGCTGGAGAGCCACATTCAGAGTCTGGTCCAGTCCCGAAAAGTATCCTGTCACAAGTGGGGCACTTTTGTGGTTCCTCTGTGGGAGGTTCTGGGTTTGAGGGGATGAGGAAGTGGCTCTAGTTATTTGCTTCTGTACCAGGTCGGGAGGGTAGTTGCGGGATGCGAAAGCTGTTGTCAGGTTGTTGGTGTAATGGTTCAGGGATTCCGGACTGGAGCAGATTCGTTTGCCACGAAGACCTAGGCTGTAGGGAAGGGACCGTTTGATGTGGAATGGGTGGCAGCTGTCATAATGCAGGTACTGTTGCTTGTTGGTGGGTTTGATATGGACGGACGTGTGAAGCTGGCCATTGGACAGATGGAGGTCAACGTCAAGGAAAGTGGCGTGGGATTTGGAGGAGGACCAGGTGAATCTGATGGAACCAAAGGAGTTGAGGTTGGAGAGGAAATTCTGGAGTTCTTCTTCACTGTGAGTCCAGATCATGAAGATGTCATCAATAAATCTGTACCAAACTTTGGGTTGGCAGGCCTGGGTAACCAAGAAGGCTTCCTCTACTGCGACCCATGAATAGGTTGGCGTACGAGGGGGCCATCCTGGTACCCATGGCTGTTCCCTTTAATTGTTGGTATGTCTGGCCTTCAAAAGTGAAGAAGTTGTGGGTCAGGATGAAGCTGGCTAAGGTAATGAGGAAAGAGGTTTTAGGTAGGGTGGCAGGTGAGGAAATGCTCCATCGCAGCGAGGCCCTGGACGTGCGGAATATTTGTGTATAAGGAAGTGGCATCAATGGTTACAAGGATGGTTTCTGGGGGTAACAAATTGGGTAAGGATTCCAGGCGTTCGAGAAAGTGGTTGGTGTCTTTGATGAAGGATGGGAGACTGCATGTAATGGGTTGAAGGTGTTGATCTACATTCTGTGGGGGCTTGGTAACCAGCTACAATGTTGCATCATCTTTGGCACATGCAGTTGAGAGTTGTTGAGGTGCATATGTCAGGATATGTCTCAGTGCTTCTGCAAGCTGTGAAATGGATAACACAAAGAAGCAACAGATTTGCATCTAATTCTATTTCAAGTAGAAGAAAAGTGCAGCTGAAACCCACCATGTGCTGACAGAGACATTTAGTGAGAGTGAACTGAGTCAAGAAAGAGCATTTGGGTGGTTCAAGGAGGGCCGAGAATCTGTAGATGATGACAGACGTTGTGGTTGACCTTCAACATGCACAACACCGGAAATGATCATGAAACTGTGTGACTTGATTCATAATGACTGAAGGCAGACAATTTACGGTGTTTGTAACAGACCTGGCCGGTCGTATGGTACGTGTCAACAAATTCTAGCTGATGAACTGAACATGAGGCGAATTGCAAAAATGTTTGCCCCTTGCTTACTTAGCATCGACCAATGAAACCTCAGGATTCAGACTTAAACTGAGCTGCAACAAAGAGTTTGAGTGTGTCCAAAATTCAGAGTCAAAACAAGTGATGATATTTGGATCTACAGTTATAACAATGAAATAAGGCAGCATTCATCACAACGGAAAATGCCATCTTCCCCAGGCCGAACATAGCTCGAGTAGTTTAAGTGATGTGAAATTGATGCATAATGAGTTTGTTCCACCTGGTCAGGCTGTCAAAGGCACAAACGGCTAGAGTTTTGGGAAAAGAAAGACTGGTTTGTGCGCCATAACAGTACACCCATCACTTGTTGTGAAGGAATTCCTGGCCAGAAACAACATGACAACAGTCCCACAGCCTCCATACTCACCAGATCTAGTTCCGTGCGACTTCAACCTGTTCCTGAAGATGAAAATTGCACTGAAAGGGCGACATTTTGACTCAATTGAGGACATCCAAGGGGAATCACAACGGGTCCTAAAGACCATTCACCCCCAGGACTTCCTGGAGTGCTTCTAAAAATGGGAAGAATGCTGGGATCATTATCTACATGACCTAGGAACAGATTGCCGGGATACACATTTATCGAGAGTCTCTTGTGCAGCAAACTGTTTCCTGTGATGAGAAAAGAGTGCAATTCTCTTCTATTTACAGGAAGGGTAAAAGATTAGAGACACAGAACTGCAGACCAATATTGTTGATGTATGTATACTGCAGGACCCTAGAGCATATTCTAGGCTCAAACATTCTGATGTTCCTGGAGGCAAACAAGCTTCTCTGAAAGAATCAGCAAGGATTCATGGAAAAAAACTTCCCATGTGAGACAGCTAGATTTACTCACACATACCTTGCAATCAACAGATGAAGGTGAAGAGATAGAGTCCATCTTCTTAGATTTATGACAGACTGTATTGCAATGCCAATTATTAATCGAGATATGATTGTACAGAGTACCTTCACAATTATGGTGTTTGCTTGATGCCCTGCTAGAATCATTGCAGGTTAGTATAGCCCATACTAAAGCATAACAGAAATGCTAAGGTAACATAAATGAGAACCTCTGGAAGAAAGACGACACAGTTCTTGTGTAACCCTGTTCGGTAAATTTACAGAATCTGTATTCGAAGACTGGGCAATTGTTGTGCTGCAACCAACATATATCTCATGCAGTGATCACATGATTACGAGAGAGAGAGAGAGAGAGAGAGAGAGAGAGATAGAGAGAGAGAGAGAGAGAGAGATTATAGCGTGTTGAGCAGCACATATGCACATGTAATAGAAAAGAAAATCAGTAACATTATTATGATGTATCCTCAACCGTGTACTGTGGAGTTGCTTGCTCAGTATATTTATAGATGTATATAGAGACTATACATTAAAAAATCACTAATTGGAAGCCATATTTCACATCACACAATGCCCCTCAGTTCTTGACAAACCAACATTTTCAGACTGCAGAATTTGCACCTTAACGTTCAACCAAACGTTTCACTTTTTAATGTTGTATGAATAATATTTGGAACAATCTAATAAGGAAGCCAACACTTGTAACTCGTAAGAGAATGATTCACACTGTGAGGTAAAGCACTACATTAAAGACAATATGTCATTTATTCCCCTATGAAGGATGTTCTTTAAGGGGACCGCACTAAAAGAAATAATCAGTTTTCGGTTTTCATCATATTTCGATACACCAAGGTTTTATTTAAGTACTCTGAAAAGGATTTTGCTGAAAAAAATTCTTTTGAGCATCTAAAGAGCATTTTCCTACCACGTGTGTTTATGTGCCACGCCCACTTTTCTGCATATACTTTAGATCTTGACATCCCCTACATTGCACGTTAGGGAATATTTTTTTTTTTTACTCCCGAGTGTGTTGGCTATGCTTGGAATGCAACAGTTGGTATTCTTTTGTTTCTGTTGTTTGTAAACAATATGCTTTCACACACATGGTTAGTTTTGTTCAAGTGTGATTGCGAATAGTTGTTATACTTACATTTGCAGTGCTTGTTTACGTGTGTTTTGTTGTGTTTATTGAAGATGACAAAACGCAAAGGCATTTTCAAGAAACGACAATTTAGAGGAAACAAGTTTAGAAAGCTTTCTGTACAAGATGTTATGTCGCCTGGCAACAATGTTTCTAATCATAATTCTTCAACAAGTGCATCATCAAAGAAGCTCTCACCATTTCAGGAGAGTTACAACAAATTTACTGTAAGTGACAAAGGGTGCAGTAACATTATTATAAATTTGAGAATATTATCAGATGTAATTTCTAAATTTGTACAATGTAGACAGTGTGGTGAGTCACAGAGTGTGAAAATTTGTGAGAGTGCCAGTGGGAGAAAAGGCCTAGTAATTGCTTTGGATTTAATTTGCACTAAATGCTCAGCTGTGATTTCATTTACGAGTTCTTCAAAACCAGATCCAAGTGGCCCTTATCAAATCAATACTAGATTAGTTTATGCCTTACGATCCATTGGCAAGGGCATGGCTGCAGGGAGAACATTTCGTTCAGTGATGAACTTACATCAACCACAAAATAAATTTGAAAAACTGACTGCAATATTAAAGAAAGCTGTATGTGAGGTCAGTGAGGAAAGCATGAAATTGGCTGCTAGGGAAGCAGTAGAAGAAAATGATGGTTGTTTGGATATTGCACTTGATGGAAGTTGGCAGAAAAGAGGAGATACTTCTCTGAATGGAATAGTGACTGCCACAAGTGTAGACACCGGTATAGTGTCAGATGTAGAGATAATGTCTAAATATTGTAAATGTTGTAAAGGCAATGAAAATAAAGAACACAACTGTGTGGCTAATTTTAGAGGAACAAGTGGTGGTATGGAAGTTTATGGAGTACAACAAATATTTCATCGCTCCGTAGAAACAAGAGGTGTACGGTACACCAAATATTTGGGCGATGGTGACAGTAAGGCATGTAACAATGTGGTGAACTCTAAGCCATATGGAGATGCCATAGCAAAATAGAATGTGTAGGCCATGTTCGAAACATTTGGGAACAAGGCTGAGAAAACTAACTGTTTATATGAGGAAAAAAATTAGAAGATGGCAAATTGTTGACTGGACAGGGTCGGTTAACTAAAACTGAAATAGAAAACATGCAGGTATACTATGGGCAGGCAATTAGGAGAAATAAGAAAATCTGGAGGCAATGAAGAGAGATGTTTGGGCCATATTCTTCCATAAGTCTTCTACTGATGATAAGCTATGTCGTGGATTGTGTCCATCAGAAGAAAATTCGTGGTGCAAATACAATAGGGTTCAGGCAACTGGAGAATCTTATTCTCACCAGCATTCTCTCCCTGCAATTAAACCTATTTTCAGAGACTTGGCTCATCCTGACCTTCTAAGGAAATGTCTGCATGGGCAGATGCAGAACCCAAATGAATGTTTCAACAGCATATTTTGGAACCACCATCCTAAAACTGTATTTGTAGGCATGAACACAATGAAACTAAGAGTTCATGATGCTGTTATTACATTCAATTTTGGTAATATTGGAAAGTGTTGGGTACTGAAAGAGCTGGGAATTAATCATGGTGAAAATATGACCACTGGGCTGCAACATTGCGATAAAATGAGGATAGCTGATGCAGACAGGTCTGCATCTAATACGGCCAAGAAAGCAAGACAAACATCCAGGAAGGTGAAAAAGAAGGAGGAAGACCTGCTAGAGGCCCAAGAATGGTCATCATATGCAGCAGGACAGTTTTAATTAACTGTAAGTAACAAATTTCAAAAGTTTTTTTTCTTTAAAGTCAGATTTCCCACAAAGTAAAATTTTCAGTACATATGCCCCATTATATCAGAAACTATCACAGATAAATAAATGAAATTTTCAGAGACTGTGAGACATAAAAAGCCACCCCTGGTACTACATTCATTAATATTCCCCCATCAGGAAGCCCACAAAAAAATATTTTCTGAAGAAAAAACTTGATATTTTTTGTTAATAAATTTAAAAAAGTATTTCTTAAAACTATAAAATGGATAAAGTAGATTTTAGTGCAGTTGACTCTATTAGCACCAGGTAACATACAGTAAAAATATTAAGGTCCTGCATCAAATAGTTTTTTTTTTTTTTTTTTCCCAGAAATTGGTCAAATCCTTGCCTAAATGAACATGGGTTAGATAGGCAGGTTGGGGTCCTCTTAAATTGCATCTGCAGTTAAAGTTAAGGATTAATGGATTTCAAACTACATAACAGTAATCAGTCTTGTTCCCTTTTATAACAACAATCTCTTCTTTGGTTAATGGTAGAAATTAATTTTATTGAGCATTTCCTTGAAATTGAAGTTACCTGTCTCTCAATATCTACACCATCTGAATACACAATAACCTTGTTGAGAACATTTGATGTTTAACACATTATTATGCAAATATGTAGTCAATTTTAAGGATAATTCCACTTAGTATTTAATCAATGCCACAACACTTCTATCATATTGTAGGTTAGCAGAGGAAATAGACTATCACTGACATGGATAGACAAGATGCCAAAACCTTGGGGGGGGGGGGGGGGGGGGGGGGGGCACTGAAACTCATGGAGTACCTCTTTTTTAGGCCAAAGATTTGACATTGAATGAAATTGAGCTTAATGATAAGCACAGACAGGCAGGTACTACAGATATTAAAATATCACAAGATTCTCATCAAAGCACAGCGAAAAGTAATGTTAAGATACACTGAAGTACCAATGAAACTGGTATAGGTATGTGTATTCAAATACAGAGATATAAAAATCAGACAGAACATGGCACTGCAGTCAGCAACACCTATATAAGACAATAAGTGTCTGGCACCGTTGTTAGAATAGTTACTGCTGCCACAATGGCAGGTTTTCAAGATTTAACTGAGTTTGAACATGGTGTTATAGTCAGCGCATGAGTGATGGGACAGCGTCTCCAACATAGTGAAGGAATGGGGATTTTCCCATACGACCATTTCACGAGTGAACCGTGAATATATCAGGAATTCGGTAAAACACCAATCTTCGACATCGCTGCAGCTGGAAAAAGATCCTGCAAGAACAGGACCAATGATGATGCAAGAGAATTGTTCAATGTGAAAAAGTGCGACCCTTTTGCAAACTGCTGCAGATTTCAATGTTGGGTCCTCAACAAGTGTCAGTGTGCAAACCATTCAATGAAACAAAATCGATATGGGCTTTCGGAACCAAAGGCCCACTCGTGAATCCTTGTTGACTGCATGACACAAAGTTTTACGCCTCGCCTGGGCCCGTCAACACTGACATTGGGCTGTTGATGACTGGAAACATGTTGCCTCGTCGGACGAGTCTCGTTTCACATTGTAACAAGCAGATGGACATGTACAAGTACGGAGACAACCTCATGAATCCATGGGCCCCGCATGTCAGCAAGGGACTGTTTAAGCTGGTGGAGGCTTTGTAATGGTGTTGGGCATGTGCAATTGGAGTGATATGGGACTCTGACAGGTGACACATATGTAAGCATCCTGTCTGATGACCAGCATCCATTGTCCATTCTGATGGACTTGTGCAATTCCAGCAGGAGAATGCGACACCCCACACATCCAAAATTGCTACAGTGGCTCCAGGAACACTCTTCTGAGTTTAAACACTTCTGCTGGCAAGACTCCCAAGACACGAACATTACTGAGTAAATTTGGAATGTCTTGCAACATGCTGATCAGAAGAGATCTCCATGCCCTCATTCTCTTACAGATTTACGGACAGCCCTGCAGGATTCATGGCATCAGTTCCCTCCAGCATTACTTCAGAAATTAATCGAGTCCATGCCACGTCATGTTGCGGCACTTTTGCATCCGCACAGGGGCCCTACACAATATTAAGCAGGTGTACCAGTTTCTTTGGCTCTTCAGTGTATTGCATGAGAACATTGGGGGATTAAAAAACAAATGAGCTTCCTGTTTGTTTAGAAGATTTAGAAACTGAGGGTGGAATAGATGTACCATGCCTCTCTGAACATGCTATAGTTACAAATGTATAAAAGGTAAATGTAGGTGGATATAAGCTTTCAGCACACGGAAGTGAAGACACAATGGAGAGGAGGAGGAGTTGCCATATATATGTCAAAATCTATTATATTGTGAAAACTTCAGAAACTAAAAAAATTTGTGTACAGCAACATACAGAAGCATGTGCATGTGAGCTTAAACTAAGTAATGGTACTTTAATAATTGTAGCTGTGTATAGGTCCCCATTGGGAAATTTTCAGCAGTCTTTTAAAACTCGGGATTCTTTGCTGTGCTATTTGTCAGATAAGAGGGAAGCAAATTATTGTTTGTAGGGATGTCATTGTAGATTTTCTGAAATAGTCCAATAGAAAGCTTATCTTTAAGTACTACTTGGTTCTTTCAATTCAATGCCAGTTATTGGTTTTTCTACTCAGGTAGTACAGTAAAGCAGCACACTGATAGAAAATGTTTCTATACGAAGATAACTTTCATCAAATGAAAGCTTTTCCTATTAAGAACAGTCTTTCTGATCACGATGCGCAGCTGGTTACAGTATCTGACATAATTCCATACAGTAATGCAAACCAGTCCTCCAAAATAGTGAATTTAATTGGCGATTTAACAACTGCAAAGTTTAGGGAAAGCTTGCAACAGTTGGACTGGGATGATACGTACAGGGAAACTGATGCTAATTTAAAATGATACCTTTGTGAGTATATCTGAAAACAGTTTCCCAAAGAAAACAGTGAAAAACAATTGTAAGAAACCATCTTAAAACCCATGGCTTACTAAAGGGATAAAAATGTCTTGTAAACAGAAAGGGAAATGTATCTTCTAGCCAGAAGTAATGATCCAGAAATAGTCAAATATTATAAAAGCTCCTGCACTGTATTAAAAAAAGTTATTAAAAGACCAGAAGTATGTGCATTATGTCTGAGTTAGCATATCTGATAATAAAATTAAAACAATTTGGAATATTGTTAAGAGGGAAACAGGGCAACCGAGAGTACAGGAAGAATGTATTTCTATCAAACTCAATGAAAAGTTTAACAAAAAGTTATAACCAGAAAATATTTTTAATAATCATTTTTTGAGTGTTGTAGAGAAAATAGGATCCAGCTATTCATTAGAAAATGAAAGGCTGTATATGGAAGAGGCAATACCTATGCAGTTTGATAAAACTGAAATTCAACCTATGACTCCTACTGATATTAGGAAAATAATAAATTCACTCAAAAGTAAAAGCTCATGTGGAATTGATGGCATTTCCAACCCAGTACTAAAAGCTTGTTCCCTACAGGTAAGTAGGATTCTCAGCCAGATATGCAGCAGCTCACTGAAACGGCCATTTTCAGATACACTGGAATATGCTACTGTTAGACCATTGAAAGAGAAAAAATGGAGACAACTCTGACGCTAACAACTACTGCCCAATCTAACTTCTGACAGCTTTATCCAAAATTTTTGAAAAGGTGGAAATTTTAATTTGCCAGATATAGACTGGGAAATGCAAAAGTTCGTAACAGGTGGCAGGAACAAAGAATTCAGTGAAATTTTTTTAAGTGCTTTATCTGAAAACTACCTTGAGCAGCTAAGCAGAGAACCGACTCGTGGCGATAACATATTAGACCTTCTGGTGACAAACAGACCCGAACTATTTGAAACAGTTAACGCAGAACAGGGAATCAGCGATCATAAAGCGGTTACTGCATCGATGATTTCAGCCGTAAATATAAATATTAAAAAAGGTAGGAAGATTTTTCTGTTCAGCAAAAGCAACAAAAAGCAGATTTCAGAGTACCTGACGGCTCAACACAAACGTTTTGTCTCAAGTACAGATAGTGTTGAGGATCAGTGGACAAAGTTCAAAACCATCGTACAATAAGCGTTAGACGAGTATGTGCCAAGCAAGATCGTAAGAGATGGAAAAGAGCCACTGTGGTACAACAACCGAGTTAGAAAACTGCTACAGAAGCAAAGGGAACTTCACAGCAAACATAAACATAGCCAAAGCCTTGCGGACAAACTAAAATTACGCGAAGTGAAATGTAGTGTGAGGAGGGCTACGCGAGAGGCGTTCAATGAATTCGAAAGTAAAGTTCTATGTACTGACTTGGGAGAAAATCCTAAAAAATTTTGGTCTTATGTCAAAGCGGTAGGTGGATCAAAACAAAATGTCCAGACACTCTGTGACCAAAATGGTACTGAAACAGAGAATGACAGACTAAAGGCCGAAATACTAAAGGTCTTTTTCCAAAGCTGTTTCACAGAGGAAGACTGCAATGTAGTTCCTTCTCTAGACTGTCGCACAGATGACAAAATGGTAGATATCGAAATAGACGACAGAGGGATAGAGAAACAATTAAAATCGCTCAAAAGAGGAAGGGCCGCTGGACCTGATGGGATACCAGTTAGATTTTACACAGAGTACGCGAAGGGACTTACCCCCATTCTTGCCGCGGTGTACCGTAGGTCTCTAGAAGAGCGTAGCATTCCAAAGGATTGGAAAAGGGCACAGGTCATCCCCGTTTTCAAGAAGGGACATCTAACAGATGTGCAGAACTACAGATCCATATCTCTAACGTCGATCAGTTGTAGAATTTTGGAACACGTATTATGTTCGAATATAATGACTTTTCTGGAGACTAGAAATCTACTCTGTAGGAATCAGCATGGGTTTTGAAAAAGACGATCGTGTCAAACCCAGCTCGCCCTTTTCGTCCACGAGACTCACAGGGCCATAGACACGAGTTCCCAGGTAGATGCCGTGTTTCTTGACTTCCGCAAGGTGTTCGATACAGTCCCCCACAGTCGTTTAATGATCAAAGTAAGAGCATATAGACTATCAGACCAATTGTGTGATTGGATTGAAGATTTCCTAGATAACAGTACGTAGCATGTCATTCTCAATGGAGATAAGTCTTCCGAAGTAAGAGTGATTTCAGATGTGCCGCAGGGGAGTGTTGTAGGACCATTGCTATTCACAATATACATAAATGACCTTGTGGATGACATCGGAAGTTCACTGAGGCTTTTTGCAGATGATGCTGTGGTATATCGAGAGGTTGTAACAATGGAAATTGTACTGAAATGCAGGGAGGATCTGCAGCGAATTGACGCATGGTGCAGGGAATGGCAATTGAATCTCAATGTAGACAAGTGTAATGTGCTGCGAATACAAAGAAAGAAAGATCCCGGATCATTTAGCTACTATATAGCAGGTCAGCAACTGGAAGCAGTTAATTCCATAAATTATCTGGGAGTAGGCATTAGGAGTGATTTAAAATGGAATGATCATATAAAGTTGATCGTCGGTAAAGCAGATGCCAGACTGAGATTCATTGGAAGAATCCTAAGGAAATGCAATCCGAAAACAAAGGAAGTAGGTTACAGTACGCTTGTTCGCCCACTGCTTGAATATTGCTCAGCAGTGTGGGATCCGTACCAGATAGGGTTGATAGAAGAGATAGAGAAGATCCAACGGAGAGCACCGCGCTTCGTTACAGTATCATTTAGTAATCGCGACAGCGTTACGGAGATGATAGATAAACTCCAGTGGAAGATCCTGCAGGTGAGACGCTCAGTAGCTCGGTACGGGCTTTTGTTAAAGTTTCGAGAACATACCTTCATTGATGAGTCAAGCAGTATATTGCCCCCTCCTACGTATATCTCGCGAAGAGACCATGATGATAAAATCAGAGAGATTAGAGCCCACACAGAGGCATACCGACAATCCTCCTTTCCACAAACAATACGAGACTGGAACAGAAGGAAGAACCGATAGAGGTACTCAAGGTACCCTCCGCCACACATCGTCAGGTGGCTTGCAGAGTATGGATGTAGATGTATTAAAGAGTACTTTCACATATTTGTAAAACTAAAGTACTAACAAAATGCCAGTTTGGTCTCTAGAAAAGCTTTTCAGCAGAAAATGCTATTTATGCTTTAAATGATCAAATATTAAATGCTCTGAATAATCTAACATCATCCATTGGGATACTTTGTGATCCGTCAAAGACTTTTGACAGTGGGAATCGTGAAAGTCTTCTAGACAAGATAAAGTGTTATGATACAAGGGGGGCAGTGCGCAAATGGTTTAATTCATATTTAACGGGAATAATGGTGAAGGTTAAAATTAACAGTACAGATAGTCTGCAGAAACCTGCTGAGGTATCAAGAATGGTATCCCACAGGGTTCAGTTTTGGGTCCCTTATTGTTCTTAGGTAGATTTAGGGAAGAGGACCAAACAGCGAAGTCATCGGTTCCATCGGATTAGGAAAGGGTGGGGAAGGATTTTGGTCATGCCCTTTCAAAGGAACCATCACAGCATTTGCCTGTAGCAATTTAGGGAAATCACGGAAAACCTATATCATGATAGCCAGATAGGGGTTTGAACCTTCGTCCTCCCAAATTGGAGTCCAGTGTGCTAACCACTGCGCCACCTCGTTCAATATTGTTCTTCTGCCACTTTATATTCATGAACACCCAAAGCCTTTTTTTTTTTTTTTTGCTGATGATATAAGTATAGTAATCACAAGCTGTAATCTGCAAATGGACTTGCACTAAATTTTGAGAAAACACAGTATATACAATTCTGTACAGTAAATGGCATTATACCATTGATAAATACAAACTTTGAACGGAAGTTTGTTGCAAAGGCAGAATATTAAAAATTTCTGAGTGTTTGCATTGATGAGAAATTGAATTGGAAGAAACATATTGATGATCTGCAGGAACAATTAGGTTCAGTTGCTAATAGTATTAGAGTTATTGCAAATTTTGGAGATAAACAAATGGGTAAATTAGCCTAATATGCCTATTTCATCCCTGCTTTCATAAGGCATCATATTCATCATTAAGAGAAAAAGTATTCATTGCACTAAAGTGTGTATCAGAAATAGATGGAGCCCACCCATGATCACCTTGCAGACATTCATTTAAGGCACTCGAGATATTCACAGTACTTTTTCAATACATATATTCATTTAAAGTTTTGTTAATAAACCATCCCAAGTCAGAAAAATAGCTAAGTGCATAGCTACAACAGAAGAAAAGATGATGTTCACTATTCTGGGTTAAATCTGACTTTGGCACAGAAAGGGGAAAATTATACTGCCACAAAAATCTTTGATCATTTGCCAATTAGCATTGAAAGTCTGACAGACAGCCAACCAACATTTAAAAACAAATTAAAAGAATTTCTGGACGACGACTCCTACTCCACAGATGAATTTTTAGATACGAAATACGAAGTAGGAAGTAGTAACGGGGGGAATTGAAAACTTACGTTAAACTGACACAATCCTCATCATTACAAAATAATGTAATGCAATGAAATACAATGAGGCTGTTCTCTGTATACCATTAGTTATGATTCGGTATGCCTGTGCTCATAGTGTGGCTTTAGTTGCCACACATCGCACTCGTGCGGGTTGTCTTTGCGTCCTTTTGTGTGTGTGTGTGTGTGTGTGTGTGTGTGTGTGTGTGTTTGCCTGCACTTGTCTTTTAATGTTCTCAAGGTATTGTGTTGCCTCCATAAGGCAGAAAATCTCTCTCTCTCTCTCTCTCTCTCTCTCTCTCTCTCTCTCTCTCTCTCTCCCCCCCCCCCCCCCCTCACACACACACACACACACACACACACACACACACACACACACACACACAGTGAATGATGTTTTGCCAGTGTGTGAATTAAATCCTGTGTAATTCTTAATTTCTGTCATTGTTGTTCGACTCTTGAAGGTAAGGTTTTTTGTTTGCTGCCAGGGTCTAATCACACTTTCTACTGTCTTTGTCTGAACCTAGTTTTTCTTAGACAAAGGCCTTTTCAAATATTTACCCATGTGATGAAACTACATCCATGAAAACTGCAACAAACTCACATTATGTTCTACAGTTAACAATGGTTTACAAATTTTACTGTTAAATGACCACAACAATGTAATTTGTAAACCATCATGAATAAGTTTGCTGCAAATTTCATGTGTATAGTTCTTTGCTATGGGTACACACTCAAAAATGAAAAGCCAAAACTAATGCACAAACCAACAAGGAGAGATCTCCAACGCTGGAATTGGCCTTTTGAGGCCATCTATCTATAGCGTCATGTAGGTTAAGGTCAAAGGTATCACAACCTGTAGCCAATCACCCTGGTGGCCCCTCGTTTGCAAGTGAATGATGAAAAAAACTTTTTTTTTTTTCCAACTGCACTGTTCTGTAGAGTAAAGGTTATCATGCAGTCTTCACATTCAAAAGGTTGTGGGTCCGTATCTCGTTCGGTGCTTTGAAACCTTTTATTTTTAAATCTTTATCAAAACGACTGATCATTATTTTTGTTCAGTTGTTCAGTTGAATGGTTTAAATGTGTTTTTTTCTTTTTTTTCTTTATTTTTAATTTCCATTCCTTTGTTATAACATTTTAATAAGCATATTAAAGTCTCTTAATTGCTCTAATTTTTTTCTTCCTCTCATTCCTTTCCCATGCAGAATTTTTGTGCATGATAATTTATTATTATTAGTTCTTTCCTTTCTTAGACGTCACGTCTGGTTAAAAAAGGAAAGTGACGCGGACCTTTATCAAGCGTGACTTCCTTTTACCTGTACGGTATATGTTACATTGCATTTAGGAATTTTCGGATAATTGAACATTACAGATTTATGTAGTTGTATATATACGTTTGCATGTAGCTGTATTGCGTTGATGTACTGGTGGATATTGTGTGGTATGACTCCTGTAGTTGATAGTATAATGTCAAATTTATCCTGATGCCACAAGTGCCTCAGCCAGTTGGATGTATTTTTCAATTTTTTCTCCTGTTTTCTTCTGTATATTTATTGTATTGGGTATGGATATTTCAATTAGTTGTGTTAATTTCTTCTTTTTATTGGTGAGTATGATGTCAGGTTTGTTATGTGGTGGTGTTTTATCTGCTATAATGGTTCTGTTTCAGTATAATCCGTATTCATCATTCTCCAGTACATTTTGTGGTGCATACTTGTACGTGGGAATGTGTTGTTTTATAAGTTTATGTTGTAAGGCAAGCTGTTGATGTATTATTTTTGCTACATTGTCATGTCTTCTGCGGTATTCTGTATTTGCTAGTATTGTACATCCACTTGTGATGTGATCTACTGTTTCTATTTGTTGTTTGCAAAGTCTGCATTTATCTGTTGTGGTATTGGGATCTTTAATAATATGCTTGCTGTAATATCTGGTGTTTATTGTTTGATCCTGTATTGCAATCATGAATCCTTCCGTCTCACTGTATATATTGCCTTTTCTTAGCCATGTGTTGGATGCGTCTTGATCGATGTGTGGCTGTGTTAAATGATACAGGTGCTTGCCATGTAGTGCTTTCTATTTCCAATTTACTTTCTTCGTATCAGTTGATGTTATGTGATCTAAAGGGTTGTAGAGGTGGTTATGAAATTGCAGTGGTGTAGCCGATGTATTTATGTGAGTGATTGCTTTGTGTATTTTGCTAGTTTCTGCTCGTTCTAGAAAGAATTTTCTTAAATTGTCTACCTGTCCATAATGTAGGTTTTTTTATGTCGATAAATCCCCTTCCTCCTTCCTTTCTGCTTAATGTGAATATTTCAGTTGCTGAATGTATGTGATGTATTCTATATTTGTGGCATTGTGACCGTGTAAGTGTATTGAGTGCTTCTAGGTCTGTGTTACTCCATTTCACTACTCCAAATGAGTAGGTCAATATTGGTATAGCATAAGTATTTATAGCTTTTGTATTGTTTCTTGCTGCCAATTCTGTTTTCAGTATTTTTGTTAGTCTTTGTCTATATTTTTCTTTTAGTTCTTCTTTAATATTTGTATTATCTATTCCTATTTTTTGTCTGTATCCTAGATATTTATAGGCACCTGTTTTTTCCATCGCTTCTATGCAGTCGCTGTGGTTATCCAATATGTAATCTTCTTGTTTAGTGTGTTTTCCCTTGACTATGCTATTTTTCTTACATTTGTCTGTTCCAAAAGCCATATTTATATCATTGCTGAATACTTCTGTTATCTTTAGTAATTGGTTGAGTTGTTGATTTGTTACTGCCAGTAGTTTTAGATCATCCATGTATAGCAGATGTGTGATTTTGTGTGGGTATGTTCCAGTAATATTGTATCCATAATTTGTATTATTTAGCATGTTGGATAGTGGGTTCAGAGCAAGGCAGAACCAGAAAGGACTTAATGAGTCTCCTTGGTATATTCCACGCTTAATCTGTATTGGGTGTGATGTGATGTTATTTGAATTTGTTTGGATATTAAGTGTGGTTTTCCAATTTTTCATTACTATGTTTAGGAACTGTATTAATTTAGGATCTACTTTGTATATTTCCAATATTTGTAGTAACCATGAGTGGGGTACACTATCAAAAGCTTTTTGGTAATCAATGTATGCATAGCGTAGCGACCTTTGTTTAGTTTTAGCTTGATATGTCACCTCTGCATCTATTATCAGTTGCTCTTTACATCCTCGTGCTCCTTTGCAACAGCCTTTTTGTTCTTCATTTATAATTTTGTTCTGTGTTGTATGTGTCATTTATTTCTGTGTAATGACTGAAGTTAATATTTTGTATATTGTTGGTAGGCATGTTATGGGGCGATATTTAGCTGGGTTTGCTGTGTCTGCTTGATCTTTAGGTTTCAGATAAGTTATTCCATGTGTAAGTGTATCAGGGAATGTGTATGGGTCTGCAATGTAACTGTTAAATAATTTAGTTAGATGTGAATGTGTTGAGGTGAATTTCTTTAGCCAGAAATTTGCTATTTTATCTTTTCCAGGGGCTTTCCAATGGTGAGTAGAATTAATTGCTTGGGTGACTTCATGTTGCAAAATTATCACTTCAGGCATTTGTGGTATCATCTTGTATGTATCTGTTTCTGCTTGTATCCATCGTGCATGCCCGTTATGTTGTACCGGGTTTGACCATATGTTGCTCCAGAAGTGTTCCATGTCTATTATGTTTGGTGGATTGTCTATTTTAATGTGTGTGTTATCTATTGTCTGGTAAAATTTCTTTTGGTTTGTGTTGAACATTTGGTTATTATTATTATTATTATTATTTACTGATTCTCATTTAATTTCTTCCTTTTTATCATCTTATATTTTCACTAATGTTATTGCATCCTTATTTTTATTCTTCATTTTGGAGGAATTTTGTTTACATCTTCATCTGTGATTTTTTGTGCATAGTGCAATAAGAATTTATGTTTTAATGTTTATATGAAGATTGCCATCCAAAAAAATGTATGTCTTGTAACGAATAATACAGTTTTGACATCACTGCTTAGTCATTACGAATATATTATTTTGTCTTTTGTTTTGTAACTGATAAATTGGTATTCTCAAATGTCCAAATATTGTGATAGATAAATAAAAATAATGAAATTCACATGCACAAACAATCCAAGTGAAAAAAGAATGACAGAAAGAGGAAATGAGAGCACCTGAAACAGTTAATATGCTGATTAAAATGACAAAGCCATAGAAATTTAAAAAAAAATACATTTAAAGCAGTTAACTGAAAAATAAAAATAAAAAATGATCGAAGTCATTTCGATAAAAGTTTAAAAATAAAAAATTCCAAAGCACCGAACAAGATGTGAACCCGCAACCTTTTGGATGCGAGGACCGCATGAGAACTGCTACACTACTCCAACAATCTGATTAACTTTACTATTATTAAAGCTGTACGGCATCACATCAAATTCTGATCCTCCCCTGCCCCGTCTATTACTTGCAAATGAGGACCCACCAGAGTGAATGGCTGCAGGGTGTGATACCTTGGACCTTAACCTACATCACCGTGTAGATGGTTTCAAAAAGTTGATACCACTGTTGGAGACCTCTACTTTTAAGAAATCTTATTAAAATATATGGCCTAAGTGAAAAATGTCACCATTGTTCAACAAATTTATGACTGTGGTACCCACTGTGAAGAAAGTGTCTTGCATATCTCTATGTAAGACCCACTTATCTACCTAGTGACTGATGACAGAAAACTTTTTATCAACTTCCTGAATAAGAGGACGGAAAAGAGCAAGTTTCTTTGGAGCATCCACGTACTACTATTGATAGGCCATAACCTTTTCACCACTGCGAAGAATATAAACAACAGTATACAGAGAGGTGGTTTTTTTTTTTTTTTTTTTTTTTGCTGTAGACAAGTGTATAAGTAAAATTTGAACAATGTAGCTACGCTTTTGTACTTGAGCTATTCATAGTGCACATGCAAATGAACATCTGAGTGTATTCGTGCATATGTGTGCATTCATGAGATTATATCTATTACAAAAACCAAGTTGTACAGAAACTTCAGAGCGAAAATTTATTCTGGTAACAAGTTATAGTGTTCAAATTCGTATTTATGGGCTTGTCTACTCAACCTACCATGCTGATGTGCGACTTACCATATTCTGATTCATTCAACTGAAACTGAAGATAATTATAAAATAAAAAATTGTGAAGAGAAGCATAAATCTTATGAAACCTACCCATGTGCCTAGTAGCCTCAAATTCTTCTTCCAAGTTTCGATAAACAGGTGGATCTATGCTTTCCTTAATTTGGCTATTAGCACCTTTCGGGTCCAGGTCCGTGGCCCAACTGAAGTGCATTAAAGCTAAATGTGTATTACCCAGTTTTTTGTGCACCTGAAAAAAAGATTTTCAAAAGATGATAAAGTGAACGCAACAACACAAACTGGTTACTGTGAACTGAAAGAATACTGTCAACAAACAAGCAACAATTGGAGAACTATTCCTGCAGTATATACGAAATAAAATACAAATCTGAAAGAATTTGACCAAAACTGAAGCCAAATGAACTCTTTACTCCACTTCTGAACAAGAGTGGTAATATTAATGGTCATATGAATTCAATATTCTAGCAAAACTACTAAAATAATTCTTAATACTAACAGGGTATAATAATTTTAAAGGCAGCAATGAGAGATTTTAATTTGTATCACTGTTTTCGTTTATTTCTTCCATGTAGTATTCTTAGTCTTACATGAGGACTAAGAGAATTGACATCGTAAGATTTATCTCCTTTCTAACAAAACAGTCTTTGTAATCTGTTTATCTGCAACATAATACTTAAAGTAACCATTGGTACAAATCATATTTTACCACAATCCCCTGTTAAAAGGTGAACAACAAATTAATGACAATTGTTACAATAAGAAATTTAACACCTCAAACTTATGTGCAGTCCTGTCGGCAGGTATATTGGACGTTACGAAAGGTCTAACTTTTATTAACTTTTCATAAGCTTTTGATCTCACGAACCCTGTGCTAACTTGGGGAAGCTGGAAAACTGCAAAATTTTGACGCACTAATTTTTTCACTCTAAACTTTTTCCCCTCGTGTCCATGACAAAATTCACTCAGACCTTCCTTGGAGAGATAAAATATTCTACAATTTCAACTAGTCAAATGAACGTTTGCATCAGATACTTGTCTAAACACAGAGCTTCTAAGGAACTGTAAAATTCTCAAATTATTAACAAAAATAGCAGTGTAATTTTCACTGTACATTTTTTTGGAAGAATACAGTAGGTGCTTATAATACTCAATGCTAAACATCACCAAGAACCACCACCCCCTGCCCTTCCATCAATGGGCTGCTCATTTCTATTAAGGCCACGTAACAGTGGTAAGATCACAGGTTTCTAACTGGTAGGTGCTTCTAAATTGTCAAAGTTTAACAACTGCAAGAATACCTCCTTTGTAATACAATGTCATTTCTTACCAGTCAAATGTATATTTAAAAAATGAATATTACTATGAATTAATAAATGTATAACACAATACATAATCACATAAAAAACTCGCCGGCTTGACCACTTTGGTCCATACGGCAAGTCAAACTGGGTATCAGCTTCTTCCTGTTCAGCAAAGATATTGTCATTTATGGTTTCTGCATTGTTGTAATCCCTCCTAGCCTCTTCCTTATTGATGTCTAGCATGAGTGAATTCTAACATTCATGACCACAACAATGTTTGCAAATGGCAGAGTGTTGGAGACTGCTTTTTTTGAAGCTGCAGCTCCCTATGCTACTCCCTTTTGTACATTTGTAAGAAATAATACTCAGTAAGGAGCCTGGAGCCGTATTTTTTGTTGTTGTTATGTGAACAGGGATAAAACTCATACAAGATACATCAACACAAACTTACATTGCTCAAAAAGTGCATGAAGGGACAATTTGACTTCTCAAGAACTACCTCTATAACTGCTATAGTTCTTAAAACTCTAAAGCCTGGGAAGGCACCAGGAGGCAACAGAAACCAGAATTTCTTCTGCATAATGGGAAATACGCAAAAAGATGGCTGCCAGATTTCTTCTCTCATATTATGAAGTCTGGCTCAGTCCCACAAAAAATGAAGCAATCAAAAATCATAACAATACTCACGCCCGACAAGGCACCAGATCAGCCTAAGAACTACCGCCCAGTCACATTGTTGAGCACTATTTATAAGTTCCTTGAAATAATTCAATACAATCGCATTAGTCCACTAATCTTTCACAGCCTTCCTCTTGAGCAAGGTGTATTCCATCCAGGACACAGCTGCACTGATCAAGTCTTATCTTTACATTTATTGAAGCAGGATCCCAAATGAAGCAGAAAACATGATCCCAAATGAAGCAGAAAACATCAGTTGCTTCTGCAATCCAAGTGTAGCATAAGATACAGTTTGGAGTCATGGACTTCTTTGTAAATTATTGCATCTTGTCCCATGCAAATGGGCAACTAAACTAATTGATAACACGTTAACTGGAAGGACAGTTACCGTAACAACAGAATGTAAAGGATGAGCCAGACAATAGGGGATTTTACTTTATTATATGAGCCTCAAACCGTTAACTTCATTTTTCCATTACGGCCAAGCCACGGCCGGCAGTGTTAGCTGCCTGTAAATTCTTTCGTCCCACGGTCTAGCAACAAGAAGTCAGCAGCGACGAAGGGCACCTTGATCACGCGCCTCTCTCGTGTGCTTACGAGGTAACGCCGCCCCAGGCGTCGCTTGGCAGGCAACGCTCTGGAAAGTTCCATGCCGCCCACACGGTTTGCTCGGTCCTGACCAATCAGGGCGGAGGAAGCCGCGTGGTGCGTCGAATATACCCGGCCGCCCGTCGCCGGGCCCGCTTCTTCTTGTATTCTTGCTCACCCGCGAGTCAGATGCGCGCCCTGTAGCATTGAACATCTCCCGCTTCTCCCGGTTCTGCGGCACTGTGGACTTAGTTTTGGCAGACAACAACTTCCGGTAGCTTCGCGAACAATGTTCGCCAAATTGTAAGCTCTGGTTCACCCTCACCTCCCTAGGCCTATGTAGCCCCGTTCAACATGCTTTAGCCAATAAATGGCCTTTCTCTAAAAATTACCCTATTAATCCATGACGCCCACCGCCTGCCCATACGCCCATCCTGTACAAGAAAAAGACACTAGCTGCCCAAAAGTATCGAATAACAGTTTGCCACAGGGATCTGTCCTTACTCCTCTCTTGTTTAATCTACACACACACACACACACACACACACACACACACACACACACACACACACACCTCCACCAAAGTCCAGAAAGTTTGGCTATGTAGACAACTGGGCAATAGCTACCCAACACAAAACTTTTGAAAGAACTGAAGAAAAGAAATCCTAACTTCTGATCTACACATCTTAAGCCACTATTCCCGCAAATGGAGGTTACAACCAAACTCAAATAATACAGAAGTTTTATTTTGTCATCTCTCCAAAAGACTGGCACACAGAGCCCTAGATGACTATTTTGAAGGAGACAATCTTCATCATAATATGCATCCACAATACCTTGGGATCACATTAGATAGGACACTATCTTTTAAGAGCACTTGACATGAACATCTGTTAGGCTCCAAACCAGAAACAACATTCGCCATAAACTCTGTGGCTCTCGTTGGGGTTCGTCAGCGGACACACTCCGAGCATCAGCTCTTGGTTTGGTATACTCAGCAGCAGAGTACTGTGCGCCTGTCTGGCTTAATAGTCCACATGTAAAAAAGAAGTACAACTTAACAAGGTCATGAACATTGTTAGTGGGTCAATACGATCTACTGCCACATACTGGCTACCTAACTTCAGCCACATTCCACCTCCTGATATCAGACGGAAGAGTGTGCCACTGCGTGAAGACCAGAAGATTGCTAATAACACCAACCTTCCAACAGTGGGCGACTTATTCCCTGTGAATCGAAAAAGACTAAGATCAAGACATCCCACTCTCTTCGCAGCCAGGACTCTCATGGAAACTGAATTCAATCCCAATGATGGCAACAAAACGGTTCCCCACAATGCCTGAAGCTGCTCTACATCCAGAAGAAACCTCTGGATTCGATTAGCCTCACGCAATTTAGACTACCTTGAACCGCATCCGATGTGCAGACACACTCTACAAGCGAGGCAAATCTTCATCCCCATCCTGTGACTGTGGTGGGGAACAACAGACAGATGCTCATGTTGTATCGACATGTCCTGCACATGCCTACAAGGGTCCTTTCACAGTGATGGGTGATGTTGCAACATCACAAGAAACCATTCTCCTAGTTCAGAAATGTGGCGCGTTATGTTTGGCCATTAAAAAATCCAAGGGTTTTTCCCATATACGATTCTCACATTCTTCTTCCTTTGTCCATGGAGATGGAAGTAGTGGCACTCTCACTCGCAGTGTGAAGAGAAAGAATATCCTGTCGACTGAATTTGCATGATTCTGACGAGTATAGAATGCTGGGAGAATTATCACTCCCATTCTTCTGGAAATAGATGTTATTTTGGGAAGAGGCTAACGTTGTCCGCAATCCAAAGATATCTAAATATTCATCTGTGATGGTAACACTTTTTGAATCTTCATCTGTGATAACAGTATCATAGTCAGCAGCTGTTGATAGAGTCATGTTCATTATCGCCATTTCAGACAATAGCATTGAAATGAAGTGCCTTTTGTTGGTGTCTTTTGATTATTAAAAATTCTTATGATTCTGTAATGGCAGTTGTTATGGAGAATAGTAATTCTGTTTGCTATTGGGTGTTCTGTTCCGACTATGGAGCAAGAATGTGAAGCTCGCTTGCTTGGTGTCACTGTGTGGTTCGGTAGATTGTGAATTGCGATGTTTCCTGGAGATTGTGAAGTTATTGGTGTTGTTTGTTTATCGTATGGTGAGGTCCAGAAAATTTAGTGTGTTGTCTGTTCCTGTTTCTAATGTGAAGTGAATTTTTTGGTGCAAGTTGTTCATTTCGCGCGCGCAGGCGCGTATGTTATGTCATTGATGTAACAGCACCAGTATATAACTTAGTATTTTTTTTGTTTTGTTTTATTATGTGTGAAGATCCTGTCCTCTAAAATGTTCATGAATATGTTGGCTAGACTGATAAAGCGCGCGCGCACGCACACACACGCACGCGCGCGCGCGCACGCACACACACACACACACACACACACACACACACACACACACACACACACAGAACGGCTACACAATGAAATAAACAACTTACACCCAAAAATTCACGTCACATTAAAAACAGAAATAGATACAACTCTAAATTTTCTCAAAGATTTACAAACAAAAACCTGTAATCAAACAATTATTTACAGGAGCTAAGCAGAGGAAAATGGTTACAAGCCTCATATGATAGAGAAATTAATGCAACAAATTTGTAAACAGAAAAGGAACAAACACACAGCACATACACAAAACCTTACACCACACAGAACAACAAGACTTACAAACAATGACCACATGCAAGACACAACAGTACAACAAAACGCACACAAAACAAAATGGCACATACTCACCTACAATAACAAAATTGTCCACAGTATAGGCAACTTACTGGAGAAACAGGGACTTCAAATACAAGACAGGACAGATAACACAGCACAAACGAACTCAGAACACAGGAGACTCCCACAGATAGCACATTTGCTGATTACTTAACAGCCCATAACCAACACCTAACTTCAATAGCAACAGACTTTGATACTGAAATCCAGCCACAGCTTATGCCACAAACTGACAACAGAAAGAATTTCTATGTTCAGAAGGAAAACAAGTTTTAAATGCAAACACTACGCTCTGTAAAGGAACATTATTTAACATACTAAAGAAACTTTACAGAAAGGACAACACAAACACCTAAAGAGCTTAAACACACACACACACACACACACACACACACACACACACACACACACACAGAGAGAGAGAGAGAGAGAGAGAGAGAGAGAGAGAGAGGGGGGGGGGGGATGTAAACAAAATCTGAATTCGGTGTCAAACACTCAGGAACAAATGAATGTCAAGGGGGTTAGGACACGCAACAATATTTTGCGAAGTGCAAAGGCGTTTGCAAAAGCAGAATTACACAAAGTACATTGTGTGTGTGTTCAGTGCCCTCAAAACGCAAAAGGAGGAGGATCAGTCAAAACAAAACGTGAGTAATAACAAATATATACGCAAAACATTTTACAATTCATTTTTTAAAAAAAATCAAGGGATGTATTAACTTGCTGACAAAATTCACATTTACATCGTTTGGTTTGCATATGACAAGCTATCGCTGCAGGATGCCATACAGATGGTCCTGCAAAACCATATAATGTAACATCATAGTAAGAACAAAAACAAACAA
Source organism: Schistocerca serialis cubense (assembly GCF_023864345.2). Classification (NCBI taxonomy): domain Eukaryota; kingdom Metazoa; phylum Arthropoda; class Insecta; order Orthoptera; family Acrididae; genus Schistocerca; species Schistocerca serialis. Next base: position 137,284,455 of record NC_064641.1, read on the forward strand.
AAACAATCTTTAGTCCTCAGTTTGTTAAATCAGTAACAACTTAAAATATATGTTCACTTTTTATGGTATTCAATAAACAAAACCCACTGATAGTGGCACAGAGAGGACAAAACATCAGAATAAGATTTTCACTCTGCAGCAGAGTGTGCGCTGATATGAAACTTCCTGGCAGATTAAAACTGTGTGCCGGACCGAGACTCGAACTCGGGACCTTTGCCTTTCGCGGGCAAGTGCTCTACCAACTGAGCTACCCAAGCACGACTCACGCCCTGTCCTCACAGCTTTACTTCTGCCAGTATCTCGTCTCCTACCTTCCAAACTTAACAGAAGCTCTCCTGTGAACCTTGCAGAACTAGCACTCCTGAAAGAGCACTTGCCCACGCAAGGCAAAGCTCCCGAGTTCGAGTCTCGGTCCGGCACACAGTTTTAATCTGCCAGGAAGTTTCAAGACAAAACATGTTTGTGTAACAATAAAAAACAGTGTTTTTGCAAAAAAGGTGGAACCTATATCCAATAATAAACAAAAAATTACATTAATAATAGGTACATAATGTTCCACTAAAGAAACGAAAGCAAACTGCCAAAAGAATATTGTTACAAATTCCAAAAAGTCCTTTTACATGTCAGAAAAATGTTCTCCCATTTAACAGTCTCACGAGTAAACAGTTGAACAAAAATTTATCAGTGGGGTTTGAACGTGGGACCTCTGGTATGATGACCACACGCTCTACCAACTCACCCACATGAGAGTCACAAAACACTTCATAGGTATGTGCTTCCTGTGCTCCTTAGTTATGGTGTTACTTCTAATTACCGTTTACACATGTTCTGCTGGGTGACAGTATATATCATTAATTAAATAAATGTTTTAGTTGATACTCTATCGACATACAATGTTTGGTACTGATCTGAGTGGCTTACATCTGGAGGTTTGGGTGTCAGTGAACATCTCTATTTGTTTACAAAACTGGGGAAGGCATATCAAACCCAAAGTCTACTGCCACAGCAGTTATCTACCATGTGTCAGCCATCCATAAACCTTCATCACTGTCATTAGGATCTGCTCTATGGTCACGCCTGATCATATGCCTAGACAGAATTCAACAGTACAGCGAATACTGAAGTACCCTGAGCTGTGAATCTGTGAAATTCCTGAGAATCCACTTTGCCTTTTAGACTCATCATGTCCTTTTAGTCAGATGTGCACTCTAAATTGTTCTCGTGATCTGTTGCACGAGTGTGAGCATCATTTGTTTGGAACATCTAACATGCATATTCCAACTTGTTCTGCTTTAATGGTGTTTTTCATTATGGTAAACAAAAACTGAATCCATACCACAGCAGTGGGACCACAACAACAGCTCAGACAGCAGGGTGGAGAGCACCAACTGCTCTGGGTCACCAGAGGACACTTCCCCAACCATCCACCCAACTCTCCAACCCAAGTGGAAATTGGAAATGAACACTACATTGATAACAGATGAAGTAGTCCCCCCTCCTTCTTTTTTAAATTGAAGATATCAGGCTGAAAGGTGCACTTTTTGCAAATTTTTGATAATTTCAGGAATCTTCCATTCTCTGAAGCACAGAAACTTAGTGTCAGATGTAAAAAGATGTTTAACCAGTGAATACAGTAGGAAATTTAACACTCTACAAGAAAGGTGTGTAAGTGCTTTTTGTTATAGCATGCAAGGGGAAAACGTTAGTGAAAAAACTGAAACGAGAGAGAGAGAGAGAGAGAGAGAGAGAGAGAGAGAGAGAGAGAGAGAGAATGAAACATACAAACACACACTCTATGAAAGACTGATGCAGGAGATCAATCTGACTTCCCATTTCTGGACTAAGAATGTTACTGGTGAGTGCAGTGCCCTAAAATAAAACAGTGTAATGAAAGTAGGCAAGCCTGTGTGTTTCAAATGCCAGAGACAGTAGAGATCATTTTTATAGTGAAGACAGGACCATTCAGTTTCTGCATAGCACTTTCACAGTGATATTTCCACCCTCAAAGCCCAAATAATTTAAGGTGGTTGACTTCACTGACTATTTGAGTACTTTTGGACAATAAAATTTTGTATTTACAAAAGTTCTGTACAAGAAACAATGCTCATTGTGTTTCATTACAGTTAAGCTGGTCACCCTATTAGCTACAGCATTTATGTTACATTCCACATCTTTCACAACAACACTTGGGTCACCTACAAAGTGAACAATTTTTTTGTGTCATGTTTAGAGGCACATCACTGATATATATCACAGAAAGCAATAGGCCCAAAACAGAACCCTGAGGCACTCCCCACTTCACATGACCCCAGTCAGATTCAAACCTCTTCCCTGTTTGAAACTTCCTGGCAGATTAAAATTGTGCGCCGCACCGAGACTCGGACTCGGGACCTTTGCCTTTTGCGGGCAAGTGCTGTTTGTTGACACTGGAATGCAAACTCATGTTTCTATTAACTGTGTTGACAATAAATCTAGTCCTGAAAGTACTGAACTAGTACTTAGTAGGTTACCAACTAAAATGTCATTATACAATTTATGGGAGCAAACCTGAACACACAACAGCTCCTAATCTGATCCATTTTATGTAGCCTGCATCAAAAATAGCACCTTCATTTATGAATCTTATAGTAACATTCTAATGTGCCAGGTATTTCTGTACTGAAAAGTAATCTACTGTGATTTAGGATTTGTGTAAACACACGTATAACATTATTGTTCACACGCTAATTTTGAATTATCCATGTCAAAATCTGTGAACAACTGTGTAGTATCATTGAAACAACAAAACAGAATAGATTCCTATACATGATGGATAACACTGTTGGATAAGAAAGTGACTTACACATAATGGCACAGCAACTCAGTAGGGGGTATGGTACCTACTACCACCACATGTGACCAGTCAAATACTCAAATTGTGATTACAAAAACTGTGGCCATGTGGGATCACATATTATGCAGCAGTTAAACAAACCATATCCTTATGAAGTCCTTTTAGAAATTGTGTATATGTGGTCTCGCTATGCTCTTTTCCTGTATCACGCATACTAAAATGTTCTGATCTTTCAGAAACCTTGCATTAATATATCTCAGGTATGGCAACTAAGAGAGAGAGAGAGAGAGAGAGAGAGAGAGAGAGAGAGAGAGGGGGGGGGGGGGCAGTGGCACTGTCACAAGAGCTCAAGTAATGCCACATACGCACACGCACATGCACACGCGCGCGCGCACACACACACACACACACACACACACACACACACACACACAATATTTTTCTAATGTTAATTTTTGTTGTATTCACATGTTATTTGCTGGAAATACATTGAATAGGCTTTAACTTGGCTCATATTAAGTCTCAGCCAGAAAAGTGACATGTACAAATTATAGTGCTATATTCTCAACATACTTTCCCTGTTAAATAGTAGACTAGAGATTCTTTAGGAACAAGTTCTTTCAGTTCTTCAAGCTCCTTCAGAGCCTCTGTATTCCTCCCTGCAGCAAAGTAGATAGATGCTCTGTGGAACTTACAAAGTGGATTCATTGGATCATTTTGAATAGCTGCATTCAACGTTTGCAGAGCTTTTTCTGTCTTAAGAAGTGCATGTTGGGCCTGCAAAAAAAGAAAAAAGAAAGAAAAAAATCATAAAATGAAAATGCAATGCTTGTTAAGTTCAGAACAACAAAAAGTTAAATGTTGGCAGTACATGAAAGAATATAGAACACTGGAATATACAAATGCTTTGCTTATAATTAATCACACATGAAATGTAATAGTCACACCTACAAGTTATAACACAAGCCATTATATAATCATTGCAACTTCCTTGACCACCTTTTGACATACTGTCTGAAGAGAGTGAACAGAATTCTTCTACCAATTGCTGTTTGATTAATAATCTGACATTCACCAACACGTGTTTTTATAGAATTATCCTCCACTGTTCGTGCACTGGTGACAAACTTGCAGACAGAGATTAAGTGCACTCATTGCAGTATTTTTGGAGGATCTTTCTGTAGTGTTAATTGTAAGACAGGAATCCAACATCCACTTTCCTCTTCCTTGTTGAGGTTATAATACTTTTAGATTTTAGTGGCTTTTTGGAATGATTAGGTAAGGCAATTTTTTCCACAGTCAAAAGCTGAGTTTCAGCATATTTTCTACAATGTTCCACTTCACTCAGCACAGACTCATCCATGGCAAAATTCTCTGTCTGTCCCAGCCTCCAATTTTGTTTCTTGTCCTCTGACCCACCTAAGACACTCTATTAGTGTATATACTGTCTTTAATCCATGTTTTATGAGTACAGGACTCAATCTGTCAGACACACTAGAGATCTGTGGCAGAAAGGCCATAACAAAATTATTTAAAGATGTCCTTTCAGCATATGGTGGGCTTTGTCATAGTTTGTAAGCCCTTCATGAGAAATACACTGCTCCATAGGAAGCAATTCCAAATGTTTTTGAGTCTGAGAGGCTAGAATTCATATAATCATCTTACATGTGTTACAAGGGTGATGAATATGATCCTCACTTGGATAATTATTCAAAAGCTTATGTAAATAACGATTTTGTGCATAGGTTTCTGATACACGTTTTGTACGCCAAATTCAGGACATTTTCAAAACAGCTCACAGCACTTCAGGACAAGTCAGTAAAAATCGGGATGCAATAGAATTACCAACAATATAAGGTTAATAATAGGTTATTTTCAAATTATCTGCCATACTACCACAACAGGTCAACATATTATTACATTTACAACATGGATGTAAATATAAACACAAATTTCACACTTTTTGCATCGAAGATGATGGTACAGACTCATTGTTTCCTGAACATTACTTTTAATGGTGTGTGTATTCACTCTAGAAGTTTATTTTCACACTGCAGAAGCCTCTAGAAGGGAGGCTATTGTTCTCAGAGCTTCTACTGTTTCTCACTTCAGTTTTTTTTCCAATCTGTTCACAAAGCTTTAATTACCTGAAAACCCACTTTCAATACATGTATTAGAATCTAGAACAGCTAGTGAAAATTCAACCAAGCTTCTGACGGAGGACATCGAAAGGTTGAAAGAAGAGCAGCTTATTTTGTACCACCACAAAATAAGGAGTATGTGTCACAGATATGATAAGCAAGTTTGGATGGTAATTATCAAAACAAATGCTTTTTCATTTTGGTAAGATCTTTTAATGAAATTTCAATCACCAACTTTCTCCTCTGAATGTAACAATACATTACCGACAACAACCTACATAGGGAGAAATGATCATTGTAATAAAATAAATCAGAGGTCATTCATTTTTCCACTATGCTGTTCGACAGAGGAATGATAGAGAAATAGCCTGAAGGTGTTCTACTGTAAACTCTGCCAGGCACTTAACTGTGAATTGCAGAACAGTCACATAGATGTAATATATTTTACACAGATACAGTCATTGTGATAATGATTAAACCTTTTTGCTATTTTTCACTGACAACAACATTTGATTTCACATTCTAGTCCAGCAGAGTACCACTGCAATATTTACTTGCATAACAGTACTTGTTAAACAGTTCTATATTATCCACAGTGAAGTTCACGATTTTACAAAACTATACAATTCCCGGACATTAATTCAGTTGATGGTTTTATTTAGTGCAATCCGCTCTGTTACCTGAAGAAGTTCCAGAAATGGTTTACATTATTCACTAATATATCACGAATAAGTGTCATAGAAAGCTGTGGTGATATCGTTAAACTGATCAAGTGCCACTAAGTGTCTCATTTTCCAGCTCGCATAACTGCTGTTGTATTGCAGATGCCAAAAATCTTTTCTCATTTGTTGAACAACATATTAATTTTATCCATAAGTACAAATATAGTTACATTTTCTTTTTCAATGATTGGGGCAAAAAATACTTAACTAGATTGAAAGAAAGCGAAGAGTGACAAAGGAAAGTGGATTTTCGAAAAAAATCTCCACGATTATACATTACTTCTCAAGGAATAGGAAGCAGGATTTTAATGCTCAGAAATCATCGACTGTTTCCGCACCTGGTAGAAGAGAGAACTGTCTAGTTTCACAATAATCTAAGAGTTTCTAGTGTCCTACTTCTGTCACCTCACAGAATGGTTTTACTTTTTAAACGTGTGGAGCACAAATACGGAAAAACTGGTCCGTTTTACAAATGATGATCTGCACATCAGTGGGTAAGCTGTCTGCAACAGTTTGGACAGTTTTCTGCACAATAGAAGCAAGACATCTCACACCTATTCAATTACTACCTTTTTCAGTAAAGTTCCAGGACAGGTTTATTGTTTTTATTTTTTATTTATTTTTTTATTTCTGAGTTTGTAACACTAAACAGGAACACATTTTGTTTTTGTATTATCTGGTAGTGTGCATCCTTGAAATGACCTCTGCCATGTTTCTGCACAAACTCACTAGGTGGCAGAGCTGTGCCTAGCAACACACTGTTTCGTTTCTTGGCACATTAGTTACAGTGACACAATACATGCAGATTGTGAGCAAAGAGTGAACATTAAATTCTGCATAAATCTGGGGAAAAGCCCTTGTGAACCATGGACAATGATTAAGTATGCATATGCAGGTGAGGCACTTTCAAGAAGCCGTGTTTTTGAGTGGCACAAAAGGTTTTGCGAAGGCAGAGATTCAGAGCAATACGATCCCAGAGCTGGTCGCTCATCTACAGCGCATACTGCGTGTAATGTAGTTATTGCAAGGAGACCTTCATGTAACCGTGTGTGTGATATCAGAAAACTTAAGTTTAATCATGATGTGTGTCATATGATTTAATGCAAAGATTTATGGATTGCTGGGAATGAAGGTTGTTGCTACCAGTATGACACACACACACACACACACACACACACACACACACACACACACACACACGCGCGCGCTGAATGGTAGAGCATTGGATCACCAGCCTTGAAAAGTCAAATGACAACCTTCAAGAACAAAAACTATGTTGAAAGCATTCTTCGACAGTAAAGGATTAGATCATCATGATTATGTTCCTGCTGGTCAAACAGTGAACCAAACTCTAATACACTGAAGTTTTGAAATGTTTGTGATAAGCAATTTGATGTCGCTGCCCAGATTTTTGGCATTTTCAGGACTGGTTCTTACTGCATGACAATGCAAGATGCTATACTGCTTTTCTGTTACAGAGTATCTGGCCAGACATTCTGTTACTACCATCCCATATCTGATTTGCCTGACCCTTTGCCTAGTGATTTTTTATTGTTTCTGCGAATAAAAGGAAAGCTTCATCAAGCTATAACAGACATTGAACAGGCTGTGACAAATGAGCTTACCAGCATCACAGTTGAAAATTTCTTTGCTTGCTTCCAAAACCTTCAGAACCGGCAACTGTGCATATGTAGGCAAGGGGACTACTTTGATAGAAGCTAGGATGATTACTGATGTGCAATTTTCTATTAAAAAAACAAAAAACTACCACCATGGAACTCTTATGACAATGGGAGTATTTTCACTTTTTTCTTTCAACTTAAATAAGTTAAAAATCAAACAGCTTTTTACCTCCTTCCCTCCATAACTAGAATTTGTGTTGTCAGACAAAATTGCTACAGTATTTTTCTTAAGATATAATTTTTCCAAAGCCTTTAAGGTGTGGTTCACACTGAGGTGATACGATACACAATGCAAAATGCAATACGGCTCAGAAACAAAGCACATCGGAAGAGTGAATAGAAGCCAATTTGAAGCAACTTTACTTGTTCACTCTGGGACGGTAGCAATATGACACCGGCACATACCTCTGTCGTATCACCTAGCTCAACACGAAGTGCTGGCTGCTCCATGCAACTTGTGTTGTATGATACATGGGGAGATAAATTTCAAGTCATTCAATGAATCTCAAAAAACTGTTTTATGTAGATGATGCAAAGCATCTCTATTATTAGTTTCTCAGCAAAACTTATTTTTCATGTAAAAAATTAAAAACCACTGTTTTGAAATCACGCGCTCTCTCCATTACGCAGTCTGACAGTCCTGCTCGTTTGACTTTGAGGAAACTATTTAACTATTTGGGGGGAGGGGTGACTGTTTTTTTCCCACATTATTGCCCACAGTTATTGCAATACAATGCAAATAAGTAAACCACTAGACATACTGAAAAGTTTGCAGTGAAGAATGTAGTCGCGGGCCAGTATACGTCATACATTGCTGCGCGTGAAATATAGCTAATATATCAAAATTGTTTTTAATGGTGGAAGGACAGCAATGCTTCTTTCCATTCATGGGAAAATACACGAGATGTATTGTAGGTTGTCCACAACAAGGCTGGCAGCTACGTGCCACACATGACGCTATTGCCATCTGCTAGGGTTTGCTACGCAGAGTGCAGAGATGCCTCACGTTTCTCTTTTTCATCAAAGCTGCATATGAAAAACTTAGTGAAATGGAAAGACACCTTGAGTCATCAGATGATGATGCTTTCTCAGTCTGTAGTCCCTCCTTTCAGAAAATCTTGTGACAGGCAGAAAGAAGCCTGAAAGCTAAAGTCCCATTACATTTGAATGTGCAGCTGCATTAAGCTGGGAAGGACTGTTGGGATTTTTCTTATCATCACGACTTACTTCCATTTTTTAAAACACATTGTCTACACCTAAGCACTGCTACACTACTGGTCATGACATATCTACATCTACACCTAAATATACATCTTCACCAACATCCATATCTGCATCTACATTTTCATCTATACTCTGTAAACCTCTGTGACGTGTATGGTAAAGAGTACGTCCCATTGTACCAGCTATCAGGGATTCTTCCTGTTCCATTCACAGATGGAGTGCAGGAAGAATGATTGTTTGAATGCATCTGTGCATGCAGTAATTATTCTAATTTTATTCTCATGATCCCTATGTGAGCGATTTGAGGGTTGTAGTATATCCCTAGAGTAATCATTTAAAGCTGGTTCTTGAAAGTTTGTTAATACATTTTCTCAGGATAATTTACGTCTGTCTTCAAGAGTCTGCCAGTTCAATTCCTTCAGTATCTTTGTGACACTCTCCCACTGATTAAACAAACCTGTGACCATTCATGCTGCCCTTTTCTGTATACATTCAATATTCCCTGTCAGTCCTATCTGGCATGGATCCCAATATTCTAGAACCAGTTGCACAAGTGATTTGTAAGCAATCTCTTTTATAGACTGATTGCACTTCCCCAGTATTCTACCAATAAACAGAACTCTACCACCTACTCTACCGACGACTGAACCTATATGATCATTCCATTTCATATCTCTGAAAACTGTTACACCCAGATATTTGTATGAGTTTGCCGATTCCAACAGTGATTCATTGATATTATATTCATAGGATACTGTTTTCTTCATTTCATAAAGTGCATAATTTTACATTTCTGAACATTTAGAGCAAGTTGCCAATCTCTGCACCACATTGAAATCTTATCAAGATCTGACAATATTTATGCAGCTTCTCTCAGACAGTACCTCAAAGAGCCTGAGTTTATTACTAATATTGTCTGCAAGGCCACTGGTATGCAACATGAACAGCAAGGATCCCAACACACCTCCGTGGGCACACCCGACGTTACTTCTACATCTGACATGACTCTCCACCCAAGATAACATGTTGTATCTTCCCTACCAAAAAGTCCTCAATCCAGTCACAAATTTAAATTGATACCCCATATGATTGTACTTTCAACAATAAGCGTAAGGTTGGTACTGTATCAAATGCTTTCTGGAAATCAAGAAACACTGTATCTATCTGGTTGCCTTGATCCAAAGCTTTCAGTATATCATGGGAGAAAAGTGCAAGTTGGCTTTCAGGTATCACTGTTTTTGAAATCCATGGTAGTTGGCACTGAGCAGGTCATTCTGTTCAAGATAGCTCATTATCTCACTTCAAATCCAGCAAAATTTCTTGCTACTACTCCTCAAGCTGAATCATATACTACTTCACAAAACTGAGCAGTTGCAGGAATACAATCACAGGTTTATTAATTTGTAACCATTATTCATATATTTACTACATTGTTTGGCCGGTTGGTTTAAAAGAGGGGGTGAGGGACCAAACTGCTAGGTCATTGCTCTCTTTCTGATTAAAATAATTCCACAAGGGTGGGAGTAAAATAGTCGAGACATACAAAACACAGCTGGAAGGAAGGAGAAAACCACAAAAATGACAGAAGGGCAACAAACACCAAAATGGACAAAATCAGACAAGAAAACCACAGAGACACGCAAGAAACATGTAGAAGAGATCAAAACAAGAGGGAAGATTACCATGGCTGGCTGACCATGAGAATAAAAAGGAGAAGACAACCACTCTGCAAATCATTAAAACCTCCACCCTAAAAACACTAGGGTGGAGTACACAGAAGGGCAAAGGACACGGAAAATACGGAGGCACTGACTTGGGACACGGAAAATACGGCGAGACAGGAAGTTTTGGATTAAACTCGGGAACAGGCCCCAGAGACCCCACTCATACAATGTGGCAAAGCTATGATGTCACCAGGTCGTGTTGTATGCTTTACATGTCAAAAAAGATGGCAACCAGAAGTTGGCATCTGGAAAAGGCTGTTCGGATGGCAGACTCGAGGGACACAAGATTATCAGTGGTAGAGCGACCCTGGCGGAAGCTATCCTGACATGTAGGCAGTAGGCCACGTGACTCCAGGACGCAACCCGACTGCCGACTCACCATATGTACACATCAAGCCGGTTTTGACCGGGTTTGAGCACTGGAATGATGGTGCTCTCCCGCTATTGTGATGGAAGGACGCCATCATACCAGATCTGGTTGAAAATGACGAGTAGATGTCGCTTGTAGTCAGACGAGAGATGCTTAATCATCTGATTGTGGATCCAATCTGGTCCAAGAGCTGTGTCGGAGCAATGTGCAAGGGCACTGAGGAGCTCCCACTCTGTAAATGGGGCGTTATAGGGTTCACTGTGGTAGCTAATGAACGAGAGGACTTTCCTTTCCATCCACCGTTTAAGGGTGTGAATGGCTGGGGGGGTAATTCTCCGACGCAGAGGCTCGAGCATAGTGCTCAGCAAAGTGCTTGGCAATCACGTTTGCGTCGGCAGATAACAAGCAATTGATGTTAATACCACGGACACCTGTTGAGGTCTGGTACCCAAAAAGATGTCTGATCTTTGTCCAGACTTGGGAAGGTGACATATGGCACCCAATGGTCGACACGTACCACTCCCAACACTCTTGTTTCTGTCGTTTTATAAGTAGGCGAACACAGGCACAGGGCCGCTTAAAGGCTATTAGGTGCTCTAGGGAAGGGTGCTGCTCATGTCACTGTAGAGCTCGCCGATGGTCTTTAATTGCCTCAGCGACTTCAAGCGATCACCAAGGGACCATCTTTTGCTGGGGGCATCCTAAAGAACGAGGGATTTTGCATTTTCCGCTGCAGAAACGATCGTTGTAGTGATTTGCTCAACGACATCATCGATGGCACCATGTAGAGGAGATTCAGCGGTGACAGCAGAGGTGAAGGCTTCCCAGTCTGCCTTGGCTAAAGCCCATCTGGATAGATGTCTGTTGGCTTGATGCCAGGGGAGTGACACGAGGATGGGGAAGTGGTTACTACCACACATGTCATCATGTGCTCTCCGGTGGATAGATGGGAGAAGGCCAGAACTGCAAACCGAGAAATCAATGGCAGAATATGTGCCATGTGCCACACTGAAATGTGTGGGGGCACCTGGATTTAAGAGACAGAGGTAAAGTTGAGACAGTAAATTTTCTACCTCCCTATCTCAGCCAGTAAGCATGGTGTCACCCCACAAGGGATTATGTGCATTAAAATCAAAGTAAGAAAGGTTTAGGGAGTTGATCAATCAGTGCAGCCAATACATTCAGGGGTACTGCACCACCTTGAGGTAAATATACATTACAGACAGTTATTTCCTGCATTGTCCTTATCCTGACAGCCACAGCTCCAAGAGGGGTTTGAAGGGGCACAGGTTCACTACATACTGAGTTCAGCATGTAGACACAAACTCCACCTGACACACTATTACAGTCACTATGGTTCCTGTAATATCCCTTATTGTGTTTCCTGGATGGCAATGCAGAAAGCAGGTGTACAGCTTGACAGTTTCCGTAGCTCAGCCAAATGGTGGAAAAAACCACCACAATTCCACAGGATTACATGATCGTGAGACTGGGACGGCACACTCAATGAGGCAGTCTACGCCTCAGGATCACTTGCTGCCACCAGATGAGTAACTGGGCGATCTACATCCATTGTGACCGAGGGCCCAGTGAGATCTAGGTCCTCGGCGGTCGCCAAAATCTCCATCTCAACCTCAGACACAGAGCTTGTAGGTAGTGGTGGTGTGGGTGCCACCGCACTGCTTTGGTTCTTGGGGCTCTTTTTCTTTTTAGGTTTCTCTCGCTGGTCCTTTGGTTTGTCCGGCTGGGAGGGTTTCACCGATTCAGTCTCGAAGACTGAGGAGGACCGTGAAGCTCTACGACCAGCTACTTGTGGTTGCTTCAGCCATTGGAGGGGTGTCAGCTTTGCCACTGGTAGGAACCTGGGAAGGGAGTGACCCAAGGAATCCCTTCCTGGTGAGAGGAGCCAAAGAAGATTTACACTTCTCCGGCTGAGAAGTGGGACTGACATCTCTGATGGTTTGGTGTGGGGGAGGGGAGGTGCTCAAAGTAGGTTGTGCAGGAGCAACAGGGAGGGAAGTGCCGCCCACCATCAAGTGGGCAGGTGGAGTCTGACAGTTTGAGAGCCAACTGTACACGGTGAAACGGAAGATGGCAGAACCTCTGCCATAGCGGCGGCGTAGGTTGTCGCCATAAGCACAAGATGTAGCCTTTCATATTTTCTCCTAGGCTCAGTGTAGGTCAGTTGGTCCAGGGTCTTGTATTCGATTATTTTTCTTTCTTTCTGGAGAATCCTGCAGTCTGGCAAGCAAGGCAAATGGCGCTCTCCGCAGTTGACACATTAAAGCACCACATCAAGGGAGGGATATACGGCTTTACGTCACAGCGGTAGACCATCACCTTGACCTTCTCGGGTAATGTGCCACCCTCGAAGGCCAAGATGAAGGCACCGGCGGCAATCTGATTTGAGATAATATTTCTTAGCATTGAAGTTAGACCTTGACCGCTTAGAGACTGCTGGTGTTTGACCACCAGTAAGAGATGACGTACTACGCTTCATGGTGTGTCATCCACCCTGATGCCACCCCCTTCGAGCAGGGGCCTCCCCACGGGTGCCACCCAGCCGCAGCAAAGGCCACCTGGCAGGATGGCCATTGCCTGGAGTCCCGATGCCCCAGGGTGACAGGCATCTACTCCTTGGCATAAGTGGGGAGTTAACGGCGCAGGCATAAGGCCTGTGTGGTCAGGGGGCTACAACTAACAGGGTGCTTAGCAGCCCTACCAAAATGGACTGGCTAACGTGCTGGACATCAGGCGCAAAACGAGCTAAGAAGTCCATTATCGTCGATAGGGCAGAAAGTGATACTGCACAGAGGATGGAGGAAAACACACCCAGGAGAGTGACCTTGCCCAACAGCTGCAGAATGAGCGGAAGTGCAGATCCACCTTGACGAAGGATGCGAGGGGTCTCAGCGCATGATGGACACTATGCACCATGTAAGGCGACCTTCCCCAATTGGCTCGCTCTTCGGGAAAATTTTGAAAAATGGAGGTCAAAACCTACAGAGGATCATCACACAAAGGCTGAAATGTGAGAGACTCCTTTTAGTCGCCTCTTACAACAGGCAGCAATACCTCTGGCCTATTCTAACCTCCGGACCCACAGGGGGGTTACCCGTTGAATAAAGTACCATAAAAGAGGGTATTACCAAAAAAACTTTACACCATGGCATTTTTAATGTCATTCACAAGCTTTCAAATGTTACCTTATTTCAATAAGTAGCTTCTGAGAAGGAGAAATAGCAAGTCGAAAATTTGTGTCCTGATTTGTTAGAGTAGCTGATCCTAGTTTTTCCTATCAGTGGGAACAGTCTGGACTTATCCTAGGGTATTTTTCATGCTTTAAAATCTATCAAGAAACTGCTGTCAAACTCTGTTCAATATTTATTGCACTGTACAGGTGCACTCAGTACTTCCATTTTCTTCTTCAGTTTTTTGAGCTTCAAATAACAATAAACCAGAGTAATAGCCTTTTCAGAGAAGCTAACGACTTCAAATGAAACTGAAACAGAAATGTATGGAAAGTTCTGGCTGAGAATGGCGAATTATTTAGGAATAGAGAGACATCACACCGAAAGGCAGAAGTTTTGAACTGTTGACAGATACAAAAACTGAAGGCACAGAGCTTTGCTTTGCTAGCTTTCGGAATGAAATTCCTTTCTTAGGCTGTAGGCAAAACATGCAACACACACACACACACACACACACACACACACACTGTTGGGTGGGGGCTGGGGGGACATTGAGTTACCTTAGGTTTAATCCAGGGAGGTTATGGGAGTGAAGGATGTGCTGTAAGCATAGCTCCCATCTGCGCAGCTCAGAAAAGCTGGTGCTGGTGGTGGTGGTGGTGGTGGTGGTGGGGAGGAGGATCCAGATGGCATGGGTTGTGAAGCAACCACTTAAATCTCACACACTGTTATCTGCTGCATGTGTGCCACTGGATGGTTCAACTTGTTTTTGGCAACAGTTTGACAATGGCCATTCATTCTGGTTGACAGCTGGTTGGTTGTCGTACCAATGTAAAATGCTGTGGAGTGGTTGCAGCAGAGCTGGTACATAACATGACTGCTTTCACAGGTGGCACAGCCTCTGATGGCCTGTTTGGGACTGGAGTAGGAGGTACTGGGTGGGTGAATAGGGCAGGTCTTGCATCTGAGTCTTCCACAAGGGTATGCTCCCTGTAGCAGGGGATGGGGGTGGGAGTGGCACAAGGATGGACTAGGATGTTGTGGAGGTTGGGTGGACGGCAGAACACCACTTTGGCAGGGAATGGAGGTATCTTGGGTAGGATGTCTCTCATTTCAGGGCACGATGATAGATAATCAAAGCTCTGACGAAGGACATGGTTCAGTCCTGGGTGGTATTGGGTGACAAGGGGATGCTTCTTCATGGTTGGCTCTTGGGATGGATGTGAGGATCAGGGGAGTGTGGGAATATGGCATGGGACATCTGTTTGTGTATTACGTCTGGGGCATATTGCCTGTCTGCAAAGGCCTTTGCGAGGCCTTCAGTATTCTGGGTGAGGGAGTTCTCATCACTGTAGATGTCGCTACCATGGGTGGCCAAGGCATATGGGAGGGATTTTTTGGTGTGGAAGGGGTGGCAGCTGTCGAAGTACAGGTACTGTTGGTGATTAATGTGTACAGAGGTGTGGATGGAGCCATCTGAGAGGAGGATATCGACATGTAGGAAAGTGGCATGGTGGGCGGAGGAGGATCAGGTGAAGTGGATGAGAGAGAAGGTGTTGAGATTGTGGAGGAATGAGGATAAGGTGTCCTGGCCTTGGGTCCAGATTATAAAGATGTCATCAATAAACCTGAATCAGACCAGCGGTTTGGAGTTTTGAGAGGGTAGAAATGTTTCCTCTAGGTGGCCCACGAAGAGATTAACATAGGAAGGTGCTATTTGGGTGGCCTTGGCTGTGCCATGATTTTTTTTTTTTTTTTTTTTTTTTTTTGTATACTTTCCCTTCAAAGTTGAAGCAGTTATGGATTAGGATGCAGTTGGTTAGGTGTATGGGAAATGAAGTGGTGGGTTTGAAATCTGCTGGGCATTGGGAAAGGTAGTGTTCAATTGTGGCAAGGCCATGGGCATGAGGGATGTTAGTATGCAGGGAGGTTGCGTCTACAGTTACGAGTAGGGACCTGGGAAGTAAGGGTGTGAGGATGATGAAGGACCAGTGCAGGAAATAGTTGGTATCTTTAATGCGGAAGGCTAGGTTTCCGGATGCCATGAAGGGTACAGGGTGCACCCATCTGCAGGTGGTCGCTCATGTCGGCACCAATGATGTGTGTCGCTATGGATCGGAGGAAATCTTCTCTGGCTTCCGGCGGCTATCTGATTTGGTGAAGACTGCCAGTCTCGCTAGCGGGATGAAAGCAGAGCTCACCATCTGCAGCATCGTCGACAGGACTGACTGCGGACCTTTGGTACAGAGCCGAGTGGAGGGTCTGAATCAGAGGCTGAGACGGTTCTGCGACCGTGTGGGCTGCAGATTCCTCGACTTGCGCCATAGGGTGGTGGGGTTTCGGGTTCCGCTGGATAGGTCAGGAGTCCACTACACGCAACAAGCGGCTACACGGGTAGCAGGGGTTGTGTGGCGTGGGCTGGGCGGTTTTTTAGGTTAGATGGCCTTGGGCAAGTACAGAAAGGGCAACAGCCTCAACGGGTGCGGGGCAAAGTCAGGACATGCGGGGACCAAGCAGCAATCGGTATTGTAATTGTCAACTGTCGAAGCTGCGTTGGTAAAGTACCGGAACTTCAAGCGCTGATAGAAAGCACCGAAGCTGAAATCGTTATAGGTACAGAAAGCTGGCTTAAGCCAGAGATAAATTCTGCCGAAATTTTTACAAAGGTACAGACGGTGTTTAGAAAGGATAGATTGCATGCAACCGGTGGTGGAGTGTTCATCGCTGTTAGTAGTAGTTTATCCTGTAGTGAAGTAGAAGTGGATAGTTCCTGTGAATTATTATGGGTGGAGGTTACACTAAACAACCGAACTAGGTTAATAATTGGCTCCTTTTACCGACCTCCCGACTCAGCAGCATTAGTGGCAGAACAACTGAGAGAAAATTTGGAATACATTTCACATAAATTTTCTCAGCATGTTATAGTCTTAGGTGGAGGTTTCAATTTACCAGATATAGACTGGGACACTCAGATGTTTAGGACGGGTGGTAGGGACAGAGCATCGAGTGACATTATACTGAGTGCACTATCCGAAAATTACCTCGAGCAATTAAACAGAGAACCGACTCGTGGAGATAACATATTGGACCTACTGATAACAAACAGACCCGAACTTTTCGAATCTGTATGTACAGAACAGGGAATCAGTGATCATAAGGCCGTTGCAGCATCCCTGAATATGGAAGTTAATAGGAATATAAAAAAAGGGAGGAAGGTTTATCTGTTTAGCAAGAGTAATAGAAGGCAGATTTCAGACTACCTAACAGATCAAAACGAAAATTTCTGTTCCGACACTGACAATGTTGAGTGTTTATGGAAAAAGTTCAAGGCAATCGTAAAATGCGTTTTAGACAGGTACGTGCCGAGTAAAACTGTGAGGGACGGGAAAAACCCACCGTGGTACAACAACAAAGTTAGGAAACTACTGCGAAAGCAAAGAGAGCTCCACTCCAAGTTTAAACGCAGCCAAAACCTCTCAGACAAACAGAAGCTAAACGATGTCAAAGTTAGCGTAAGGAGGGCTATGCGTGAAGCGTTCATTGAATTCGAAAGTAAAATTCTATGTACCGACTTGACAGAAAATCCTAGGAAGTTCTGGTCTTACGTTAAATCAGTAAGTGGATCGAAACAGCATATCCAGACACTACGGGATGATGATGGCATTGAAACAGAGGATGACACGCGTAAAGCTGAAATACTAAACACCTTTTTCCAAAGCTGTTTCACAGAGGAAGACCGCACTGCAGTTCCTTCTCTAAATCCTCGCACAAACGAAAAAATGGCTGACATCGAAATAAGTGTCCAAGGAATAGAAAAGCAACTGGAATCACTCAATAGAGGAAAGTCCACTGGACCTGACGGGATACCAATTCGATTCTACACAGAGTACGCGAAAGAACTTGCCCCCCTTCTAACAGCCGTGTACCGCAAGTCTCTAGAGGAACGGAAGGCTCCAAATGATTGGAAAAGAGCAGAGATAGTCCCAGTCTTCAAGAAGGGTCGTCGAGCAGATGCGCAAAACTATAGACCTATATCTCTTACGTCGATCTCTTGTAGAATTTTAGAACATGTTTTTTGCTCGCGTATCATGTCATTTCTGGAAACCCAGAATCTACTATGTAGGAATCAACATGGATTCCGGAAACAGCGATCGTGTGAGACCCAACTCGCCTTATTTGTTCATGAGACCCAGGAAATATTAGATACAGGCTCCCAGGTAGATGCTATTTTTCTTGACTTCCGGAAGGCGTTCGATACAGTTCCGCACTGTCGCCTGATAAACAAAGTAAGAGCCTACGGAATATCAGACCAGCTGTGTGGCTGGATTGAAGAGTTTTTAGCAAACAGAACACAGCATGTTGTTATCAATGAAGAGACGTCTACAGACGTTAAAGTAACCTCTGGCGTGCCACAGGGGAGTGTTATGGGACCATTGCTTTTCACAATATATATAAATGACTTAGTAGATAGTGTCGGAAGTTCCATGCGGCTTTTCGCGGATGATGCTGTAGTATACAGAGAAGTTGCTGCATTAGAAAATTGTAGCGAAATACAGGAAGATCTGCAGCGGATAGCCACTTGGTGCAGGGAGTGGCAACTGACCCTTAACATAGACAAATGTAATGTATTGCGAATACATAGAAAGAAGGATCCTTTATTGTATGATTATATGATAGCGGAACAAACACTGGTAGCAGTTACTTCTGTAAAATATCTGGGAGTATGCGTACGGAACGATTTGAAGTGGAATGATCATATAAAACTAATTGTTGGTAAGGCGGGTACCAGGTTGAGATTCATTGGGAGAGTGCTTAGAAAATGTAGTCCATCAACAAAGGAGGTGGCTTACAAAACACTCGTTCGACCTATACTTGAGTATTGCTCATCAGTGTGGGATCCATACCAGGTCGGGTTGACGGAGGAGATAGAGAAGATCCAAAGAAGAGCGGCGCGTTTCGTCACCGGGTTATTTGGTAACCGTGATAGCGTTACGGAGATGTTTAATAAACTCAAGTGGCAGACTCTGCAAGAGAGGCGCTCTGCATCGCGGTGTAGCTTGCTCGCCAGGTTTCGAGGGGGTGCGTTTCTGGATGAGGTATCGTATATATTGCTTCCCCCTACTTATACTTCCCGAGGAGATCACGAATGTAAAATTAGAGAGATTAGAGCGCGCACGGAGGCTTTCAGACAGTCGTTCTTCCCGCGAACCATACGCGACTGGAACAGGAAAGGGAGGTAATGACAGTGGCACGTAAAGTGCCCTCCGCCACACACCGTTGGGTGGCTTGCGGAGTATCAATGTAGATGTAGATGTAGAATATGGACACCAGGAAAGGACCCCTTATCCTCATTCTGCCAAAATCTCAACACCCTCTCTCTCATCCACTTCACCTGGTCAGCCACCACCCACCGTGCCATCTTCCTAGATGTCAATCTCCTCCTTTCAGATGGCTCCATCCACAACTCTGTACACACCAACCCACTAATCACCAACAGTGCCTGCACTTTGACAGCCACCCTTTCCACACCAAAAAATCCCTTCCATATAGCCTGGCCACCTGTGGGAGATGGATCTCCAGTGATGAGAACTTCCTTGCCTAGAATACTGAAGGCCTCACAAAGGTCTTCACAGACAGGAAAAGCTCCCAGGGGCCTAATACACAAACAGATCTCCCATGCCACATCCCCACACTCACCTGATCCTCACATCCACCCTATGAATAAACTGCAAAGAAGTGCTCCCACTGTCAGCCAATACCACCTGGGACTGAAACGACTGAACAATGTCCTTCGTCAGGGCTTTGATTATCTATCATCGTGCCCTGAAATTAGACACATCCCACCCAAGATACTTCCATCCCTTCCCAAAGTGGTGTTCCGCTATCCACCCTACCTCCAGAACATGCTAGACCATCCCTATGCCACTCCCACCCCCAGTCCCCTGCCACAGAGATCATACGCTTCTGGAAGAACCACATGCATGACCTGTCCTATCCACCCATCCAGCACCTCCTACTACAGTCGCATCACAGGCTTATCCTACCCCATCAGAGGCTGGGCCACATATGAAAGCAGCCAGCTCTGCTGCAACCTCTGGACAGCATTTTACATTGGTATGACAAACAACCAGCTGTCAACCAGAATGAATGGCCACCATCAAACTGTCGCCAAAAACAAGGTGGACCATCCAGTGACACAACATGCAGCAGAGCAAAACAAGCAAGAATTCAACACACACACACACACACACACACACACACACACAATCAGCACCCCCACCCAAAACATGCCATCTCACACACTAACCTGAGAAATCGTGTGTTCAGCTGTCTGTCACCTGCCCCCTCCACCTGCACCCATAGCTGGCCCATGTATGGCTCCCTACTCTCCTACAAGCCACTAGACTCTTCCCCCCACCCCCATCCCCCCAAATTGCTCCTTGCCTTCCATCTCTCCCCATCCCTCACCCCACCCTACCCTGAGACCCCATCTCACCCCAGTAGTCACTGAGGGCCAGGAAAGGGCTGGCAGTCGAATGACCCCAACGTAGGGTGTGTGTGTGTGTGTGTGTGTGTGTGTGTGTGTGTGTTTCTCCTGCAGTTTGAGAAAGCAAAGCTCCGTACCTATTGTTCGTGTATCTGTCGATGGTGTAGTGCTTCTGCCTTTCGGTGAGTCACTTCTTTATCCCTCCATAATTTGAAACAGAAATGTGATTCATGCCGTCTTGTTGCTTATTGTATGGTGAGTTGCACTGTGTACTGTATTGTATTTCAAATCATACCATCCCAGTGGGCACATGGGCATCACACTGATAAACACCAGGTAGTTTGATCTTCACTGCAACGTGTTTTATCACATGTCGTATTGTCTCAGTGTGAACCCATACCTAAGACATACTAAGTCAAATGCTCTGCACTTGCAATAACAAAATTCAACAACTCCGTTATCTGATTGGTAAAATCTAACTGCTAAGGAAACTAGCTTTAAATCCCCATGGGTGGAAAAATCCATAATCACTGAACTAAACTGTGCTTCTTTTAGTACCTTCATTACTCGTTCCATGACAAATGGTGCAATCACATTTGTGATCACTGTTTAGTTTTCAGCTGCATGTGCAGTGGATTGTGCATCACCGAGTGGTATGCAAATGTGACTTCTTCAGCCGAAAGTCGTTTATCCACACTGAAATTACCTTCACTGATAAGTAGTTATCAATTTTTTATCTTTAATTGCTAACTTGAAGTGTAGTTTCATGCCTGTTGGAGTTAATGTGCGTTATATGTTGGAGCACCCTCCATGCCCAACGCGGAATTTCGAACAACAGACTGTGCATACAACATTCTCACTGTATCCTTTAAAAATGGGGATTCTTACAGCATTTTACTGTTTAGTTTGCACTTGCATTTTCCCACAATTAACACAGGTAATATTAAGATAAAACTTATCAAATTAATTGTCAGAAGCACTGGAAACATTAAACTACCATAGAACACATCAAAGTTAGAACACATGCAATTATTTACACGATTTTGGAACTATCAAGTTTATATTAAACTTTGCAACCAATGTGTTTTAGTTTTTGCGTGTGAATGAAGTGTGATGCCACAGATACAGAGCTTTGGGTGAACAAGCATTGTATCAGGACAGGTTATTAGTTTTCTTATTAAAAAAAAGGTCAGACCAAAATCCCCAAAGATCGTTTGAGGGCACTGGAACATTTTGTCAAAAATCATTACTGTCCCTGAAAAATCTGAATGAATGGAAATCCTATGGGTATGGCTCAGTCTTGTGCCATTCCTTGTGAACACATCAAGAAAGGATAGTTGTTTATTCTTCTGTAATTCCACAGTACACTTAATATTGGCATGCATACACTTTATTGAGACATTTCAGGAAGACAAAAAGTTATTTGTTGCCAAGACTCATAACAAAGGTGTCATCCATGTACCTATATCACACTGCAAGTTTTCAAGAAGCTGAGTTGAACACCTGCTTTTTGAACGGTTCCATCACAAAATAGGCAATAACAGTGCTTAGTGTACTTCAGACTGCTGTTTATTTAAATTTTCACTCTAGTCAAAGTAACTTCCATTACAGCCCTCTACTGGCACTGTATGTGATAACTGTGGGAACATTTTGTGAAATGGCAGACATTGTGGGAGTAGCCTAGTTCTTCCCAAACCATACCAGAATTCCATTGTAATGAAGATAAGATCCACAAAAATGCTTCTCTCTTGGCAGTGGTGGAGTTGCCATATAAATCATCAGAAAGCAGTCACACGGGATAAAACCAGGATTTCTCCGAGACCATGGAAGCATACAGTTTGTGCTATTACAACGCAGCCAGTGATGAAGAAAAACTTCATTAATCCATTCTCAAACTTTCCATATTAAATATGATAAAGCACTGCCTTCTTGAAAGATGACATTCTTTAATCCATTCAGTAAGTGAAGAAGGGACCAAGACTGTAGGGGTATACAGTGTGCATGCCTCGAAACCTCAGTCAACATGTTGAAGAGGTTATTCCAGCACTCACTGAAGGAACAACATTCAACCAACAGCAGATTTTGGTGCATGGTGGAAGGAACAATGGCAGTCATCTGAGGTTTGAGCTCACACTTGGACCATTTCAACAACTGGCAGAGATGTTTCAGAAGAGGAGTTTCGCTCATGGAGATTCAGTGAAACTCTCAATTTGCAGCATTGTCTTCATAAATAAACGGTTACCTCTGGTTCCGAGCTAAGTAGAAGGCTTGAAGCACATAATTGGAAGGTTCTGTGATAAGAAAGGCTGTGGCTTCCTGGTTTTATGCCACAGGGTTGAGAACTGTACGGTCGTCCTAAATGGGTCAACAGTGCACTACACGTTAGAGGCTGCTACACAAGTGGTTCACTGTGGATGAAGTGCACATAAACGGGAGTGTACTGTCCAACAAGATTGGAAAAATGTACAGGCTCTTTCAGTTTTTTGAGTTGCGTTGGAAGCTCAAAGCATAGATCAACAGATACATATCAGTTGCATGGTTTTGTTGTTGAATTACAGAACATTTGTTGTTTTTGATGACTTATTTGGAGACTGGAAAACCCCTATACAAGGTTCAACACATACCCTATAAATTTAGATCATTATATATAAGAACCCAAGTCGATGTACTACTTCATTTATAGAAAACACTGGATATAATTAGCACTATCACCTTGTAAACAAAATATGCACTCACAAAATGCTAGATCGGGTGTGCAAGGTAATTTAAGTCTTTTCAGTAAAGAGCCTGTCTGTTGTTTATGGGGAACCACTCTCAGAAACAAAACTAGTGTATGACATTTCATCCACTAGGAAACAAGAATTAGGGACAACACCCCATCAACAAAGAGTTCATTGCAGGCAGCACAAGCTCAGTTTGAGAAAGAAAATTGGCTGTGTACTTTTCAAGTGAACCCTCTTGCCCTCTGCCTTAAGGAGTTTAGAGAAAGCACAAAAAACCTAAATCTACATGGACAGAAAAGATTTAACCCACATTCCACCCAAATGTCAGTGAGGTGTCATAACACTTGATGAAATGGGAATGGGCCACTAATATTAACAACATATGGTGAGCCATATTTTAGGAAAAGTATTCCCAGAGCTGCATATAGCTTTGTACACGAGTTAAACAAGATATTTTACTCTTTCCCCTTTTTGCACTTCCTGTTTAAAAAATACTAAAAAGGGTAAATCACTTAATGAGACATTCAATAATCTCAAGATTTAGGTTGCGAAGCTTCCATGATGCCATGCACGACACATGTTTCACAGACGTATGGAGCAAGATTCAACTTAATGTAGTGTATGAGAAGCAGTATAACAACTTTTAACACCACACTACCAACAGGTATAGTATACAGCACAAGTCATTAACTATTGCCACATAGAATAACTCCGAAAGTATGATAGTAGCTGAAAAGTTTGTGGGACAAATCTTGCGTGGGACAATGGGGGCCATAATGTGAGGTTGGTTTTTTGTTGCTAGGTGGGGTCGCATCAAGAGATATTAAGGTCAACTTTGTTTTTTTAAATGGGATGCTATAGTTTGGTACTTATTTTCTGATAACGGCTATCGAGATGAATCCAATGATGTGTGACAGTAAGGTCTTTGAAGGTCAACGAAGGTCAAAAAGTTGGCATGAACATCCATTTACAGAAGGTGTTCGAAGTCATGACCATTGGTACCAATGCAGTGCTGCAATATTCTTCTCACGAACTGAGTGGTACCCCTTATCACACTGGCACTTATCGATGAACATGGTCTCTCGTGTATCGTGCAAATAGTAAATATTCGCCGAATACGGTGTATCCATCGAATGTGCCATTGACATGTAAACACCTTTTGACGGTTCTGCAATACAACACTCATAGGAACGATATGACTAGTATCATCGAAACAAGCGAATGTGAATGACGTATTCCTTCAAAGAACAAGTCGATATGCTTCTCATTTATGGAGAATGCCAATGAAATTTAGCAAGCTGAAAGATATCCCCAACGTACTCACCCTACATGTTGTACATTTAAATATGTGTATGATAAATTGAGAACAAATGGATCTTTAACACATCGGAAACATATCCGGCAAAGGTAAGTTACTTACGAAGAAACGGAAATTGGTACTCTCATCACTGTGGTTCGAGATCCTGGTGTTAGTTCGTGTCAAATTGCAAGGGAATCTGGCATGAGCCAGAGTAGTGTTGTTCGTGTTCTGCACCGCCATAAATATCATCCTTACCATATAAGTCTCCACCATGAATCAACTGGTACAGATGGTATGCGTTGCATCGAATTCTGCTGATGGGCTCAACTTCAGATTCTGAGGGATGACACATTTATTTATTTTATTTTATTTACTGACAAGGCTACATTCACGAATCATGGAAATGTTAATTTGCATAACATGCATGAAAATCCATGTTGGCTGTGGCAAGTTACACACCACAAACCGTTGTCGATAAATGATGGTGTGGGATCCTGGAGGACAGAATTATAAGCCTCTATTTCATCAAAGGAAATCTTAATGGTAGGAAGTGCACCACATTCCTGTGAGAAACACTAGGTCTGTTATTGGACGAAATACCTTTAGAAACAAGGAAAGGAATTTGGTATCAACACAATGGGTATCCAGCACATTTTTCGCTGATGGCTAGAAATGAGTTGCAGAGAGAATTCGCAAATCGTTAGATTGGAAACTGAAGAGATGTGTTGTGGCCGGCTCGTTCGCCAGACTTGACGTCTCTGGATTTTTTCTTGTGGGGATTCGTAAGACATTGTTTATAGAGACATTCCAACTATGCGAGAGATAATTGTCAGAGCATGTGCTTCGATAAGTGCCAATGCGATAAGGTTCAAATGGCTCAGAGCACTATGGGACTTAACTTCTAAGGTCATCATTCACTTAGAACTACTTAAACCTAACTATCCTAAGGACATCACACACATCCATGCCTGAGGCAGGAGTCGAACCTGCGACCGTAGCAGTCGCGCGGTTCCAGACTGTAGCGCCTAGAACCACTCGGCCACCCCGGCAGGCCAATGCGATAAGGAATACCACTCAATCCATGATAAGAAGATTGCAGCACTTCATTGATACCAATGGTCATCACTTCGAACACCTTATGTAAATGAACATTCATGCCACATTTTTGACGTTCGTTGATCTTCAAAGACCCTACTCTTACACATCATTGGATTCGTCTCGATAGCCACTATCATAAAATAAGTACCAACTTATAGCATCAAAAAAGTTTCATATTATGGTCCCGGTTGTCCCACACAACATTTGTCCCACAAACTTTTCAGCTACTATCATACTTTCGGAGTTATTCTTGGTGGCAATAGTTAGTGACCCACCCTGTGTATAGTCACATATTAGGTGAAGTTTGAGCTATCAAAGGAGAGAAGGAATGATAGTTCTAAGAACATATTGTATACAACAGCATTTTGCAATGTGTTAAAACTGAGGGGATCGGAACAACAGCCACAAGCAACACTTCACAATGTTATTTCCTTAACCCCGAGCGGGTGTGCCGTTTTTCTTAACACGAGCGGGCGCACGGCGCACTTTGTACACATGTATAGAATAGCTTCATTTCTGTTGATAAGGTGAGTCATGTATGATCAAAATCAGTTTAATCTTAGTTTATTTAAACAACCAGAAAATTAACTTACATAATATGCGCTACACCACTGTGCCACTGTGTTATTAAACAATAATGAAATAAATTTTCAGTACAACACCCTGTTGCCAAGGGCAGGTGTTATAGAGAGAGAGTAATGACCCATTCAAAGCATTAAGTAGTGCAGTGGCATCAGATCCCATCCAGTTGCTTTTAGATCACTAATTACCTCATAGCCAATTGTCTGAATGTGGCATTAAGCTGCTAGTTCATGATCAGGGTCCCTTTTTTGGCCGTATGACACACTAATTACCATTGTGTTACCTGAAGCAATAATGAAGGAATATGTATAGATCTGCAATTGTAAAACAAAAATGGAATCGTGCAAAATCATTTTATATTTTGTTGGCGCACTTTATACACAGGCTTGATGTTTAAACTTTCAAATGGAATTACACGTACCCGTCTTGCGAGCAGAAGTTACAAGACAAATGGAATTACACGTACCCATCTTGCAAACAGAAGAGCAGAAGTTACAAGACTAACATATTACGAAAGATTTTCCTAACAGACACCTTTTATCTCATTATTTTACTCAGAGTATAACTGTCTGAAAGAAAATGTTGCGTTTGTGGCAATTCTACCATTTTTGAAACAGAGATGGTGATTAGTATATCGTTTGGACAAGGAGAATTTATTGCAAACAGTTGTGAGGAATAAGCACTACATCTCAGCACTGTACTCAGAATGAATCAAAGGTCCGCTGAGTGAATTATGCAGAAAAATAATTTCCATCACTGTTGCATGTATAAGGAGCAAGCATAACTGCTATGAGACTGAAAACATGAGTCTGAATTGCGCTACATCGCCATAAGTCAATAGATAAAAGATCAGAATTTTTTAAGACAGCATCCCTTTTCATCAATTCTAATTTCCTTGGATTGCCAGGCATTGCTCTTAGTTAAAGTATCTGAATAATGGGCTACAAAATTTAATTATATGGATGCATTTAGAATATTTCCCATACAAATTCATTTAATGACAGTCAACGTTTTTGGAGCTGCCAATATCGACTGTTGTTTTTCAAACAGACAGTAATTAAAGCTGCCGTTGGAATGCCGGTAAGGCTCTATGTAGTAGAGGCTTTGGGGGAGGGGGCATCATGGTTTCTACAGAGTAGAGGTCTTGTGGGTCTCTTATAGGCTGTCACTTCAGCCTAGCTGTCCTACATGTCAACGTCATATATACAAGTTGTGATTAAAATGTAACAGGAACTTTTGTTTTTCTTAAAGGAACTTTATTCATTCATGAACATCAACTTTGTACCCTTCAAAGCAACCCCCTCACGCTAGTGCTTTTTCTTGTCTTGGAAGCAGTTCTGGAACACACTGTTTGTTATGGTGTTCAGCTCCTTTAGTGCTTTTGTTTTTACCTCAACAATGGTGGCAAAATGACGTCCTTCTGTGATTCTCTCCAGCCTTAAGAATAGAAAGAAGTCTCAGGAGGCCATGTTTGGTGAATACGGTGGCTAAGGCAACATAATAGTTAGGTTTTTTGCCAAAAAAAAATCATCAAGGTTTGAGCGGGTGCATCTTCTGACAGCTTCACGCAAACGCCGCGTAACTTCCAAGTAGAATTCCTTACTGACTACACGACCTTATAGCATGGTGCGCTATCCAACTACAATTGAAGAAAACAATGAGAAGAACCTTCACATGTGATCAAACTTGACGAATTTTTTTCGGTCTTCGCTCTTCAAGCAGTTTATATTGGGACTATTGGGTCTTGATTTCAACGTCATCCCTGTATATTCAGGTTTCATCTCCTGTTATCTTTAGAAGTTCTGGATTGTTGTTGACTTCATTCATTCAGTAGTTGCTGAGCGATGTCCTATGTGAGGTCATTCTAGGTTGAAATTCACAATTTCGGAACAAACTTTGCTGCTACACATTTCATGCCCAAAACATCTGAAAAAATTGTTTGGGATGAGCCAAGAAATATGCTGACATATTCATTGGTTTTTGATCAAACCTCTGGAGACGCCCCATTGGGTTTTGCTGAAGCCCATATTTCCTGGGTTTTGTGCATAGTTTATCATATAAATTACATTCTATAAATAATACTGTTTCAAAGCACTAGCACACTGATGGTCTCTCGAAAATACATCATTATTGGTACAATTTGTTGTAATAAATTAATGAGAAATGTCCTATTGTTTTTTTTATTTTCATATTATCACTTCCATTAAAAAATTAAATTTCTTTTATGCAACTGGTTGCTGATTATCTTGATAAATCCAACTACCATTGCAGGAGTTACGTACGATACTAAATGTCAGTTACTTATACTTACACTGGAGATTACAGCATCATACATTCTAAGACAGCAAAGCTCACAATATAACATTAGTGTAGTGTATATAGCGGCAGACTGTGGAGTTATTAAGTTGAAGTTCATGGTTTCACATCCTGCTGTCTTCAATTTTTTTTAATTCATTGCCACAAAACACTGTAACTTAATTTACAGAAATTGCTTGACCTGTGCATAGACATCAGAGCCACATACCTTTGGAAACCAATCAAGGCCTTATTAAATCTAAGACAAGCAGAATTGCTCTTGTATTGCATTCCACAAGTGGACCAACAAGCTATTAAACAGGTTACTGTAATGTTTTGGCTAACTCGTGGAAAAACTGAACAAACGGAGTGTGTAGCAGAAAATTTTTTTCCTTTGAGCTGGTGGTTAGTTCCAGAAATGAAATCCATATTAGTCTTTTCTTCCTTATCATTCAATAAATGTCTGAAGCTCCAAAACATCATTCCTCATGCTTCGTAAATAAATATTAAAAAACACTTTTTTAAAAAAATTTCTAATGCAGTAGTTAGTAACACACTGACTTCTGCGAGGCCTCCTGTGGACACAGCAGAGGTTCAGACTTCTACATCTACATCTACATTGATACTCCGCAAGCCACCCAACGGTGTGTGGCGGAGGGCACTTTACATGCCACTGTCATTACCTCCCTTTCCTGTTCCAGTCGCGTATGGTCCACGGGAAGAACGACTGTCTGAAAGCCTCCGTGCGCGCTCTAATATCTCTAATTTTACATTCGTGATCTCCTCGGGAGGTATAAGTAGGGGGAAGCAATATATTCGATACCTCATCCAGAAACGCACCCTCTCGAAACCTGGCGAGCAAGCTACACCGCGATGCAGAGCGCCTCTCTTGCAGAGTCTGCCACTTGAGTTTATTAAACATCTCCGTAACGCTATCACGGTTACCAAATAACCCGGTGACGAAACGCGCCGCTCTTCTTTGGATCTTCTCTATCTCCTCCGTCAACCCGACCTGGTACGGATCCCACACTGATGAGCAATACTCAAGTATAGGTCGAACGAGTGTTTTGTAAGCCACCTCCTTTGTTGATGGACTACATTTTCTAAGCACTCTCCCAATGAATCTCAACCTGGTACCCGCCTTACCAACAATTAATTTTATATGATCATTCCACTTCAAATCGTTCCGCACGCATACTCCCAGATATTTTACAGAAGTAACTGCTACCAGTGTTTGTTCCGCTATCATATAATCATACAATAAAGGATCCTTCTTTCTATGTATTCGCAATACATTACATTTGTCTATGTTAAGGGCCAGTTGCCACTCCCTGCACCAAGTGCCTATCTGCTGCAGATCTTCCTGCATTTCGCTACAATTTTCTAATGCTGCAACTTCTCTGTATACTACAGCATCATCCGCGAAAAGCCGCATGGAACTTCCGACACTATCTACTAAGTCATTTATATATATTGTGAAAAGCAATGGTCCCATAACACTCCCCTGTGGCACGCCAGAGGTTACTTTAACGTCTGTAGACGTCTCTTCATTGATAACAACATGCTGTGTTCTGTTTGCTAAAAACTCTTCAATCCAGCCACACAGCTGGTCTGATATTCCGTAGGCTCTTACTTTGTTTATCAGGCGACAGTGCGGAACTGTATCGAACGCCTTCCGGAAGTCAAGAAAAATAGCATCTACCTGGGAGCCTGTATCTAATATTTTCTGGGTCTCATGAACAAATAAGGCGAGTTGGGTCTCACACGATCGCTGTTTCCGGAATCCATGTTGATTCCTACATAGTAGATTCTGAGTTTCCAGAAATGACATGATACGCGAGCAAAAAACATGTTCTAAAATTCTACAAGAGATCGACGTAAGAGATATAGGTCTATAGTTTTGCGCATCTGCTCGACGACCCTTCTTGAAGACTGGGACTATCTGTGCTCTTTTCCAATCATTTGGAACCCTCCGTTCCTCTAGAGACTTGCGGTACACGGCTATTAGAAGGGGGGCAAGTTCTTTCGCGTACTCTGTGTAGAATCGAATTGGTATCCCGTCAGGTCCAGTGGACTTTCCTCTATTGAGTGATTCCAGTTGCTTTTCTATTCCTTGGACACTTATTTCGATGTCAGCCATTTTTTCGTTTGTGCGAGGATTTAGAGAAGGAACTGCAGTGTGGTCTTGCTCTGTGACACAGCTTTGGAAAAAGGTGTTTAGTATTTCAGCTTTACGCGTGTCATCCTCTTTTTCAATGCCATCATCATCCCGTAGTGTCTGGATATGCTGTTTCGATCCACTTACTGATTTAACGTAAGACCAGAACTTCCTAGGATTTTCTGTCAAGTCGGTACATAGAATTTTACTTTCGAATTCAATGAACGCTTCACGCATAGCCCTCCTTACGCTAACTTTGACATCGTTTAGCTTCTGTTTGTCTGAGAGGTTTTGGCTGCGTTTAAACTTGGAGTGGAGCTCTCTTTGCTTTCGCAGTAGTTTCCTAACTTTGTTGTTGTACCACGGTGGGTTTTTCCCGTCCCTCACAGTTTTACTCGGCATTTACCTGTCTAAAACGCATTTTACGATTGCCTTGAACTTTTTCCATAAACACTCAACATTGTCAGTGTCGGAACAGAAATTTTCGTTTTGATCTGTTAGGTAGTCTGAAATCTGCCTTCTATTACTCTTGCTAAACAGATAAACCTTCCTCCCTTTTTTTATATTCCTATTACAGCTTGATGCTGTATGCCCATGCATTCCACTCTATTTAGTACTGTATATCTTTTGATGGTGTGTAAAGTTGCAAAAAACAAAGCTCAAAACTTTGAACAAGATATTGTACCGAATTTCCTGTACATTGGCATCAATTCAATCATGAAATACAACGTAATGTACTGTATTTACCTGACCACTTATGTTTAACATATTTTGACTAATCAAAATTACAAACACTTTTAATGGCAAAGTATCTGCTAAAAAGTTAACATTATACCTATCCTAAATTTATGCCATTTACTGATTGTCTACATTTTGATAATATGAGGACAAATAAAATAAACAAAAATAAATGGTTTACATTAATTGGCGGACCATTTTCTTTTCCACGTATTTCACTTACTAAACCTATCATCTGTGGTATCACTGTTTTTGATCACCATCCTAACACCACAACTGAAGATATTATATCTTCATTGTCACAGATATTTGGCTGTTCATTCCAAATATTTTGTGATTTCTGAGGTTGTGGTTACTGTGGAACCTGAGAACACAACTGATTTTATCTGAATACATATAGGATTTCACTTCTATATTGACATGAGAATGTTACAATGTCTCTTGCTCACAAACACGTCATCTAAAGTGTGCTCTTTTGTTGGCTACGCATAACCAGCAGCTGACTCACCCCCTTTCGTTCCCATCGTACATCACGGTGAGTGTCAACAACATTACAGCACCACTGACGACTATAGAGACGTTTACTGTCTCCTGCAAAAATGAACACTGTTGTTGAGTATTTGAAAATCAGTTCAATTCAGACTACAAACTTATTCAGGGACACTGCAGTTTAGACATGGGAGATGTTCCTAAAAACCCTGGTTGGCAACATGACATAATTTGCTACCCACTCACTACTCTTCTCCCTACACTCATATAGTTGTCAGCCAAGCTTGTATCACTGTTCCACCTCCAACCCTTCTGTACTGCTGTGCTCGAGCAACAATGAAACACGAACTGCAATATCTTCTCTGGTGCAATATTAAATGGAAACACTGAGTAAACAGTGCAGAAATCCCAAAAATTTTCAAATCTTTTTGGACTATAAGTGTGAAGAAGAACCATTTTGCAAACTGCATGTGTCTTACAGGGGAAACTGTCACAAAAATTTTCTTGTGTGTTACACTCAAGAGACCTCTAGATATGAGAGCATACATTCCATGGTTTAGAAGCCACTGTGAGAGCTGCAAGAGGAAGGAAATGAGAGTAATTTCAAAAGAAACTTGAATGAAAACAAGATAGGCACTGACTTTCCAGTCCATAGTGTACGTAACAGCTCACAGCTTGGAACTGGTATCTTCTCATTGGATATGAAAACATATCACATGTACACAATACAGACATGGGCCCTAAAAGATCTCTACGAGTTTGTTGATACAAACTACCAACAACTCCTGTGTCATATTCAGACCAGATGGTTAACCTGCACATAACAATGGCAACTCTGCACAATGTTCCTAGTTTTTGACGACTTACTTCCAATCCATGAACAGAAAATTAGTGCTGCCCTTGAACATAAGTTATCTGTACCTTGTCTTATCTTCCTTTCCTCAATTGTGCATGTAGGAGGTCAGTTCAAAAAATGCCAGACCATTCATAATTCTGAAAAGCATTAGACATGGTACCCCAATGTAAGCTGTTAACGAAGGTACGAGCAAACGGAATATGCTCCCAGACATGTGAATGGCTCGGAGACTTCTTAAGTAATAGAACCCAGTATGTTTCCCTCAACAGCGAGTGTTCAGCGGAGACAGAGGTAACATCAGGGGTGCCCCAGAGAAGTGTGATACGACTGTTGCTGTTTTATATGTACATAAATGATCAGGCATACAGCGTGGGCAGCTATCCCACAGCCGTTCACTGATAATGCTGTGGTCTACAGGAAGGTGTTGAAGATCAGTGACTGTAGGATCATACAAGATGACATGACAATATTTCAAGTTGGTGTGATGAATTGCAGCTGGCTCTAAATGTAGAAAAATGTTAGTTAATGTGGATGAGTAGGAAAAACAAACCCACAATGTTCAGATACAGCATTAGTAGTGTCCTGCTTGACACAGCTGCGCAGTTTAAATATCTGAGGGTAATGTAGAGAAGAAGAGAAATGGAATGAGCATGTGAGGATTGTAGCAGGGAAGGCGAAAGGTCAACTTCAGTTTATTGGGAGAACTTTAGGAAAGTCTGATTCACCTGTAAAAGGAGACCGCATACAGGATTCTAGCGCAACCTATTCTTGAGTACTGCTTGAGTGTGTGGCATCCACACCAGGTCAGATTGAAAGAAGACATCGAAGCAGTTCAAAGGAGAGCTGCTACATTTGTTACTGGTAGGTTTGATACGCACGAAGTGTTACGGATATGCTTCAGGAACTCAAGTGAGAATCCCTGGAGGGAAGAATACATTTATTTTGGAGAATACTACTGTGTAAGTTTAGAGAACTAGAATTTGAAGCTGACTGCTGAACAGTCCTACTGCTATCAAGAAACATTTTGCTTAGGGATCATGAAGATAAGATACGAGAAATTAGGGCTCATATGGAGGCATATATATAGTAATTTTTCCCTCACGCTGTCTGCGAATGGAATAGGAAAGGAAATGACTAGTAGTGGTACAATGCACCCTCTGCCATGCACCGAGTGATGGCTTGTGGAGTATGGATGTAGATGTTATTTCATTCTAGTGGTTTGTTGGAGCAAAATACAGTTGGCAACCCTCCATATGACTGTTTTTATTGTGTAGCTGGAAGTTTCATTGTTGTACATCTGTTTGTCACTGTTCAGCGCTGTATTGAATAGAACACCGTGTTGCTCGGTTTGTGAATTTCGATACGACAGAGTCAGAGGAGTGACGAGTCTGCATTAAATTCTGTGTGAAACTCAAGAAAACATTTACACGGACACGCCAAATGATGCAGGAAGCCTACAGTGATGAGCTCTTAAGCTGTACTTGGTGTTATGAATGGTTCACATGGTTTAACAAATGGCCAGACAGAAGTTAAAAGAGGACCCTCATTCAGGATGCCCTTTGGCATCTACCAATGATGCTTATGCCAGGAGCAACAATAAAACTGTGCATGCCAATCGAAGCGACTGTCAAAGAGATTGCAAAAGAATGTAACATGAAATCCTGGCAGAGAAGCTTGAAATACATCGTGTTGCCGCCACGTTCATCGCACAGCTCATGAGTCAAGACTGGAATGACCTCTGCCTCGCAATGTGTAAAGAGCTTTTGGATCGTGCAAATAAAAACGAGATGTTCCTCAAGACAATCATAACTGGTGATGGGACGTAAGTCTATGGTTCTGATGTTGAAACCAAGGTTCAATCTTCACAATGGGTCAGGGAAGGTTCTCCAAGATCAAAAAAAGCTCGTCTGGCCAGGTCAAATGTCCAGGCCATGCTGATAGTTTTCTTTGACTTTGAAGGATTAGTTCATAATGAATTCGTTCCACAGAGATAAACTGTTAATCGATGGTACTATCTGGATGTGTTGCGAAGCCTGCGAGAAAATGTGAGAAGGAAATGGCCAGAAATGTGGCGAGACAATTCATGGCTCCTGCAACATGATAACATACCTGCACATTCATCCCTGTTGGTGTGTAACAAGTGCACAAAACCTGAAATCACTGTACTGCCTCATGCTACATACTCCCCAGACGTGGCCCCTGAGGACTTTTTTTCTTTTTTTTTCCAAACCTGAAAACCCCATTGAAAGGATGAATATTTGCAATCATAGACAAGTTAAAAGAAAATTCAGGAACTGTTATTCGGGCAATCCAGTAACGTGTATGTCAAGACTGCTTCCAAAAGTGGAAACAGCGTTGGAAGCAGCATATCAATTGTGACGAAGAGTATTTCGAAGGGGACCATGCACAATAAGTAAACTGTAAGTGCAGAAAACATTAGTGGAAAAAGTTCCATAATTTTTTGAACAGACCTCGCATTCACTTTTAATTTTAAAAGAAAAAATTTTTGTTGCTAAGTGCAAAAAATGCTTAATTGCTCTCGCTTCATAGAAAGTGAGACTGGAAAATAAATTTATTTCGCAGAAAGTTAAATTAGCTCTAAATGTAGTTTCAGCTATTGATTATCACAAGAAACTTATTATGGAAAGTATGCTGTTCTTTAATGAAAATCGTGCACAGTGTTTGGAGAAACTGATGGGCCAAATGGAAAAAAATTAAATGTTTCCAATGGTCAAATTTTGAGAAGGAAACTAGGATGTGTACAATATTTATATTCTAATAATTGCTGTCAACTAATTGATTAATTCTTAAATCTTAATGCTATGTGAAAGGCTGTGCCAATAATACATCTAGTACCGATGAACATCCTCATTAGATAAGCTACGGTCAAACATTCTTTCAAGGCTGCTCGAATATTGGTAATTTACAAAGGGGTGTAACTGATCAACTCTCTCAAATTCTCTTCATACTTCTAGTATTTGAAGGTCAGATTCCAGACTTGCATTATGATACAACTCTCATACAAAATCTAACAAGCACCTTTGATGGACAGAGGGTTTCCTAGTGCTGGTAAGTAGAAAACTGCAATTTTTTAACGAATTCGTCAATACATCACTGCATAGCATATTTGGATGCGGTTGTAATGCCATAAGTTTTAATCTCGTAAGTAGAGTCCTTTTTCAAATTCTATATTCACTAATGAATGGAAATGTTAATATTATCAAAAAATGTTAAATCATAATTTTTAATTAAAGTAACATGTAAACTTTTTCAATTACTATTTGCACGAAAATTCTAGCACTCACAAAAATTTAAATTTGGTAAAAAAATGCGAAATGTCAAATACACAATAAAATACTGTTTTTCATTTCTAGACACTAAACACCATTATTAATGTATAAAACTTTTTTCATTTATCAGTAAGGCATTTTATTTTTATTTTAATAGAACCAGTTAACTAAAAGTAAGATGTTATTTTTATTAAAAAATAGCTATTCCCAGCTACTCATTGCTGTGGCTCAGTCTGGTTAAATTGAAAAGAGAAAGCACATGTTCCTAATAAGTATGGGAATTCAACACACATGGTAATATTTTTTAAACTTCTGTCTCTGTCTGTCTCCACCTCCCCTCTCTTTGTCCAGCTCCTCCTCCTTCCCCGTCTCTCCATCCATTGCCTCTTCCCCCCTCTCTGTCTATCTCCTCCTATATCTTGCAAATGTTCATTAGAGTACTGTCTAAAAATATGAAGTAAATCAGTCACGAACTTTTGAGATTTTTTGTAATAACATTTCCCCCTTATATATATTACATTTTAATTTATATATTACATTATTTTTAAAAAGTAAGTATATATACTTGAATGCAACATTGAGTCAAAGTTTGCCGGCCGATGTGGCTGAGCAGTTCTAGGCACTTCAGTCTGGAACTGCGCAACCGCTATGGTTGCAGGTTCGAATCCTGCCCCAGGCATGGATGTGTGTGTGTCCTTAGGTTAGTTAGGTTTAAGTAGTTCTAAGTTCTAGGGGACTCTTGACAGATGTTAAGTCCCATGGTGCTCAGAGCCATTTGAACCATTTTGAGTCAAAGTTTCAAAGCAATCGATGAAGAACTTTCGGAGTTTTATGATTTTGAACAAATGAACAATTACATATTTATATAAATTAGCAATATATCCTTTTTCATATTATAATTCAATATTTGTTAGTTAATATTGTATTGTTAATGCATTTGGAATTAAAAAAGAAACACAGCAACTGGTGAGATTCGAAACAGTGATTATAGGATTACAGAATAAGTAGACCATTACGCTATACACTTATTTTTTCCTTCATATTCTTTTTATTTAATCTTTTTTATTCTTTCATTTTTTAACACTTCACAATTTTGTATCGCATTTATGTGCAAGGCCCATGCTAATATTCTCTGTATGATTCCAATTTTAGTTCACGTACCAACAAAGTGACTACAAGCACTTAGCTACTGACGACTATGTCTTTCCTTACAAATGTTTGTACTTAACAGCAGTCAGAAATTTTCTTATCTTCAAAAACAAATTTTCTGAGTGTTTCAGAGTTGTGTCATACTGCTTTAGGAAGTTTTGTCCAGGTACTGACCTAACTTTCATTATTTCATTTAAGCAGTTTTATTTTACTTAATTAATACTCCTTTTATGCTGTATACATGATTCACAATTAAGATATACACCACGCCAAATAGTACTAAATTTTTTCACTACATAGTATAGCATCTGTCATTGTATTAAAAAGTCAGACTATTTTCCCCTTCTTTCTCTATCTTAAAATATCTAAATATCTTCCCTAATGACATATCCCACCACACAGATCTTGGCATGACAAAATATTAAAAAAGAATTTAATTTGAAGGTGATGTAGATAGAAAACAATAGGTAACCCCACAACAAGCTTTCTTCTTGATTATTCTTCTGTCAAAAACACCCGCCCTATCTTTTAAGTGTAGTTGCATACTGCAAGGAAATCATACTGCCAGGTCTTTCTCAAATGTAGAAGTTAAGTACAGTACCAGAAAAAAAACCTAACTGATATGGGTTTCAAATTGAGATCACAGATTAAAATGATGCTTAAGGGTCAAAACAAGTTCATTCCTAGAATTATTTCTACTGCACAAAACTTAATAAATTATTGTTTAATCTTTACAGAACATTCAATACAGTGAAAAGTCAAGTTGAAAATTAAGCTGTGTTTGAACAATAGGAAGATAAATGTGTGAAACAACATACATACCACTCCTATATGACACAGCAGAACAGAGCTCTGATGGTGAATAGCAAGAGCTCTTTTGAAATGAAGTTCCGCAAGCAAAAATCGCTCCTGCTTTAAAAATATAGTTCCAATTCCATACCTTTGAAAAACAGAAAGCAAGTAATGTTTTAGACACACATAGTTCACATGTGTCTCCAATTAGATGTTAACAATAGAAATCTTAAGAAAATGTTTGTGCTTCTATTGCAAGCCCTTTTATTTTTCATGTCACAAAATGACAGCAACATCAAATACAAATTAAAATATTCTTGTTTCATGGCACACAATTTAAGAAACGAATATCTTGAAGATTTCAACTATGAGTCATAAAAACTTCTTGTTACAGCATCACCAGATAAATACAATACCCTGGAACTCAAAACACTAATGGTGCCTGACAAGATACATGCTTTGGGCAGTTTTGAAGATTCTATCACTAGTGTAGCACTTATCAGTTCCTCTCCCTCAGCTGAAGGAATGAATGAAGAGTGGTGCATAGACACACTTAAAAGATAAGAGAACGTATCAACATTTGAGATCTGTCTCGGAAGACCAAAGATAAGTCCAGTGTATCACTCTCAGGGGCTTGTGCAAGAGAAGCTCTTTATTCAATGCCTCCTACTGGACTGATTCACCAAGTATGGAGTGATATGACCTGAATGCAGACCTAAAGGTGGCTTCCATGACTTCTGGTTTCAAGGACCCATGAAAACTGTGGTTGGTCATTTATTCCACGCAAATGTGTAAGTGAATGCATCATCTCTACTTGGATAAGGATTTTAGAAAACTCACTGTAATAGCTTCTTCTCGCAACTCTGGTTGCAAAATGTTTATAACATACTGAAATAGATTTAGTGTAGCAACTGAATCAGACAATGTTCAGTCCAGATCACACTTACTAGGCAAACCACACGAGTATGAAAGGGAATAGAAAGGAACAAATTATTATGTCGAAAAGCTTAGAATTATCTTTCATGGTCGCTACCGTGGCTATTCTTGACAGAACCAAGACATTGAAATAAATGGGAAATTAAAAACATATTCTGTCTACTGTCCTTATAAGTATCATTTTGTTATGACAATATACACTTCAAAGTCACTGTATTTCTTTTGTATATGGCATCCCAATGCATCTCCCACAGGTTCAACAAAACATCACAATTAAAAGTTCTTACACAACAGAAAGCCCTGATGATGAAGCTGTGACACTGAAACACACACTGGCATAAGCTGTGACACTGAAACATACATTGGCATAATAAAAACAAGTCTTGCTATGGCCACCGGAGAGAGAGAGAGAGAGAGAGAGAGAGAGAGAGAGAGAGAGAGAGAGAGATAGTGCTTGAAAGCTAGTCTAAGTGCTGTTTTCTGTTTCTGTGCTCCAAGCATCAACTTGCTATAAGTGAGTGATGCTTTTCCCTTATTTTATTTAACAATTATGAAGACAGCAGACTGCATTCATTATTAAGCTTTTCCATTAGAATCACCTGCATCAAAAATTCAATATACTTGCAGAATTGATATAATATAATGTTAAACAAAGCTTTCAAAATGTGGCATGGAGTTGCTCAGCTTCTTGTTCTTTGGCATATTTACCATTGCAGATCCCCTTGACGATAATGGCAATCCACATTAGCTAGTTCATATCAGTTTCCTTTGTTTGTATCTGGACTGATCTTGTTGCTCATGGGAAACTTGTCAAAAGCTCCAATCACACTAACAGTAATATTAGCTGTTTCGTTGTACCTGAATTTGTATTTCTACTGAGTGATTAGAAACTGTCACTAGATTAAAAGTGATGCTTCCCAACCGCAATGCAAATGCCAGTTATAGTGGTAGTAAGCACTCACTGCCAGTCTACAGCCTAGGTAATGTACCACAGCTAAGAATGTTGTGCCACAAACCACACATCAGTAGCCAGTGTGGTTATCATCTTAGGAGTACATGACACTGTAACAAGCAGAACCTTTTCTAAGTACATGTTTGCTGCTTAAGCAATTGTTTATGTTCAATACATTAAGAAATCTAGTTTTCAGATTTCTTGAAGTATTATATGTTTGCAGCTGAAATAAGCCCCAAGAATTTTTTTTGTAAGTTCTTTCCTATGCAGTTGGTTAAAGTGACACTAATACTGCCTGACACCGTGTTTCACGCACTGCTGACATAGTGGGTATAATTATGGGTTGATGACAAGCACACCATCAGTTCGTTTTCCACCATCTACAATTATTTCTTTATGGAACACTGAAATTTGCTTGAACATTTTATGTATGTATATATACAAGTACACTTCATAGAGGCTGGCAGCTCTGCTCTGCATGTGATGAAAAAAATTTTCAATGTGATGTGTTAATATTTTTTATGACCCTGCTCTTTTAACTATTGCTCAAGTTCAGATTCTATATGATAAAAGAGTTAGATTAAGACATCAGGTATCTCTGACATTGACATCACCCTGGCTCCAGTATGACTGCACTAAAGTCTTCACTTTTACAGGTTGGAATCCAAGTACAGTCTGCATAATCCAGATACCAACATACAAGAGAGCATCTATGAGTCAGATGCACAGCAGGCATCTGACAGTGTTTTTAGGAGACAATGAGAAAGAGCACAGGACCTGGGAAAAACGTCTGCCAGAAATTAAATACTTGTTGACAAC
Organism: Schistocerca serialis cubense; assembly: GCF_023864345.2. Classification (NCBI taxonomy): domain Eukaryota; kingdom Metazoa; phylum Arthropoda; class Insecta; order Orthoptera; family Acrididae; genus Schistocerca; species Schistocerca serialis. The sequence goes on from NC_064641.1 coordinate 137,325,006, forward strand.
CGGCAGCAAGTCCTCATAGCCGAAAAACTGAAGAAAAGAGCCCAACAATAAGGGCAAACAACAAAGGTGTCCATGAAATGTGGTTTTGCACTGTGTAACACAGCAAATTCAAATATGACAGAAGCTGACAGTTTCACCTCTAATGAAGGATGTGACAGAGGGCGTGTTTCAAGTGAAGGATGTCACCCTAGCAGAGAACATTGAACAGTATTAGCATACCAAGGCAACACTTCAGTAAATGAATACACAGAAGGACCTTCAAGGGGCTTCCAAATGTCGTACTGATGGCAGTGCCGGAACACTATCAAGACCTCGTATTACTGATACCACAACAATAAGAGTAGAAAGATGAGAATTTATTACGTCTGTTAAATGTTGAACCCAGATGGTCAGAAGCAGCTGTGTTGAATGTCTATTACAACCAGGATGATGCTGCGAAACTAATTCAGGAATAAGTTCATCAATCACTGGCACAAATCACTACATGGCAGACCAACATTGAAGAATGAAGTTTGAAACCCCTGACTTGTGCTGCGACTCTCAGATTATAGCCAATGTTCTTGATGGCAAAGTCACAACTAGATTCACCAAGACATTTCAAGAATGGAGGACAATACTCTGCTATGTTCTCACTGTAAATGCCCTGAGCATGCCGGAAATTATTGCAAAGAGAGAAGAAGAGTGTTCAATGACTGTTACACCATAAGACGTCAAACAACATGGAAATTTTATCCACACCAAACAACTAAAGACAACTAAACCTGAACTGTGAGAATAAGTCCACTATCGTAAACTGTTCGACATTACTCTCCAATTTGTCAGAGTCATGCCACACTGCCATATAGAGTTTCTGCTGCTATCCTACCTCCAAAAATCTGGAAAACTGAGGTTAGCATTAATGGAGCTGAGGCCACCGCAGATGAAAATCCTGCATGGGTGACAGTTGCCAAGATGTTAGCGACAAGGAGGACACTGAGATGATGCTGAGGACAACATTCAGTAATCAGAATGTCTTTGGTCCTCCCTTGTGAAGGATGATGGCATATAGAATTTCTGTGTCAATTATCAGCAACTGAAGGAAAATAACCAAAATAGGTGTATACCCACCGCCATGATTTGATGATATCAAAGAGGCAGAAGGAAGCAAAATACTCCACTATGGATATGCAGACTGGCTACAGGCAGATCAAGGTTGATTGTGAAGAAACTGATTTCATAACATGTGGTGGCTTTTACAAATTCAACACTCTGCCCTTTAGTAACCATAATGCTCCAGCATTGAAGTGCAAAGTTTTTAGAGTGCAATGAGACTCATTTGTGGTGTAAATTCAAGAACATCGTGTCGAAACTGCTCAAGGAACTGGGTATTCTATACACTGCCTTCTCAGTATATTTACTCCTTAATGAAATTTGTTGCAAATAATGTGTGTCTATTTCAAACCGATAGTTCAATACATAGTATGAATACTAGGAATAAGAACAATCTACATAAAGACCTAAAATCACTTACCTTGGTAGAAAAAGGGGTCCAATATTCAGAACACATGGTTTCAATAAATTGACAGCAACCACTAAAAACTTGGTTTCTGATAAAGCATAGTGTAAACTGAGTCTGAAAGACTTTTTGACGGGCAACTCCTCCTACTCTATAGACGAATATCTTAAGAGGGACTGTCAGACCAACTTAAATAAAAATGTCTTGACAGATTTCAGTTTTGACAGCACTTGGTCACAACAGTCAAAATTAGGTATTTTGTGCATGATAAATTTATTAAAGTGCATAACTAAGTTTCATTCTGATAGTGTATTAATTCAGTAAATATTAGCAGTTCCAGTTTACCGTAATGTAGTCACATATTTAGACAATGATCAGGGTAGTGAGTATTATATTCAAATGTTTTACATTATACTTTCTGGCTTGTTCCAAACCCATGAGAATAGTCTCATTTTTGGGTCTATGGAACAAAAAGCTAAATTTAATCTAACCTCCAAGCTATTAAATCCAAGATCTTAAATAGATGACATGTCTTCGCTGCCCTGATGATGTCATCCTTTTCTCGGAGTCACTGGAAGTGCATCTAAGTGCCAAAGTATCTACAGGATGCTGGTCTTCACCTGAATCTTGGAAAGTATCTCTCGAATTTGAGGGAAACAAATCTTGGGGCACCTAGTTAACAGAAATGGAAGCTGTCCCGAGCCAGAAAAAGTTTAACTTTTCTCCAACTTCTCATACATTCGCGAAGTTTCCTTGTAATGTGCTCCTATTACAGATAACTTTTAAGTCACCTGCAAAAAATGCAAGACTTCTTAACCAATTTCAGTTGTAACACGCGGCCACCACAGCAACAGCTGCATCAATCTTCCTGGGAATGAGGAGCAAGAAAGATCTTTCTGTACCCTTAAGGTGCTGACATCTTCATTGGTCCTGGCACTTTTTTTTAATAAGAATGCCGAGATGGAACTAGACACTGATACCAGTCCGTCTGCAGTATTAATGCAAAGCTAGGAAGGCAATGGAAGAGTAATTTCTTACACCTGCAGAGTACTCTTGAAGCCTCAGAAGAATACTCTACAGCTGATAAAGAGAGTTTAGCAGTTGTTTGGGCAATCACTAAATTCCAACCGTATTTATATGGCAGACAATTCACTGTCATTTGTGATCATCAATTTTTATGCTGGCTGATGATGATGGAGGATATTCAAACAAATTTTGGGCTTGAAGCCAGTTGTCATTTAATTCATGGCATGATTTTTCAATTGGGCACCTGCCAGTCATCGTCATGTGAGCCACTGAGGACTGTCTTTCATGGCTCACCGTAAGATGGCTGGCAGGTACCCTGTCGATATATTGTGCAATTAATTAAATGATGACTGGTCGAAAGTACAAAATTTGTTTGAAGATTCAATTTTTAAAACTCAACCATGGCTGAAGGATTCCACAGGGTGACTGGAAAATACAAATCCATTAGCTACATTATTTTATGGCTAATCTAGTGCACAGTCCCATTGCTGATTGCTTGCTTACTGACTTCCAGGGCAACAAAAATTTGATAAACTGACAGAATTTAAAAATTTAAAATGCTGTCACAATCTATTCATTAAGAGGTTAAATCTCATGTTAAAATTTTGACATAGTAAAACAAGTATTACAGATAGAAACTGTGTGCCTTGAGGCAGTATAACCTATGGCATGCAAATAACCCAGACTATATTAATTCAGTATTTTAGAAGAGAGCACTTAGCGACTATCAACAAAGTTTCCATGTAATTTCAAATCTTTGCAAAACTTTTTTTCTTGCTGGCATCCCCCACAAAAGATGAAAAAGGTTTTAACACGTACATTTCTGCTGTTCATGCACTAAAACTTCAGCATTAGGCATGACATTTTAATTTATAACTTCCTCACTACCAATTCTATTTGCAATGCATTTTGCAGACAGTATCTGCATATATCACTGTAAGTACCTGCAAAATTACATCACTGTATGATACACAGTTCCAGAAGATACAATATTATAAACACTGAGATGTGGGAAAAACTAGCTCTTGTTTAAAGTGGACTGCGAATTACCCTGATTATTCTTTTCCAGAGTCAGATAATGAGAGCACTTGGCAACTTCCAACAACTTTAAATATACTTTTGAACATCTTCTAAACTTTTCCTCACTTACGTGCTTAATACCAAATATTTAACACATTAACTCACAACATTTAACCTGTTGTACACATGGGAGTTCGATTCTTCATAAAATGGGGAGCTTACTGGTCTTAAATGTAAAGTCATCACTCAATTTATTAACCACTGAGATCCAATGTTCATTTGTGTTTCCATATATATCCTCACCCCCCAGAAATACTTTATTGTTGTACTCGAATTAAAACAGAATGTATGTTTTGAACACTCCAGATCAGCTTCGCCAAACCAATTTATGAAATTAACATGTGAAACACCATACAATTAAACACACAAAAAATCAGTTCTAAGGAAGGGGTGGCAATAAAAACCAGTGTAATGCTACAGTATACCAACCAACAAATCATTAGTTTATAGACAAGATTTCCCACATAGAGTCTCTGGCTGCCAAGACTACTCTGTGATGTGAAATCTCGATGTTAGTAAAGCACGAGATAGCATGCCCTGAGTCTGCGGAATGTGGTTCTGGAGGAGAGCTTCCAACAACTAGCTGGACCGACGACAGTAAAACATATGAGATGGTTCTAAAGGAAACAGGAGGGAAGACAGAACCAGTGGAACTTATAGGCCAATAGGCCAACGCAAACCAAAACTTTTTGGACACTTAATTAGACATGCTATTCTTCTACAAAATATTTCTGAAGGCAAGATCATAGTGAAGAAAATGAGGGAACAATTGAGAACATCCTACTTAAAAACATATGATTAGTGAGATGGAATGTTTTTCACACAGAGTTGAAGGGGACTGCTGAAGAAAGGAAGCTGTTGCTGCAGACACAAGGCTCAGCCTGTTGAAAGAAGTAGAACTCCATCTACACACAACAATGGTTACCAACATGTAATACTGGACATGTATTCAAATGAAAAGAAAGCAGAAGCTGACGAAGAAGAAGACGGATGAGGAGGAGGAGGAGAAATGAAATCTTAGTTTGAGAGGTTTAATGTTCTCACAGGTACCAAATGTTGATAAGACTACACTATTTAAACAGAACAGTGAGTGATTATTCATACAATCACCTGGAATTTCACCAACTGTTGCTGTCTGTAAAAACTGGTGTTACCTGGAGAAATCAAAATACTTTAGTAGCACTTATTGGTGCTAAATGGACTTTATAATGCTTCATCAGAAATGATCAAGAAAATTGTTAAACCACCTCATCAAATTATATTCAACTCACAAGTATTATTATTATTATTATTATTACTACAACCAAGTCTGATCTTGAAAACATAAACCAACAATATGAAACTTGTATATACAAAAGTAAATCGCTCCAACTGCTGATACAGCAAACAATATCAGCAGTTGTGTTATATTACATAGAACAGCTATCTAAGAACAAACCACAAATAGTCTAATTACTTACCATGCATTGTAATGTCGTTGGTCTAACCTAATGGCTGTTCGAAAGCAACTCATTGCCTTGTCAAGTTCTTCAGTTGTAACATACTCGTGTCCCAGGAGAGTATATGCATATACAAAGGAAGGATCAACCTGTCAATTGTAATTAAGTAATACATTAGGCCATGTTCAAACTACACATACAAATGAATTTCAAAAGTAAAAATTAACTATACCTCTTTTAAATCATTAAAAGAATATGTTTGTCGATATTCTCTACCAGTGGGGTTACAACAGACTGTACAACAGTAAAGGAAATGCTCAGTAGAAATGCTGTGAAATGTATTCCTTCCGTAACACACCCTAGAAATTACTGTTTGGTAGCCTTTTCTAGCAATGTCTCATCAACAGTATCAGACCTGATCACACTACTCCTTAATGACATTTTAATGCTGCTGGCCACTCTTGACCTGACAGATTTGTGTCAACTGTCAATTTTTTTTACATACATGTCAAAGAAGTGTGTGTATACAAAATTATACAGCTACATGCATGCTTCTTCTCTCAAGATAACTTCCAACATCCTTAATCAGTAGAGTATTTCTGTGTGGAATGTACACAGTATGACACAGGTTGCACCACATTTCTTCCTTGAAGAAGCCAGTTCAACTCCAATTACAAAAAACATTTCAACTGTTTGTATGATTTCTGAGTTCCCAAAGACATAATCAAAGGAGTAAACAAATAATTTCTCTTCTTGAAAGACGACATTAAATGTCCCCTTCTTGCACTACTACTCTCATAGGCCTATTGTGTGGTGAAAATGAGGTTTTCTCAAGAAGGCGAGATGGATAGATTACAGAAGACTGAAAAGTGAGAACATGTCAATCAGGTCCAAGGATGAGAAGGACTCATGTGTTATGAAGACAAAGGGAGACAAAAGTTTGTGATTTTTGATATGCGATTATTATCAGTACTAAATTTTTTGTTTCCTCAAGGAAACTACTGGGCAACAATTCTGTGTCAACATTTCATAGTTCTCTTGAGTGTCTTTCTTTTGCTACAAAACTATGTCAATGACACATTCCAGATGATGGAAGACTTAGTACTTCACTTCTGATTTGCATTTCTGGGCAACGGTTCGCCAATAAAAGCCACAGAGTGACTGATGCCCATGTTGCAAAGAACAACACAGTAATATCAATTTACACAAATGAAAACTGTTAAGAAGTTGAGAGATGTGTCACTGTGCATCAGTTACATAAAATGTCCAATTAGGATTAAATCAACTTCATCAGGATGCGAGGGTTTATAAATTATTTCCTACATTAACATGTTTTGAATCATTTCCCTTATTTGCCAGCTACAATAAAGAGAAGATTCTGTAGAGCTGAAACACGTAAACTATGCAAAGTACTCTTTGTTACACAAGTTATACAGTTTTTACTAAGTACTTCAATAACATGGATTTTCAACTTCTGGTCTTCAAATCAGAAACAAACTGCACAATATCATTGCACAAGATCCACGCAGAATAAAATTCTTCCCACTATGGTGATCACATGCTTACACTCAACGTTACAGTACAGTGTAACATGCATCACTAACCTCATTGTCCTATCATATTTTAGAACCTGAAGTTCCTACAAAACTTCTCAAGTAAGCCCATCTGGCATCAGTCAGATTATCATTCTAACAGCACAGTTACCACCCTCACAAACTAGAAATTTCTTCTTGAGCTTATTCATTGCAATAAAATATCTACCTTCCTCATCAGTAATAACAGTTTTTCTTGTATGGCCTCTTCAATTATTTGTAGTGTCACAATCTTTCCATGTTCAAATGGCTCTGAGCACTATGGGACTTAACTTCTAAGGTCATCAGTCCCCTAGAACTTAGAACTACTTAAACCTAACTAACCTAAGGACATCGCACACATCCATGCCCAAGGCAGGATTCGAACCTGCGACCTTAGCGGTCGCGCGGTTCCAGACTGTAGCGCCTAGAACCGCTCGGCCACTCTGGCCGGCTCTTTCCATGTTTCAATATATCATATCTAAGGGAAAATTATTGTGTAATGCAGTCAAAAGATGACTGATGATATGTGAAAAACATGTGTACACATAAAACGAAATATGGATGTTTCACCTTTTTGAAATTGCACAATAGAATTATACAACAGCATCTGCAGGCAACACATTAAAAACGCTGCAGAAATACGAAGAGTACTTAAGACAGAAGAAGAATATGCATTAATAAAATCAAAATATCTACAAGGAAATGGAACTTGTAATGAACACGGTCAGGATAAAATGCATTTGTTCTTTGGAAACATTATTATGACACCAGAAAATAGAATAATCAGAGGACTAATAGAGAAAATATGGAACAGTAAGAGCAACTTACATGGATTATGGAAATCAAGGAAACTATGAAGGCACTGCAAATTACAGTAGAAGAGTTAAAAACAAAACAAAAATTAAGAAATTAAATTATGGGACAGAATTGTAGGCCACTATATACCTTCAGGAAGCAAAATGTGTAGTTCTGATACTACACACATAGAAAACTGATACATTTCCTAGGTTTTAGAATACTTAGTTCTTTCCCTGAGAAGCAGAGAGGGATAGTAGGAACATCCTCACTAAGATGGGTCCCTCTCATCCTGTGGGCTGAATGACCTGCCTTCCTTCCACAACCTATCACTTTCTTCACTCGGAAGAAGGGACTACTGTTTCAATAGATAGGAAGTGTGTGTCACTTTCTCTTTTCCATGTGACTACTGGCAGCACAACACACTACTTCTCCTGAAAGTAGGTACTGGCTAGCAGTTCTGCCCCATAACTTATTAGTTTTTTAAGAGAATTTTCCTTTGATAAAACTGAGAAGCTGAAAGACAACAGACCAACATCAACAAACAAACTATATGAAGGGTGATTTCAGAAAAAAAAGGAGAAAGTTGAGATCAGGAGAGTGAAAAAGTATTGGACAAACAGAAACTGAAAAACTATTTTTTAAAAACTGAGTAAAGTGGTCCAAATGAAGGCCATACAATAAAAACTAAAAGCTCTACCTAAGATATGTACACTAAGAAAACTTCAAAAATTTTCCAAAGCATTTTAACACAGTGCATAATTAGCTTACTAAATACTTAACAATGAATGAGCTATTTGAGAATCTGACCTTATTTGAAATTTATCTAGCATCATGTAGTTGTACATATTATTTGTCGAACTTTTCTTAATCCCTAGGCTCCCTAACTTTGAACTCAAGAAGTCTGTAAAGCCATTGGGACACTAGCATTTCATGTCTGAGCACTGTAAATATATTAACCTTAAAAAAAAACTGTGTATAGTACTGCAGTTGTCACATGATAGTGAATGCCATGCACTGTCTATCTGTTTTAAAATGAGTGGCAAAACTACAGTGGACCCATTGCAAGTGCCACATACAACTCTCCAATAAAGGATTAGGCCTAGTCCACACCAATTCTGGCAGGGGTTACACTCATAGCCTCAGATGTCTAAGTGTGTACTGAACGAATATTGAACTTTTATTGGTAACTTTGGAAGAACTACTTGAAGCCATGGACACTGAGCACCTTACCTGGACAACAAAGTTGTTAATAGTATACAATATTGAGTCAGATATCTATTTGTTTCATGAATATGGTGACTGCTCTGGAAACAGCGGATTCTCCTTACAAACACCTGGTCTTGAAAATGAAATGTAACAGATGACTCCTGATGCTACACATGCAACATAGGAAGAGCATGAACTCATTAACAAAATCGTTGCAGTTGACACTTTCTTTGATAAACTTGAAAAAATGGACAGTGAAAGCAACAATACATCAGTATCTGAATAAACTGCAATAATAATAATAAAACGGCAGCACTGTAGAAGTGAAAGTATGGGATGGATGGACACTGAACAACTGTTTTATTTTGGGGCAAACACTTCAGTTACTGTTCACTGTTTCAAATGGTTCACAGTGACTCTGCTGAGAACTTGCCCATGATTCTTTCACAGTAAGTACAAGGGTGCCACTGGAAACATAACTAAGTTATTGCAGAAGTGAAATTTTCAAAACAAGACCACAAAATGTTGCAGTTATAAGAAATGACAGAGCATGACACAGCATATGAGCTGCTGGCAATACACAACATTTTTCAACAGCCACTCTTACAAGCAGAAAATATCATCCTTTTTTCTGATGGTGCCCTTAAGTCAATTCAAGAATTGCTACCTCAGGTTTGAATTCACAAAGTTTCTTGTGTCAGTGGCATGAGTAAACAGTGTTACTAATCACAGGAAGAGGCCGTGTGATCATGAGGTGGCTTTAAGACTGGTCCAAACAAATTACCCTAGTGAAAGGAATATAAAAGACTCGTGGCTGGACTCAAAGTAATGTGCGAACTTCTATTGGATGAACTCTAAAGGGGCAAGAACAAAGATATTGCATGAATCTCATCAGCTCTTACAAAAAACAGAATATTCATAATCGCATCCCACCAAGAAGGATGTTTGGAGCCTGTATACAGGGTGGTCCATTGATCGTGACCGGGCCAAATATCTCACGAAATAAGCATCAAACAAAAAAAACTACAAAGAACGAAACTTGTGTAGCTTGAAGGGGGAAACCAGATGGCACTGCCATAGGTCAAATGGATATCAACTGCGTTTTTTTTTTAAATAGGAACCCCCATTTTTTATTACATATTCGTGTAGTACGTAAAGAAATATGAGTGTTTTAGTTGGACCAGTTTTTTCACTTTGCAATAGATGGTGCTGTAATAGTCACAAACATATGGCTCACAATTTTAGATGAACAGTTGGTAACGGGTAGGTTTTTAAATTAAAATGCAGAACGTAGGTACGTTCAAACATTTCATTTCGGTTGTTCCAATGTGATACATGTACCTTTGTGAACTTATTTCTGAGAACTCATGCTGTTACAGGGTGATTACCTGTAAATACAACATTAAGGCATAAATGCTCAAAATGATGTCCGTCAACCTAAATGCATTTGGCAATACGTGTAACGACATTCCTCTCAACAGCGAGTAGTTCGCCTTCTGTAATGTTTGCACATGCATTGACAATGCGCTGACACTTGTTGTCAGGCATTGTCGGTGGATCACGATAGCAAATATCCTTCAACTTTCCCCACAGAAAGAAATCCGGGGACGTCAGATCCAGTGAACGTGCGGGCCATGGTACAGTACTTCGACGACCAATCCGCCTGTCATGAAATATGCTATCCAATACCACTTCAAACGCACACAAGCTATGTGCCAGACATCCATCATGTTGGAAGTACATCACCATTCTGTCATGCAGCGAAACATCTTGTAGTAACATCGGTAGAACATTACGTAGGAAATCAGCATACATTGCACCATTTAGATTGCCATCGACAAAATGGGGGCCAATTATTCTTCCTCCCATAACAGCGCACCATACATTAACCCGCTAAGGTCGCTGATATTGCATGTGTCGCAGCCATCGTGGATTTTCCGTTGCCCAATAGTGCATATTATGCTGGTTTACGTTACCACTGTTGGTGAATGACGCTTTGTCGATAATAGAACCCATGCAAAAAATCTGTCATTGTCCAGTAATTTCTCTTGTGCCCAGTGGCAGAACTGTACATGACGTTCAAAGTCGTCGCCATGCAATTCCTGATGCATAGAAATGAGGTCCGGGTGCGATCGATGTTGATGTAGCATTCTCAACACCGACGTTTTTGAGATTCCTATTCTCGCGCATTTTGTCTGCTACTGATGTGCGGATTAGCCGCGACAGCAGCTAAAATACCTACTTGGGCATCCTCAGTTGTTGGAGGTCGTGGTTGACGTTTCACATGTGGCTGTACACTTCCCGTTTCCTTAAGTAACGCAACTATCCAGCGAACAGTCCGGACTCTCGGATGATGTCGTCCAGGATACCGAACAGCATACATAGCACACGCCCGTTGGGCATTTTGATCACAATAGCCATACATCAACACAGTATCGACCTTTTCCACAATTGGTAAACTGTCCATTTTAACACGGGTAATGTATCACGAAGCAAATACCATCCGCACTGGTGGAATGTTACGTGATACCATGTACCTATATGTTTGTGACTATTACAGCGCCATCTGTCACAAAGCGAAAAAAGTGGTCCAACTAAAACATTCATATTTCTTTACGTACTACACGAATATGTAATAAAAAATGGGGGTTCGTATTTTTAAAAAATTTAGTTGATATCCGTTTGAAGTATGGCAGCGCCATCTAGCGGGCCAACCATAGCGCCATCTGGTTTCCCCCTTCGAGCTAGACAAGTTTCGTTCGTTGCAGTTTTTTCGTTTGACGCTTATTTCATGAGAGATCTGGCCTCATCACTATCAATGGCCCACCCTGTATATGACTGTTGCAGAGGTAACATTTAATTTGAGTTAAATTAAATCCCTGTGAACTTTCCCACATGCCTTAGATGTTGGATATGGATTTCCAGGTGTAATGTAACAACATTACCACAGCTGATCATTTCCAATTTGCATTGGCTTGAAAACTTGAGTAACCCAGTTACTACTGGTTCAACAGGAAGGCATTACTAAATATCAAGGGAAGATAATTAACTCATCTGAATGCATGTTTACATAAATAAATTGCTAAGTTCAATGGAGTACCTCCATTCTGCCAGGTTACTGTGGCCACACAGAGAAACTCTATTCCCATGTGGTCTAAATCCTTCAGCCTGTTACCAGTAACCTACCCTTCTATATACGAGGGCTATCCACAAAGTACATTACGTTTTGGAATAAAAAATAAATAAAGTATTGGAATTTTTTTATTATATACAGATGAAAGCCACACTTAAATACTACTTTTCTATGTAGTTGCCATTTAAATTAAGGCACTTATCGTAGCGATGGACGAGCTTGGAAATTCCTTTGTCGTAAAATTCGGCCGCATGCGCCTTCAACCACGTGGTTACCTCTTCTTTTGGGACAGAAAAGGTGTGATATTTTGTGGATTTCCTGGAAAGAGGCACTACAATAAACTCTCAAAGGTGTTGCCAAACTCTGCACAACCTCAGAAGAGCAATACAAAACAAGCGCAGGGAAAAATTGGGCTCAAAGATCTTGCAAATGCCCCTCGTGAAGTTCTCGAATCTTTTAAGTGGGAGTTGTTTCCTCATCCGCCGTACAGTCCCGACCTGGCACCAAGCAACTTCCACTTATTCCCAGCAATGAAGAAGTGGTTGGCTATGCAGCGTTTTGGTGACGACGCACAGCTTCAAGAAGAGGTAACCACGTGGTTGAAGGCGCAGGCGGCCGAATTTTACGACGAAGGAATTTCCAAGCTCATCCATCGCTACGATAAGTGCCTTAATTTAAATGGCAACTATGTAGAAAAGTAGTATTTAAGTGTGGCTTTCATCTGTATATAATAAAAAAATTTCCAATACTTTATTTATTTTTAATTCCAAAACGTAATGTACTTTGTGGATAGCCCTTGTAAAAGAGACCAACCATTTACTCCACTTACTCTCCACAGTTCGTATTCCTTTACCAACAGGTGTTCAGCTCGTCACTGTTGATCCCACCTCTCTCTACAATAACATCCTTAATGCCCATGCCCTTCTCGCTACCTTTCCCAATGTACGGCTGACTCAAAACCTACAATCTCCTCCCTGGCCTTCAAGACCAACTATATCCTAATCCACAATTAGTTCTCCTTTGAAGACATCATTTACAAATACCTCTATGGTAGAGTAATGAGCACCTGTATGGCATCTTATGCCGACCTATTCATAAGCCACATACAGGAAACCTTTTTAGCCAGCCAGCATCCCCAACCCCTCAAATGGTTCAGATTCATTGATGACACCCTACCCATATTCCTCCAGAATACCAACACTTACTCTCCCACGACCTCTTAGGTTTCTTGGTAATGATGTGGTTCCATGTGTTCTGTAGTGGTGTTGTTTCGGTTTCACATACAATATTTTGACAACTGCCTCAATCATCTCCTTCAGGTGCTGTGACTTTCATTGTTACAGGTATTCGGCAAAACAACCAGAAGCACAATGTTAACTTTCTCCACTATTCACTTCACTTGGTTGTCCTCAATCTCACAAACCACTTCCTCGATGTTGACCCCACCTCAAGGATAGCTACATCAGTACCTCTGTCCCCATGAAACCCACCAACCACAAAAAACACCCCACACCACAGCTGCCACCCATTCCACACCAAGAAGTCCCTTCTGTGCAGCCCAGCTACCCGTAGCTGACACAACTGTATTGATGAGCAGTCTCTCTCCAAATATGTCAATGATCTCACAACCTGAAATTACCCTCTCCGCCATTTCCAGAAACATCTCTCTTGTGCCTCATGTCCCCAATCACCATTGTCCCTTATATCCACTGTCCAGCCCCAAAGGAACACACCCGTCATGACTCGGTACCACCCAGCATGAAAGCAACTGCATCACATTGTCCATCAGTGTTTCATCTACCCTTCGTGGTGAGTGAGAAATATTCTCTCTATTTCTCCCAAGGTGGTATTATGCCATCCACTTCACCCATGCAATATCCTTGTTCATTCCTATTCCACTTCTGCTCCCAACCCCTTGCCCCATGGACCACATTCCTGAACAGACCTCGATGCAAGACCTGTCCCATACACCCAACCACTACCATCTATTTCAGTCCTGTCACAGGAATCCCCTACTCTGTAAAAGGCAAGGCCACCTGCAAAAGCAGCCATGTAATCTAACAACTAAGCTTTGACCAGTGCCCCACTTCTTACATGTGCATGACAACTAACAATCCATCTGTCCACATGAATGGCCATCAGCAAACAGGCCAAGAGGCAGCTGTTGACCCATTTACTGACAATGTCACCCAAAACAATGTGTTTGACTTTTATGACTGCTTTATAGCCTGTGCCATCACAATTCTTCTGACAAACACCAGTTTTTCTGAACTGTGCAGATGGAAACACTCCCTGCAACATATTTCAAGTTCCTGCGACCCTCTGACCTCAGCATGCCACCACAAGAAGTAGAGTGTGTGTGTGTGTGTGTTTTTTTTTGATTATGTCTGATGAAGGATACAGTCCAATAGCTAATTAATATCAGCAGATTTTTCCCAAGGTGCCTGTCTACCAGTCAATGCCTCCACTATGCAGCAAGTAGCAGTCTATCATTTTCATAGTTTTTTATGGTAGCTTTTAGCATAGTTGAAAGTTGCGCCAATTAGATACCTTATGAGACCAATATGTGATAATAGGGTAATGTGAATGAACAAATTTTAATGTGTGTGCTTTTTTTTTTTTTTTTTTTTTTTTACAAAACCTCTTAAATTGGCAAGTGGAAGCGTCCCATTACAGGATGTGAAGGAACTGACATATCAAAACACTATTTTTGAATTCTAACAGGACACAGTAAAGGAACTTGGACACACATTTCCAAAGCGGGGAGATCATTTTAACAAGAAAATTATAATCTTAAAAGAAGAAAAACACCTTGAATTGTTAAAGGCAGAGAGCATTTCAATACTTTATGCACGAGACTAATGTTATCCGAGGTACCAATTTTTGTAGTCTGTATTTCAGGCTAGCAATTTGCTTGGGGGGAAAAAATAAAAAATGGATTTATTACTTTGTCCTGAATCTTAGAACCTGTTAAATTTAATTACATCTGAGACTATGAAAGTCAGATTTCTTCTTTGCCTGACTGAACTGATAAGGACTATGTCATTAGTTACATCATTATGCCACTAGTTGTGATGCTCAGTAGGAAGGGATAGCTTGGTAACTTTATATCACTCCTCTACTAGGACACTTTTTGTTCTGGTTGGATCTTCCTTCCTCCGTTTCCTGTGTATCTTTTGTTAGCATTCAAGAAAAGATTGACAAATGGAAAATATTGTATTAACTATGGATAATGATACAAATTATCATGAAATACTCATGGAAACATGAAGATTGTGCCTTACCTGAACTGCTCTATGAAAGAATTTTATTGCACTGTCATGTTCCTTCTGCAAGCTGAAGCAGTTCCCAGTAGCACACCATGCTTCTGGCGCACACCTATCCTGAGACATGAGGTCCTGAGCCAGTGCTGAGAGGGCCACTTCCTTCTGTAGGTGCCACAGGGCAGTGCTGTACACTTCTGTCATCTGCATTCTATATGGCTCCAGCTCTCTCATCTCACTGAAATATCTGAAACATATGAAGAAGTGCACATATTTCAAAACTGTAAAGGTTACTATTCAGAAAATAATCATCATTTAGCTGCATGTACTAAACCGATATAGATATGGAAGTTTCACTACATGCATGGAAATCTACAATTAACTAATATTTTTCTATGAAACACCTGTTTTCAGTTTAAAGGAGACAACTCACTGAAATTTATAAATGTTGTGTCATCTATAGACACCCACTAAAGCAAAGAAAACTTGCTAGCATTTGGAGTAATTGTCTAGCTTTTTTGTACTCTGACAGAAGCATTTTTACACTGGTATAATTATTAACTGAATTTAAAAAGCATTTTTACACTGGTATAATTATTAACTGAATTTAAAAAGTCATCATAATCTACTACTTAGGAGGTATATCATATGTTAAAGATTTACCACAATAAGTCAAGATTTCTGTGTATGTGTTGACTACACAACATTGCCACAAGTAAAATCAATGCAATTGAAAATATATACATGCCAGAAAGGGACAGTCTATCAGTTGCACAAAAAGCAAAGAGAAGATGCAGAGAGCCATACAGGAATTAGTCTGATTGACAAACATCTTGAGAATGATGGTCCTTCCTAAAGGACTAAATTTTATGCCTGCTCGCAAACTGCAGATCACATTAACTTCATGGAGTATGTTGCAGCTCTATTCCCACCGGAAGCAGCAGAAGAATTTCACCATAAAACCTGCATAGTGCCAATGTTAATAGCCAACATCCCAAAGAAAGAAGAAGTAGCTCCAAGAAATCTGCAGGAGGACAAAGAAACCGAGTGATATTGCCTTCCGACAAGCTCAGTAGCTATGGTCCTAATCTCATGTGTGGACTAGGCCCATAGCAAGTGGATTTTTGATCTTTTTAGTTACAATGACTATATGGCCTTCCTAAGGTACACAAGGGAGATATAGCCTTCCTAAGTTACACAAGGGAGACATTCCTCTAAGACCCAACATTAGTTGTATTGGCATACCTTCATACCAGCTGGAAAATAAATGGAACACTTCCTCAGCTAATATGTAGGGAAATGGGAACACCACATTCACAACTTCACTTACTTTGTACAATACCTCAGTCAACTGCAGTCCTGGGATACAGATATTACAGTGAGTTTCGGTGGTCCAACAGCTTCACTGAAGTTTTTTGGCACATTCTGAGGGGCGGCGGTGGGGGTGGGGGTAGGGGGAGTGAGCAAACTGATGCACGACAATGAGTAGTCCATATTCAAGGAGCACTTTGACGCAAAGACTCTAGAATCCACAAAGTTCAGACCAATGTTTTTCTAATGATACGTGGGCGACAAGTTTGTGGCATGGCCAGACGGTGCAAAGAAGCTTGAGAGTTCCCTGAATATTTAAACTCTGTTTATCCTAATGTAAAATTCATAATGGAACTTGAAAAAGAGAGAAAACTGCCTTTCCTTGGTATGTTAGTTGGGGGAAAACCGGACAGATCCCTAGGTCACAGTGTATATACACTGTGATGACAAAAGTTTAGGGATACCTCCTAATATCATGCTGGACCTCCTTTTCCCCGGCATAGAGCAGCAACTTGATGAGGCCTGGACTCAACAAGTTGTTGGAGAACCCCTGCAGAAATACTGAGCCATACTGTCTCTATAGCCACTCATAATTGCGAAAGTGTTGTCAGTGCAGGATTTTGTGCACGAACTGACCTCTCGATTATGTCCCATAAATGTGGGATGGAATTCATGTTCCATGATCTGGATGAGCCAATTATACACTCGAACTGTCCTGAATGTTCACCAAACCAATGATGAACAATTATGGGCCAGTGACATGGCTCATTGTCATCCATAAAAATTCCATTGTTGCCTGGAACATGAAGTACATGTATGGCTGTAAATGGTCTCCGAGTAGCTGAACATAATCATTTCCAGCCAATGATTGGTTCAGTTGGACCACAGGACCCAGTCCATTCCGTGTAAACACAGCCGACACCATTATGGAGTCACCAGCAATTTGCACAGTGCCTTTGTGACAACTTGGGTCCATGGCTTCGGGGTGTCTGCACCACACTTGAACCCTACAATCAGCTCTTACCAACTGAAATTGGGACTCATCTGAACAGGCAGCAGTATTACAGTCATCCAGGGTCAAAGAGATATGGTCACGAGTGCAGGAGAGGTGCTGCAGGCGATGTCATGCTGTTAGCAAAGGCACTCACGTCAGTCGTCGGCTGCCATAGACCATTAATGCCAAATTTTGCCACAGTGTTCTAAGAAATACATCTGTTGTATGTCCCAAATTGATTTCTGGGGTTATTTCACACTGTGATGCTTGTCCGTTAGCACTGACAACTCCACACAAATGATGCTGCTCTCAGTCATTAACTGAAGGCCGTCGGACAAAGCATTGTTCGTGGTGATAAGTAATGCCTGAAACACGGTATTCTCGGTGTACACTTGACACAGTGGATGTCAGAATATTGAATTGCCTAACGATTTCTGAAATGGAATGTCCCATACGTCTAGCTGCAACTATAATTTCATGTTCGAAGTCTGTCAACCCTCATTGTGCAGATACTATTATGTTGGAAACCTTTTCACATGAATCATTTGGGCACAAATGACAGCTCTGCCTTGCACTGCCCTTTTACACCATATGTAAGTGATACTGCTGCCAGGAGTGTATGTGCATATCTGCATCTCCACACCTCAGGCCATCACTATCTGTCACAAAGAAATTCAATGTTTAAGACTCTGATCCACAGAGCTCCAACATTATCAGACAAAGAGAGCCTCACCACAGAAATACAATACGTATGAATAATGTTTCAGACTATTCAGAATGCCAAATTAGTGGTACTGCAATCGAAGTCAAGTACACCTGAGAAAGATGTTGAGACTGACACACAGATAGAGAAACCAAGAATTAGTTATCTACCTTATGGTAGCCCAATATCCGAAAAGATCTGTAGAATCCTACAGAAACATGATGTGCAGTGTATTTCACTCCTGTCAACAAAGATAAAAGTCTTCTTTGTAATGTTCAAGGTGATGTAAGACTCCAAAATACAGGTATGAACTGTATTCCTTGCAAATGGTACATTTCTTACTTGGAGCAAACAATCTGAACAGTTGATGAGAGATGCAACAAACATCAGTGACACATCATCCTAGAACAACCAAGCATATCAGCTGCCGCAAAACACTGCCTCAGATATATTCGTGAAATAGAATATGAAAAGATCAATATTCCATGACAGCGTAGTTATGAAGTCCATCAAAATAAATATGTCAGAAAACCTAATAAACTGGGACAGAGGTTTTCAATTTAAACTAGGGCTGGAGTCCCGCACTCAACTTATTAAAATCTCACTGGCTGTCATATCCACCGTAGCTGCAAAGACACTAAGACAGTGGTTCCTGGGGGAAGGGGGGGGGGGGTTAATACCCAGAGAGGTAAAATTAAATTTTCTATGGGGAGGGGGTAAAAACAATGTGTGTTCAATTACATCTCATTCACGAAACTAAATTGTTTCAAAAAGTCAATATCGGTGTCTAATTATACTAATAATTTTTAGATAGGTAACTGATTCCAAAATTGTTGAATATGAACCTTAATGCACGACACAATGTGGCAGAGGTCACAGTGAGTGTATTAACTACTTTATTTAATATGCATGCACAATCAGCAATGACAACTAGCCACAGCCGGACCTTGCTTCTACTGGTGCAGCACATTTGATATTGGCTCTACCGAGTTATTGGCTTGCTCATTGCTGTTCTTTCATTATGTAGTTGTTCACTCACCAACCAGGTTGATTAATACAAGAAGTGAATGCATTGTCAGTGCCTCTGATTTTACCTGCTACTCTATCTATTTTGGATTGTGAGATGAGAAATAAAAACAGATAAGTGAATTTCTTACTGGGTATGAAATTGCTAATGTACAGCACTGCTTTTCGTTTACTGTTAGATAAATAGCAGAGTTGTAATTATGTTCATATGCAAGAAGTTTCTTTCTTACTTGTAGTTGTGGTGCCACAACCATAGAAAAGGTCACCATAAATTATGTACATAGTGACAATCTAAATATAACTTCACAGTAAGGAAAGACTGAATTCCACGAGTACTTCAAGCTGGCTTCACTGCAGAATAAAAGTTACACAGAAATGTCTATGTTCGAAACAGAGGCATAATTGTCATTGCATGCTTGTGAAGTCGAGGAAATTTTCGATGAAGAAAATCCTTATAGAAACCTATGACTCTTATTTTGTTACCATAATGTCATTAACATAAAAAGAGCAAATATTCACTATTATTACAGTGCAGTGAGTGGCTTTGATTTAGATCAAGGCCACAACAGATTAACATATGGTCATGCCTCAAAAAACAAGAGCATAATTTGTGCTTCATAGTGCTGTCTGCCCCATTTTATCACAATTCTTTGATACAGACTATGTGGTGGACTTCCTCACTCTACCATGTAAAGAACTGTTTCTGCATCTAGGTATGATTCAAGGAAAGTACAAAGCTGAAAGCTGAGTCATCTTCTGTGTAGCTGAAAAAAATCTCTTTATGCAAACGAAGCAAATTCTGAAGTAGTTTTTCGAAACATTTTACTTTGTGCATAAAAAATTAAAAACCACATCTTTTGGATTCTCAACTGATTGAACAGAAACTATTACGTAAAAATACATACTTCTTTTGCATTTTATGGTACCACACACAGCTTCATAATGAAGTGGCTATCTTTTTGTTATTAGCTTTATTTATTACGATACTTTGAAGTCACATAACATACTGCCCATTGTTCAAAGAATCTGCAATGAATTATGAGAGCAAAGTGTGGGGAAGCAAAATTGGCAGTCTGAAATTGTCGTCTTTTCAAAATAGATCACCCAAACATCTCTATGAGTCTTTCGAGATCTCCCACAGTGAATCCCATTCCGTCGTCCTTTTCTAAGGTGTCAGTCATGTCTATGGCTTTGGGTTGTACACTGCTGTGTTTGAAATGTAGCCAACATATTGAAATAATTTTTTTACAATCGTAAAATACAAACACGTCTCCCCCCCCCCCCCCCCCCCAGCCTCTCTCTCTCTCTCTCTCTCTCTCTCTCTCTCTCTCTCTCTCTCTCTCGCGCTCTCTCTCTAGTGAAGATTTGTTTACCAGGCTTATGTACAATTTCATAATGTCCACACAAATAATACCTGTTGTCTGTACATCAATGGAAGTGGATTGTTCAAGTGCTGAGTTTGGATAGGGTTGCACCGTACATGGTGGTTCCAGCTGGAGTACACACTGGGTCGCACTTTGAAAGAGTCGAGATTGCAACCGTTGCATTTACTGTGCTGTAGTGTCATCAATAAAAGAGGAAAACTAGTCATTAGTGAGTAATACCTGTTTTAAATAATGGGGCAATGTACAGCAGGAATAACCTTTTTAGTGAACTTCTTGCTGACAGAAGTTGGACAGTTCGAAAATTTTTGTAAACCATTGTTCAAAGACTTGGAACATCTGTTGTATCTAAACCACAAATAATGAAAACAAATTCCAGAAATATAATATCTCACAATGAGTATCTCACAATAACACCACGCTTTCTGGTGACCGGAAATTCCCTTACGAGCCTGATGTATCTATTCAAGATACCCGAAGTCAATGTTGTTGAAGTTGGCATATCATTCTTTGCTTCATAGATTTCACAGTAAAATATATATTCGATTCAGCCAGTTGCAAATAGATGAACTCCAAACTTATCGATGTAGTATATATAAGTGGCATTATATTCTTAACTAATAATGTCACATTTTAGTGACCTTTTTTTTCATTAATGCATCGTGGTGTGCTTCTTGATCTAAAATAATATTACTTTAGACAATTTTCTCTCTTTTCAGGATACATGCAGTGTGTGTGTGTGTGTGTGTGTGTGTTTTGTGAGGAGGGGTGGGGTGGGGAGTGAAGCAGCTTTTCTGCAATGGGGTTTCACCATGGTGGTTGATAAAGCTAATGTAAAGCCCCAATGTGCTCTATGCAGCACAATGCTAACAGCAGAGAATATATGAAACCAAGCAAATCAAAAGATCATGTAGGAAGAAGTAATATAGAGTTCACAAGAAAAGACATTGAATTCTTCAAACACAATGATGCTGAACTAAAAAGTTCCTGCATGGATCCATCAGACATTTTTCTCACTCTACAGAAGGTGATCTTTAAGCTTTATACTGAATCTCTCTTTGAACTGCTGAAACCCATAAACCTATGAAGTAGGAGTATTGCTTACTAGATGCATTGAAGCTAGTTCTAGAAGAGTATTCCTTTTCGACAACACAATCTGACGTCGATCAACAACATTCGTTTGGATATTTTGGATACTCACCATACAATGGAGATGCTGAGTCGCAGATAGGCACAACAAAAGACTGCCACAATATAAGCTTTCAGCCAACAAGACCTCTGTCGAAAACACACACACACACACACACACACACACACACACACACACACACACACAACTGCAGCCATGAGTGTGGCTTCAGCTGCAGAAGCTGCAGTCCTGGGTGTGTGCATGGGTTGTTTACTTTCGACAAAGGCTTGTTAGCCGAAAGCTTATATTGTGACAGTCTTTTTATTGTGCCTATCTCCAACTCAACATCTCCACTATATGGTGAGTAGCAACTTTCCTTTTTATAATATTGTTAATTCCATCCTGGATTTTCCATTGTTTGACATTTTGGATACAGTAGTCAATGAAACAAGATGGTCACTTAATTTGCAATACCTCAGTTGAATCAACTGACATTGTATCTTGTTCCCACATGCTTGTCTATTGCATCTGTCCATCCTTTCCCCTTCATTTCTGCTACCCCCCCCCCCCCCCACACTTCTCAATGCTGAGCCTAGTAGTCTCATCAGGTTGCCATCTAGTCCCTGCACACCCCTCCAGACAGTCTCCCCCCCCCCCCCCCCCCTCCCGGTACTCTGCTATCATTCCCTCTTCCTCACGCCACTCCATATTGATTTGATATTCACATGATAGTCGCATTCTGCTTGAAGCTGCCAGTGGGAGCAATCATTTATGCATGACATGTGCTTGCTTATGTGAATTTGTGTGTTTTCTTTGTTGAAGAAGGCTTTGGCAGAAAGCTGTAATGTGTAACAGTCTCTCGATTGTGTCTCAATGGGCCATCTTTACAGTGAGTTGCAATCTATCCATTTCCTAATATTGTTGATTTCCAACTTGGAGTTTCCATTGTTGCATTCTTTTTAGCACAATATTGTTTGCTCTATCAATCAACTAGAGTAGGACAAATCAGAATCAGGCTACAATAAAGCCACATTACATAAGCTCAGCTATTAACTCAATAAAACAACTTTTTGTAGACGAAATATCAAAAATTAACCATTAATACAAGTAGAGTCAATTCAAACTCAACAATCGCAGAAATCTGAGGTCATCATCAGAGATTTGAAGTATTCCACACTGCAGTTCTTTGGACTCCTCCAGTGTGGATAGTGTCCGTTACGGTACCTCGTTGGCATCATAAACCACAGACCTTAGATACAGATCACTTTAACACATTTTCTTTTTCGGAACTTTAACTGACATTTTTCTTTGCACATTTAGATGTAACAGCTGCATAATATACTAATGCAGCAGTCTTTGGTGTTGCATGTCTTACAATAACCCTTGTATCACACACTAAGTGAGCATCGTCTACTGGCTGTTGCATATCAGTGCCTTGTTGAGCGAGATGTGTGGAATCTGCTGACAAAAATGGGAATCTTATGTCTTCATTAGTACATTTCCATAACATGTCAACAGTGAGATGGGAAGACAAATTGTCTCATCATAAACTTAGCTATTTGCAGGCCTTGCAGACATGGAAACAGCACTGTGTTAAAGTAGTATTGGAACGTTGTGCTGTCAAACCACCTTTCAATAGTGCAACTATCTCATACCAATAGGACCACCCTGAGTCCACGTGTCCCAAAGTTGTTCTGCTTTGTACATGACATAAATGGGCAACAGTTTACCACTCGTAGTAGCAGAAAACATCAATGAAATTCCACCTTGTGAAAAGTTTCACACTATTCAAAGATACTTCGGACCTCATCTCACAGTTCCCAGTTTTCTACCAGGCTCATCACTGAGGTTAGTCTCATCATAATTAATAATATTTTCTGGTGGAACACCTGCCAGTGTTGTTTTGAGTTCATCAAAATAAGATACAGTATCATTTCTGCCCACTTCGGCATGGCACCTTTTGATGTTTAAGCAGGTATGTTTTTGTAGGTGAATCTTGTTTCTTATTACAAATAATCGGACCCATTCCCTTCCAGCTAGCCTAATTTTTTTAACCTAACCTCTCCATGGAAACTTAAGGTATAATCCTGCAACCATTTTTATATCATTTAAGTCTAGAGGCTGTCCCCAGTCACTATAAATCATTATTGCCTCTACCATTCCATTTTCTTCAGTATCTCTGAAAATGAACTGAACCCATGAAAATGGTTTTCACAGAGATGCCAAATTTTTTTCTTCTGCATTTCGGAGCAACATTCCCTTCACGCTAAGTTCTGTGTAATATAATCGCAACATTTTCTTGCCCCTGGACTCGCTTCATAAACTACCCCCAACAGTGATATCTGCATATTTGACTTTACAAATAGTCCATTATCACAAGTAATTGGAGATTTTGTTCAGCACAACTAAAAATCTGATGTACTTAACATATTATATACATCATAATTTCTTCCCTTCTCTTTGTAATATGAAAGTATAGAGTGATTTTTCCAAATATGAAATTTAAACTTTTTTTTTTTTTTTTTTGCAGCATGCTAGAGTCAGTTGTTTAAGGTTTGTCACCTTAAAAAGTGATGTTGCTTTTATACTTTGATTTGTGCTATCAATTGCGTCACTACCAACATTAAAATATTTTAAATTTTAGTGTGGGTTAGTTTTGAATTCAGCAACGTACTTTGTGTACAGCAGCCCTACCAATGCAATCTCATCTCAGTTGACGATGCGTTTCTTTATGTAGCTTTAACCATAATCTCTCCTAAGTTAATACAGGCAAATCTTCTGTGTCATTTTCTCTTCTCCTGCAGGATCAAGGATTTCGTCTAAATATTTGAAGAATGGCTCTCAGTCATTTTGTCCATATTTTGTGATCAATTTTTTTGTGATCAATTCTGAGTAGGGTGTTTTGAACCAATGTACTTTATTTTCACGAACGATATTTGGAGCCTATTCTTTCAGTGCATTGCTTGAAAGTTTCTTTATTATTGTTGATGTCTCTTTATTTTCTAGTATTACCGTATCGTATGTGACATGCAGACAAGAAATTTGGATGTCATTTTTAGGTCTTCAAAGTCATATGGGTTTCCAACAGCTTTGGTTTCTAGGTTCTCTTTCCACTCTCTGATGATTTCGTCCAAAACCAGATTACAGGAGACAGACTGCCACCCTTCAAACACTTAGAGTTTACAAGCTGAGTGATAAAGAGGGATTGATTTTTGATTGAGTTGTATGCCTTCTTAAAGTCTGCAAAGGAACAAACGATTGGGCTGTTACTGTGTGCTTTGTATTTTAACATTCTTTTTAAATTGATTATTTGTTGTAAGTAATTCCGACCAGTCAGAAAGGCAGCTTGATATTCATTAATTCTGTGATCTAGTTGCCCCTTAATTCATTGAAGGAGCCATGTTGACAGAATTTTGTATGTACCTTGAAGGAAGATTCCTCAGTAGTTATTTAAATGTGCTTTTCACCTTTTTGTGCAGTGTGTGAATGAGGGCACATTTGCTGTATCTGGGAAGTTTTTCTGTGTGTCAAATCTCTGACACAATTTGTGCAAGTTCTTTGAGGGAATTTGGTTCAAGAGTTTTCAACAGCTCTGCAGTGATACCATTCTCCTTGAAGCTCTTATTTTTGAGTTTGAGGGTGTGCCCTTGAATCTCTTTTTGTGAGGTGGTGCACATACAGTGTGGGTATAAGTGAAGATTTACTTCGGGAATCTTGAGGACAGTTTGTGGCAGCTGAAGAAAAATATCTTGCCAGTTCCTGACATTTTCCAGTTTGGTCTAGGAAAACCTTCCATTGGATTTTCTGAAACAAATTTTGAAGGGGATATCCCTGGATTATTCCTGCTGAAGTCCTATAGAAATCTCATGTGCTGTAATTGTAAAAATGTTCTTTGAAGGTGCTCAGTTGTTCCTCTTTTATCTGACTGATAGTTTCCATCACTTGTTTCCTGATTTAATAAAAGTATTGTTAATTATTGTGAGTTTTCTTGCTGTTATAATAGCATCAACATTTTAAATACCTTTCATTACCCTGTTTTGTTCCTAGCATACAATGAATTAGCTGTCACTTGTAAAATCTTGACATTTATACTTTTATTTTCCCTTTTTCCATGATCGGGGTTATCTCACGTTTTCTTTTCAGGTCAAATAAATGACCAACGATAATGTAAAAGAAGACTAAAAATTTACGATAAGACAAGACTAGGGTCTTATTTCTTGGCAGGCTCTTACGTAGGCTGACCAACCCTCCCGTATTTCCCCGAGATCTCCCGTATTTGAACATATTTTTTCATAACCTCCTGTATTTTCAGGCTCATTGGGCGTTTTACTCCAGTATATATATTCTTTATGTATGTACAAAAGTTTTTAAAGTATTTAAATTTTGCGTGCATGATCAGAATTCGTTGAAATGTTGGAATCTTGAGAGACTACTGATTTTATATTGACTTTACATCTACTGATTACCTTAGAAACGGTCAACTGAAATTTGGTCGTTAGACACGACTGTTTCAGTGCCAATATTTATTGTGAATCGCCGTTCAAGATTTTGTGATGAGCAGCAAGGACAAGGCCAAAACACCACCAACAAAAGAAAACAAAGTATATGTGTGCATATCTTTCGAAGTGGCAAGCTTTATATTCCTGGATTTGACCAGCGTGATCAAGTGCTTATAAAGCTTGTCAATCTGCTAACATGAGCATAGAATCACACATGGCAGCAGAAACAATTGTGTACAGCACCTAAATACTTCAGGTAATAAATTATTACTATGTATTCTATAAAAACATATTTACTGTTGACCACATAGTAATTAGTAATTGGCAATTTTCTGAGTTAACTTCTTGTATTTGCTTGTAGAACACAAAAGCAAAGCAAATGATGATGTCACTACTTCATCCAAGATAACTACTTTCTTCAGCTCTCCTCATCTGAGCAAAGGTCTAACAAACGATGACCTGAAAACCATTGACGGTGAACTTTCATTACTCTACCACACAGCACAACACAATCTATGCTATAGGAGCTTGGACTGTCTAATCAAACTTTCAAAAAACGTGTTCAGTGAATCTAATGTGTCAAAGAAAATATCTTGCAGGCAAACCACAGCTGAAATGATCATAATGGATGCGTTGGCCCCAAGAAGTGTAAATGATTTTTTGGAATTTTCAAGTGACCCGCAAAACATGTACCATGTTCATGTTCTTTTCTCTAGCAACAGATGTCTTCAATCGCCTAAAAAGGAAAATGTTTCCAGTTGTAATATGATATTGTGACCCCTTTGGTGGAATTCAAAACAAATTGTTGGATTTCATAGAACAGGTAGATGAAACTGCAAAGGATGTCCACAGTTCATTACAAGTTCATTTAAGTCAAATAATTTGAGTGTCAGTAATATATCATCATATTGTGCTGACAGTGCCAATATAAATTATGGCAAGCAGCATTCAATCAAAACTATTAACTAAAGAGAATGAAAATATCCTCAGAGCCAGTTGTTTTTAACCGTATCCTTCATAGTGCCACAAAACGTGTATGCAATTGTTTACAATATTTTAATGTAGAAATGTCAGTGTTGAAATAACAGGGTGAGTCAGGAGGAAAGGTACATCCTTTGAGGGGAGATAGTATTAGTGATTCTGAACAAAAAAACTTCATGTGGACGTATGCCCTATTCTGAATGGTTTCCGAGATAGAACACATTTAATATCACTTTTCATACGTTTTCTTGAGTAACTCTAAACTCCACTTTCCAGTGCAATTGTGTTGCAGTACAAAATTAAACTATATTAAATTTCCTACAGAAAAGTCATATTCATTTTTTTCTAGAACTAACGGTTTGTGCAAAGGGAGCGTGAGAATGTTGAAAAATTCGCTCGACGCACATGCGCTGTAGCTTACATAGTTTTTGTAGACCAAGTTGAGGTACCATATTGAGCAAGTTCAGACAAACAGTTTGATACAGGACACTTGTGGTCTATCAAGTTGGGAAACTACCTCAAATTGGCCTACAAAAACTACGTAAGCTACAACGCTTGTGCATCGAGTGGGTTTTCCAACATTCTTGCGCTCTCTTCACACAAACCATTAGCTCTAGAGAAAAATGAATAGGACATTTTTTGTAGGAAAATTAATACAGTTTAATTTTGTACTGTGACACATTTTCACTGGAGGGTGTGGTTTTCGAATTATTCAAGAAAAACATACAAAAGTGATATTAAATGTGTCTTGTCTCGGAAACCATTCAGAATAGGGCATACATCCATATTAAGTTATTTGTTAAGAATCACTATTACTATCACCTTTCCTCCTGACTCACCCTGTATTTTCAACACTAACATTTCTACATTAAAATATTGTAAACAATTGCATACACGTTTCACGGCATTATGAAGGATACAATTAAAAATTTTGTTCAATGGCCTGAAATACTACGACATGTAAATACTAGACGGTTATCTTTCACACCTGCTGTAGAAAGGCTTTTGGAAAATTGGGAGGCTATAAAAAGCTATTTAAAAGCACAGATGATTCAGACTCCCTAAAGTTTTGAAAAACTATTTTTGCAGTAAAAATACAGAAGTAGACACAATTGTTCAGGCTTATATCAGTTTGTTTGTGAATATTGGAAGTGGTTTCATTCAAAAAGAAAAGTATCTGGAAATTTCCCATCTTAGAATTATGGAATCTCATGAAGCTGTACAGTTACTAATTAGTGAAGATAGACATACACCACCGGCCATTAAAATTGCTATGCCAAGAAGAAATGCAGATGATAAAACGGGTATTCATTGGACAAATATATTATACTAGAACTGACATGTGATTACATTTTCACGCAATTTGGGTGCATAGATCCTGAGAAATCAGTACCCAGAACAACCACCTCTGGCCGTAATAACGGCCTTGATATGCCTGGGCATTGAGTCAAACAGAGCTTGGATGGGGTGTACAGGTACAGCTGCCCATGCAGCTTCAACACAATACCACAGTTCATCAAGAGTAGTGGCTGGCGAATTGTAACGAGCCAGTTGCTCGGCCACCATTGACCAGACGTTTTCAATTGGTGAGAGATCTGGAGAATGTGCTGGACAGAGCAGCAGTAAACATTTTCTGTATCCATAAAGACCCGTACAGGACCGGCAACATGCAGTTGTGCATTATCCTGCTGAAATGTAGGGTTTTGCAGGGATCGAATGAAGGGTAGAGCCACGGGTCGTGACACATCTGCAATGTAATGTCCACTGTTCAAAGTGCCGTCAATGCGAACAAGAGGTGACCGAGACGTGTAACCAACGGCACCCCATACCATCACGCCGGTTGATACGCCAGTATGGCGACGACGAATACATGCTTCCAATGTGCGTTCACGGCAATGTCGCCAAACACTGATGCGACCATCATGATGCTGTAAACAGATCCTGGATTCATCCAGAAAAATGACGTTTTGCCATTCGTGCACCCAGGTTCATTGTTGAGTACACCATCGCAGGCACTCCTGTCTGTGATGCAGCGTCAAGGGTAACCGCAGCCATGGTCTCCGAGCTGATAGTCCACGCTGCTGCAACCGTTGTCGAACTGTTCGTGCAGATGGTTGTTGTCTTGCAAACGTCCCCATCTGTTGACTCAGGGATCGAGACGTGGCTGCACGATCCATTACAGCCATGCGGATAAGATGCCTGTCATCTTGACTGCTAGTGATACGAGGCCGTTGGGATCCAGCACAGCGTTCCGTATTACCCTCGTGAACCCACAGATTCCATATTCTGCTAACAGTCATTGGATCTTGACCAACGCGAGCAGCAATGTCCCAATCTGATAAACCGCAATCGCGATAGGCTACAATCCAACCTTTATCAAAATCGAAAATGTGATGATACGCATTTCTCCTCCTTACACGAGACATCAACAACATTTCACCAGGCAACGCCGGTCAACTGCTGTTTGTGTATGAGAAATTGGTTGGAAAATTTCCTCATGTCAGCACGTTGCAGGCATCGCCACTGCCGCCACCTTGTGCGAATGCTCTGAAAAGCTAATTATTTGCATATCACAGCATCATCTTCCTGTCGGCTAAATTTCGCATCTGTAGCATGCCATCTTTGTGGTGTAGCAATTTAAATGGCCAGTAGTGTAGAAAGGAAGGTAGATTTTTTGTTAGTGGTTCTAAATCTGTTAGCCACTGTTGTTGATTCAAATTTGGAATCTACTAGCAAGAACACTTTCACTGAATTCTATGATTCTTTATATTCTTACTTAGTTAATAAATTTGATGATAGTTTGGAGTGTTTAATCCCACTATGGCTAAAAATGGAATTAACATTCAATGACATGCATGAAGTTGTATGTGCCCAGCTGGATTGCGTGACTGGCAATGAATTATATGAGGAATTTTTGTAGTTCTAATGATGTAATTGAATGTGCTGCCTCTTTAGAGGGTAGTGTTAACCAGAAATGGACAAAGTTTTAACAACTTTAAAATAAAATAATGTGAATTTTGAAGACTTGGGTAAGCGGTAGTTATGTTACAAGTTTACCAGGAAGCAATGCTCACACAGAGTATTTTCACTTTGCAGTGAATTCTTTGAATTTGCTAAAAATGTTTTAAACTATTGACTGAGGCAAAATCTGTAGCAAACTATGTGTAAGAATTTGCGATGTGTAATTAAATAGTCATCTTTTACAAATACTGCTACGATTTTTGTTGAAATTTCGCCATGCTCTTAATCTTCCTTATTTTTTGTCAAAGATATAAGTATCCCCCTTATTCTCTATTAAAAAAGTTCGTCAGCCTACTCTCACAGCAAATAAAATATTTGTCCATTCTGTAATCAAACAATGGAAACTCCAGGAGGAATGTACATTCTTTATAAATTCTTCTGGAAAACTTATGAGCTAATTATCCAAGAAACTAATCAACTTTTAAAAATATAATATAATTGGGTAGATAAAAGTGAGTACATTTTTTATCTGCCCAATTATATTATGAACTAATTAAATTAAAATCTGCATCATATTTTAATTAAATATGATACTGTACCTGACTGCTGTTTGATAGTCACCCAGTTCATAGTGGGCTTTTCCCACGAGTGCTAGCACCCATCCAGTGTTGTAATGCTGAGGAGCGAGGTTACTAAAACATTCTATAGCTTTACGGCAGTTATATTGTGCAAGATGTAAGTATGCTGTGCCAATATCCCGTAATAAAGACATCAGGCCCTCTGCAAAAGATTGGAAAAGGGTATATTATGAATCAAAATCAATAACATATGTTGTTTTTAATATATGGAGATAGGTACTAGGTCAAATAAAATCTACAGGCCCTCCATTTCTGTTAAACAAAAACACTACATAAATTGGCAGCCCAAAGTAACTATGTCTGAGACGTGCATCCTCTGGAGTGCACAGTAAGCACAAGCTTTAAGGCAACTAGACATAACCCGAAACAAAAAACTTTGTCCCGATAAATTAAATAGTTTTTTACTGTATCAACCGCTGTTGCATACAAGTATTTGATATTTGTAGAACTTTGTAGCAGTTTTCTTCTTAAAATTGTGTTTTTCATGAAAAGTTATTAAAATTATACTGAATTATAAATGTGGCCATGTAAAGAACTATGTTATGAAAGAGAGAGAATTTCAGCATCATATTTCAATTTTCATATGGTATTTAAATGAGTCTGACTTATAATGCTGATGGAAGGCAAATTCAGCATTCGATTTCAAACAATGGAATCAGAAACATATTCACGACAACTCCTTCAACAGATAGATTTCTTTCAATGAAAACACTTTTCAAATGCAAGCAGCAGTGCAGTGGGTAAACTCATATTAAGAACACCAGTAATAGTATTAAAGTTGATAACCTTATCATTAACTGTTCCTAATTCAACACACACACACACACACACACACACACACACACACAAAACTTTTGATACCTATACCCAGTGTATACCCTGACATGTTCATGTGTGTCCGAATTTGATATTGCAACATATTATCAAAAATCATTAAAACTATTACAAAATTGGTGCTATAGCAATGGAAAGAATAATGAGTGGCCACATTCTTTTTCTAATTTGATTTTTTCAATTCAAATTAACACTTTCAAGACAAAATTTGAAACCAAAATGACAAAAGTATAAACGGTAATTCCAAACAAATGTACAGCTTCAAAACATAAGCAATTTCTTCAAATGAAAAATATATGCGATTAAAATAAAATTTCAAAGCAAAACAGTTTCTTTAATCTGTTTCATCTAGATTAAAGACAGCGGCCTTCGTAAACTGAATTATAAATATGATGTCTGAATTAGAGGTGGGTTATCTGTGAACAAATGTGCATCTAGAGGAACAGTGCACTACAGTGAACATTAAGACTGAGGAACTCTAAGGAACTGTTCACTTCAGTCATGGTCAGTCGTTCCCAGGAATGATCATTAACAGTACACCTCACACAGTCTCAATCCTCGGTTCAATTCCTCCATTCCTCATTCCTGGCTGCCTTACTCAGCCCGTTTCATTCTTTTTTCTGTGGTCACCCTTTCCAGTTCATCTTTTTTATAATTATACAGGGTGAGTCACTAACTATTGCCACCTAGAGTAACTGAAAGTATGACAGGAGCTAAAAAACTTGGGGGACAAATTCTGTATGGGACAACGGGGGCCACAATATGACATTGGTTTTTTGTTGCTATGTGGGGTCACTTCAGAGATATGAAAGTCAACTCTTTAAAAAAAAAAAAAAAACAGGATTCTATAGTTTGGTACCTATTTTCTGATAGCGACTATCGACACGGATCCAACGATGTGTAACAGTAAGGTCTTTGAAGGTCAGCGAAGGTCACAAAGGTGGCATGAACGGCCATTTACAGAACGTGTTCGAAGTGATGACCATTGGTATCAATGCAGTGCTGCAATCTTATCATGGATTGCGTGGCATTCCTTATCACTTTAGCACTTATCGAAACACATGCTCTGACAGTTCTCTCTCGCATATCTTCAGGTGTTGTGGAACGTCTTTATACTCAATGTCTTTTACAAAAAAAAAAAATCCAGAGGCATCACGTCTGGCGAACGAACCGGCCACAACACATCTCCTCAGTTTCCAATCTAATGATTTGCGAATTCTCTCTGCAACTCATTTCTAGCCATCAGCGAAAAATGTGCCGGACACCCATTGTGTTGATACCACATTCTGTTCCTTGTTCCTGAAGGTATTTCTTCCAATAACAGACCTAATGTTTCTTGCAGGAATGTGGTGTACTTCCTACCATTAAGCTTTCCTTCAGTGAAACAACGGCTTATAATTCAGTCATCAAGAATCCCACACCATACATTCACTGACCACGGTTTCTGGTGTGAAACTTGCCACAGACAACATGAATTTTCAGTTGCCGAATAATGCATGTTATGCAAATTAACATTTTCATGGTTCGTGAATGTAGCCTCGTCAGTAAATAAAATAAAATTAATACATGTTTCATCCCTCTGAATCTGAAGTTGAGCCCATCGACAGAATTCAGTGCGACGCATACCATCCGTACCAGTTAATTCTTGGTGGAGACTGATATGGTAAGGATGATATTTATGGCGGTGCAGAACATCAACAACACTACTCTGGCTCATGCCAGATTCCCTTGCTATTTGACCCAAACACAAGGATCTGAAACCACAGTGGCAAGAATACCAACTTCATTTCCTCATTAGTAACTTCCCTTTGCTGGATGTGTTTCTGATGCGTTAAAGATCCAGTTGGTCTCAATTTATCATACACCTATTTAAATGTACAATGTGTAGGGTGAGTACATTGAGGATAACTTTCAGCTTAAGTCTCTAGCTCTCACTGAATTTCATTGGCATTCTCCATAAATGAGAAGCATATTGACTTGTTCTTCCAAGGACTACATCATTCACATTCGCTTGATTTGATGATACTAGTATTACCGTTCGTATTAGTGTTGTAATGCAAAACCGTTAAATGGTGTTTACATGTCAATGGCATATTCGATGGATACGCCATATTCGGCGAATATTTACTATTTAAACAATACATGAGAGAGAAATGTCAGAGCATGTGCTTCGATAAGTGTCAATGTGATAAGGAATACCACTCAATCCATGATAAGAAGATTGCAGCACTGCACTGATACCCATGGTCATCACTTCGAATACCTTCTGCAAATGGACGTTCATGCCACCTTTTTGACCTTCATTGACCTTACTCTTACACATCATTGGATTCGTCTCGATAGCCGCTATCAAAAAATATATACCAAATTATAGCATCCCATTTTAAAAAACGAAGTTGACTTTCATACTTTTGACGTGACCCAAACTAGCAACAAAAACCCAACATCTTATTATGGCCCCCGTTGTCCCATGCACCATTTGTCCCACAAACTTTTCACCTACTATCATACTTTCGGAGTTATTCTAGGTCGCAATAGTTAGTGACTCACCCTGTATAAACTATACAAAAATTACGTTGTATATAATAAACACACATTTTTTCAGGCAACTATGAGAGAAATCTGTTACTCTCTCTATCATTTCGACCAACTGTAGAACATGTTTATCACAAGGCAAGTAGTTTTTTGTTTGACCAATTAAATGAGCAGCCACTGCTTTTTTAAATTCATATGTTAATTTTCATTTGCTTGATAAAACAACTAGTTTTTACAATAACATCTGATAATTTTTTTTTAAATTACCGATTACGAAGGTTTACATAAAGCTTGTGATTTTTGCATTTCTTACAGAAATAAAACATGACGCTCTGTGAGGCTCTTATTTTTCAAGTTTGGTTTTTTCTTTGTGGTACCCACTAATTTGGTTTCTTTAAAAAAAAATATTATAGAACGGTATAAAATAAAAAAATAAATATTATCTCAAAAATATTCTTCAGAAGTAGCTTTTTAAGGAAATACTTTTTTACTTAGAATTTAATTATTAATACATACTGCTGCTTTAACTTTATTAATACAACCTATAACCTATTTACTAACCATGTGAGGCAAATATGGCGAGAGAATCACATTTTATTTTAAGCATATTTATTCTTCACTTAAATGTTGTTTTATGCCCTGGTACCTTGAAGGATTTCTCAGACACGACCTGAAATATATATCTATATTTTAGGTGCCTCATTTCCTGTTCCTGCCTGAGCCAGATATTTTGCAAACTTCAGTTTAGCAACTAGGCGAAGAGCCCTGATGACATCTTCATTTTCATGCCAAGGTGGGGTATCTATCCTCAGGAACTTGTCACTCAAATCAAATCTGTTTAAAATATACTTTTGTTTTACAGAACTGTTCAGTCACATTAGTCATAATTTTTGGGATTTGGTCAACTCCTCCTTGAATCCCTATATATTTTCATCTGTTGGTTCTACTTAGTGATGGTTTTCATTTTTGATTCAGAAGACTAAGGTGACAGAACAGTAGACAGGAAATATAAAAGATTTTTCAGTTTTTCTAGAGCTACACATCTGACACAGCTCTGAAAGAATTCTGAAATCCGAATATGGTGCTTTGGCTTCAGAGGCAGCTCAAGATCTTGCTTTGATTTACATCTGAAATTCAATTTCATCACAGAACAGACTGTGTGGCTATAAAATATGGGGAACTGATGATGTCACAGAGTAAGTACACATGAACATGGATGGACACCAAATAGCTGTGAAGCTCTGGTGTCTGCAGACAAATCTGTGTGGCTGCGGCCTTCATTTTTGTAGGAGCAACAAATTGTTGTCCAGTTTTAGATGAAACTTGTAAAATCTGTTTCTAAAACCTACCTTTTACTAAAAAAAGTGCATGGCAAAGACTGCAAATCCTGTACACGAATTTTCAGTGGTTCAAACATTTCCAAGATGGCCAAGAAGACACTGAAAATGACCAACACCCTGAATGTCCTTAGACAACAAAAACAGATAAAATATCGAAAAAGTACATAATCTCATTGAGTATGACTATAAGGCAAATTTTACCTAACCAACATAACATGAAAAAATTGTATAAGAAACTGGTGCCAAAAATTCCCACGATCGAACAAAAAGCAACATGTGAAAATGTTTGTACTGATGCTTTGATGCCACTGAGAATGATCCTAATTTCTTGGAAATAGTGATAACATGACGAATTGTAGTTTCTCACTTACGATCCATCTACTAATTGCATTGGAAGGGCCAAACATCACTGAGAGTGAAAAAAGCACGAATGAGCAAATCAAGATTCAAAGCAATGATGACTGTTTTTTCCGGTATTCACAGAGTTGTGATCTTCACTGGGTTCCTGAATGTCAAACTATTAATCAACATTACCACCATGAGAAAGGAAAAGAGATCCGAAATGTGGAAGAACAAGTCATGGGTTCTGGATCAAGACAACACACCGGCTCATATGTCATTGCCTGTGTGTAATTTTCTATTTTTATAGAATAATTTTATACTTTTTGTGAGATGTAAGATAAATGGGAGGGTTTGTATCATTTTGGAAAGGGTGGGTAGTGTAGGTACAAACATAACTAACGTAACTAACACTACACACACACACACACACACACACACACACACACACACACACACACACACACACCTACCTTTCAGACAACCCTTACAGACAAGTGTAAATGATTCTTCACGATTTGCCGCTCCATAGGAGTTGATAAGATTTTTCTTCGGGGACTTCAAAGGTGAAGGTGAGAATGTCCATTCTGTAGAAGACGTTTAACATCATACCTCCTCCTCCGGCTTTTCACACAAGTACCGGTGAAGTAGGGATCCTGGGGAAGGGGGGGTGGGAAGGGTTTCCTGTCTTTGGGGCTAATCTTCTTTCACTTCTTTGACTTTAGCAACTGTTTCTATTTGTTCCTTTCTTACTTCTCATCTGAGTACCAGTCTATCGTTCCCTCTTTCCATATGCACACACTTCTACCGCTGAAGTCCTTCATACTCTCCGTGGTTTCCTATAACCTTCAACTCATTTCAAACAAGTAGGCCGAAAAATCAGGATACACGAACACACATCTACACACACACAACGATATACTTAAGCAAAACCAGAAGGACTACGAATTAGGAACCTGAAGTGATGCCAGAACCGCCACGGGATGTAGGGGAATATAGATACATGTAAATCTCAATTGATGCACATATTACGTTGTTGATATGTGATTGTTCTGCACCGTTATTTTTGTTGCTCTTATATATATCTACATGTGCCGTGCTACTCCTTGGAGAAAAGTTGATAGTAAAAGTAAGAAATGAAAGAGGTCTCTAGGGTGTAAGATGAAGTATTAGAAAGTGGAATATGAGTGTAAAGGAGATTTGTTTATAATTTTACCAGAGTATTTAAGAATAGTATACATAAAGATGCATGGTAGGACAATAAACCAGGAGGCCTACTCAGGAAGGTGGAGGAGGGTGCACCCAGCATTTACTGGATGAAAAGGGCAGACAGGCAGACCCAAAAGAGAGGCTGTGCGGACAGGGGCACCAAGAGGGGGATCGACCTGTACCATAGATCAGGAAGTTAAAAGGGGCATAGCTACGAAAACGGAAGGATAAAGGGCACTCCTAGGATCAACCCATGTAAGATATAGGTACTGTTCCTAAAGCGAAAAAGTGCAGTATCGTGACAGAAGTCACACGTTTGAAGGGATGAGTCTGGTAAGTTTGAATTCTATGCATAAATAGACTCACTAAGTTCAGGTATACAAATGTCCAAGAAGGGAACACTTTTATTCTACCCAGAGTTCCTCCAGATTACCATAAGTAATGATTAAGTACACAATTAGAAAAGATAGTAGGGGAAGTAAGAACAAAGCAGCAGAATATTCATGAGTTATGTGCACCTGGAATTTACAACTGGAAGGGGAACACAAAATAGAGATAACTCCAACACAGATTGAAAGGTTCACAGTTTGTAATTAAGGTAAAATATGTATAGTACTGTTAAAAGATAAAGAATTATTATCTCGTGTAATTGTACATAATGAATATGTATAAAATATTGCGTGTTCGAGCTAAGGGGAGGGATATGTAGTGCTTCGAGAATTTCGGGGTAAGTTCTAGAAACACTTGGCTCTTCACCATCTCGAACACCCAATATTTTAATGACAAGGGTGAGAGAGCCTTTTTACTGTGTCACACATGTCTGTATGTGCAGGAAGGACAGCTGTCACGAGGAGCCAGGAGCTGTGTTAGACGAGTGGCGCCGACAAGTGGTAACATGCAGTGCCCTAGAAGTTATATCAAAAAGTCAAATAGTATCTCAATAATGGTCCATGGTGTGTGGTGTCATGAGTATTGTTACAGAGACAGATGAAGCGTGTGTTATACAGAGACTTTTACTTTATGTCTTGTCTCTGCATGAGGCAGAATGTACGTAATTGTATGAGTGTTTAGTCAATTCTGACATTTATCTTGGAACCAGTTGGCTTGCTGGAGTTTGTACAGAATAACTGTTACTTTGGGATGAGAGTTGAAAATATATTGTTGTTGAATTAACAAGAGTCTACGAGTACATGATTTATTTCAAGAATAGAGAGTTGGTTAATAATATTCCCTTTAACCCAATACTGTCTTCGGAGAAGAATTAAATGGCGAGAGCGACATAGCTTATGACCCAAAGAAGAGGATCGGCTCATGCACAACACATAAGTCAACTGGAAGAGACGTGTGAATTGTGCAACCCAACACCGCACTCTCTCTTGTTGTCCAAGAAAGCATTAGAATATCCTCCCACCACCACTTATTCCAGTCTGGTCACAAACCTCACCTACCCCATCGAAGGCAGGGCTACCTGTGAAACTAGTCATATGATCTACAACCAAAGCTGCAACCACTGTACTGCATTCTACGTGGGCTTGACAACCAACAAGCTGTCTGTCCGCAAGGAATGGCCACCAATAAACTGTGGCCAAGAAACAGCTGTACTACCCAGTTGCTGAGCATGCTGCCCAACACAACACTCTTCATTTTAATGACTGCTCCACGGCATGTGCCACCTGGATCCTTCCTACCAACACCAGCTTTTCTGAACTGTGCAGGTGGGAACTCTCCCTGCAATATATCCTAGGTTCCCACAACCCTCCTGGCCTCAACGTTCATCAGTCACTGTCCTTCACCTATCTATCCCCTCTCTGTTCCCATTCCAGCACTACGGTATTTACTCGAATCTAAGCCGCACTCGAATATAAGCCGCACCTGAAAAATGAGACTCGAAATCAAGGAAAAAAAATTTACCCGGATCTAAGCCGCACCTGAAATTTGAGACTCTAAATTCAAGGGGAGAGAAAAGTTTTAGGCCGCACCTCCAAATCGAAACAAAGTTGGTCTATTGTAATATGAGACAAATTAGGTAGAATAAATGACAATACAGCTACAGTAGTTTGGTTCGAGTCGTAAGCTTAGCAGTTAAGCTTTACCGGGTAGCCATTGCTATGCGTCAGGCGTGCTTCGTCTGGTTTGAATCAGTTGCTTATTTTTCTTTGATCTGATAAGTGCCGTTCTCTTTGTTATAGGTGTTTACGTCACTAGGCTGAAAATGCATTATTATACGGTGTCATGCATTGTTTGTCGCATTCTGATAATAAGTGTTTACGACCTGTCGCTGCTTGCGGCATGGCTTGCTTTTGTGCGCGCTATTGCCGCTTACAATAAAAAAAAAAAGAAGAGGAATTGTCTCATTAGCGAAACAATGGCAAGAGACCTCTATTTGTTGTTACTTACACTGCTGCTTTCTTTGATAATGATCAACAAGAATCAAATAATAAACTGCGTATGATAGATGTTCTGAACGAGAGTTTAGCTAAAATTTTTCTCCATTTGAAAATCTTTGCAGACGCCTCTTTTGTACATTACATTCTGCACAGAAATTAGAGTCATCTTAGATTTAAAAATCTAGTCAATTGCCGTGCTTCATTTCTGATTGTATCACTATTAGGCATAAGAATAATACGAATAAAAGTTCCTATTAGCAACCATCTCTTCTCACAGGTAGGAAAAAATTCAGAATGTAGAGTTGGCCATATTGACAAACATCCCAAATAGTCTTGCCAGTCGGATTTTCAAAGTACATTGAAATGCTGCTACATTTGAAGATGAACAACTCGGAATTTGTATTTACTTTGTTGGATAATGTATGAAAATGCAGTGGTCGAAACTCGGGGTGGAGAAAAAAGCTCGTCTTACACATTTTTTTTTTTTTAATTTATTTACTGACGCAGAGGTTTTGGCCCCAGTATTTATCTTTGTGCCTGCAAAGCATGCCTGTGTAGCGCCACATATATTCGACGGCAGAAGTTAGTTGCGGCGGCACCTACCAACATTTTTCAGAACTTCTGTTTACTTTGCACTCGATTCTAAGCCGTAGGCAGTTTTTTGGATTACAAAAACCGGAAAAAAAAGTGCGGCTTCGATTCGAGTAAATATGGTACACAGCCCTCTATTCCACTAACAGACCCATTGACTTTTTCCTTCTCTCTTCCTCCGCTGGTCCACCAACCCCTCTCCCCTCAGCCCTCTGTCTAACCTCCCGACTGCACCTAACTGCCCTACCCTCTCTCCGCCTCGTCCCTGTATGCTCCCACAACTGGAACTGTTCTGTCCCCCGTCCCTACCCTTCTATTCCTCCTCCTTCTCACCCCAGCCTACTCCTTAGACCCACCACCAAGACTGCTTCTCCCATCATGCGCTGTTATTCAAGCCTGCCTCGGCAGCCAGACTGTCTGTCTGTCTGTCTGTGTGTGTGTGTGTGTGTGTGTGTGTGTGTGTGTGTGTGTTGTCTAATTTGAATACAGGCCTTTTTAGCTGAAAGCTTACTTGTTTGACAGTCTTTTTGTTTTGTCTATCTGCAACTCAACATCTCTGCTATATGGTGAGTACAACTCTATCCTTTTCATAATATTGTCATTATTGCATCCTAGATTTCCACTGTTTGATGATTTACTCTATGCATGAATCTCGGCACCCCTTTCAACTGATGGTTGACCAAAAACTGGTTATTTTTTGCAAATGTAAAGACTTTCAAAGCTATGATGTGTACTATGTTGGGAAGATGTTGGAGAAAAAAGAAAATATTTTCTTTTCACTTATGAAGTTTAGATGCTCTCAGATCACAATGATGTAGTTGCCCCCACTGCCGATACAAAGCTCCTAAATTTAGTATGCAATTACACTGCTCCTGTGTAGGAAATCCTATTTTTTCCAAATTAATCTTTATTTTGCACGCAGACAGTATGGTACTTTGATGTGTGGTTAATTTACACACTGACATATTGTAAAAGAAAACTATTAATGTTGGACTGCCAGATGACAGTTTGCTTTAAGTTATTTTATGCTAGTAAAGCAGATACAATTACATATTATTCTCTGGGGGAAT
This sequence comes from Schistocerca serialis cubense, assembly GCF_023864345.2. Classification (NCBI taxonomy): domain Eukaryota; kingdom Metazoa; phylum Arthropoda; class Insecta; order Orthoptera; family Acrididae; genus Schistocerca; species Schistocerca serialis. The sequence continues at coordinate 137,365,949 of NC_064641.1, forward strand.
AATGAAGACACTGTACTTGATACAAAGTGAATGACAGATGTGGTGGTCCATGGCAGGTCATAAACACGTTCCATAATCTGTATGTACTTCCAATCAGCCTGCTCTAGCTACACAAAACTTGGCTTGTGGTCACTGGCCCACCATGTCAGCCAACTAATGTCATATTTTCTAAGAATAAATTCAGCAAAGAAAACTGAAATAAACAAAGTGTCTATGTAAGGCAATCAATGAATTTATCATGCTGAAGTAATACTTATATAATGAAAGTGCTGGCAGGTCGACAGACACACAAACAAACACAAACATACACACAAAATTCAAGCTTTCGCAACAAACTGTTGCCTCATCAGGAAAGAGGGAAGGAGAGGGGAAGACGAAAGGAAGTGGGTTTTAAAGGAGAGGGTAAGGAGTCATTCCAATCCCGGGAGCGGAAAGACTTACCTTAGGGGGAAAAAAGGACAAGTATACACTCGCACACACGCACATATCCATCCACACATACAGACACAAGCAGACATATATATTTCCTACGTGGAATGTTTCCCTCTATTATAACTGAAGTAATACTTATGCATACTTGATATTTTTTATCTAAAATCTATGTAGCATGCACAATTACATACAAAAAAAGGAATGGTGAATGCAGAAAATAAAGGCGAAACGCGTATGGCACTAAAATTGTGTTTTATTGAGTTGCTGTCAGACGGTCCACAAGTAAAAATTATCAATATACCGTAAAAATGAACCGTTACCATAAAGGAACAATCACCAGTGAACTAGTTCCCAAAGATGAATGAATTTGTCCATCTCTAATATGAATGTCTAACTGGTAAAGGTGAACAAAAGCACTACTTTTTTTGAAATGTCAAAAGGATATCCAAATCAAATTAGCTGCTCATATAGGTCAGTCAATAGCTACCACACAAGCAACATAAAAACTGGATATCAGAGAAGTTGCTGACTGGTAAGTCTTTGGTGTCTTGTCTTGAGGCTGCTTATCTAAATAAATTGTTACATATTTTGATAAATTTTTAAAGCGTTTTCGAACCATCCTGTACTTTTCTTCTTACACATGCCATCTACGACTAACAATAACTGATTGGCAGTATAAATTGAAAAGTGCTCTCTACCATGCACTGAATAGTGTATTTCAGAGGAAAGTAGCTCTTTTGTATTTGAAACTATATATCCACATGTTTCAGAATACCTGTGAAGACATTCAAAAGTTATTGTAGAGCTCAAAATAAACACACAACATTAATTATTAAATGTAGCAGAACATTAAAATACATGACGCAGTCATAACAAAACAATCCTAATCTATTATTACATACATGACACACAAATGAGTTTGTCATGTGCAAATAAAACAAAGGTACAGGAAATAATTTATCGTGTAATGTCTTACATTTGTACAACTTTTGCTTTGTGTATGTGCCACTCCTATCTCTTCATTATTTAACGCAACACTCATTATCGCAATACATATTATTAATGTAAGGAATATCCTTATTTTCTAAGTTGATAACATAGAAAGGGGTTTTTCTGGCGTTTTGTGAAAAGCACTAAAATCGTACTATAAGCATGAAAATCACCCACATTTTTCACCTCAAATGTCTAAAAATAATTTATTTTTACCATCAACTCACTTCACTGTGATATTGTCCTCAAGTATTTACTATGCCCAACGAGAAACTACGGCAGATATCAACTGAACCAGGTAACTGAAAGCTCATAGCATAGAGAGAGAGAGAGAGAGAGAGAGAGAGAGAGAGAGAGAGAGAGAGAGAGAGAGAGAGAGAGAGGGGGGGGGGCAGATTTTCGGCACTATGGCAGAGTAAATTATAGTAGCAGCAGCTCATAATACTTTAATAGACTCTTAACACTGTCTGAAGACCATATGCTCTTGGCAACATAGCACCGTAATGTAATAATTTCTTGTTAACCAACTAAAGACTTTTTATGAATGTTTTGATCTTAACAACAATGAATTGCACAATTCAAAGACACATGGTCTGGAGAAGACCCAATTTACAGGAAAATTTCGAGTTGGACTTGCAACCAAGCTAATCTGAACTTTAAAGGCCCAAAAACAAGAACAATTTACTTATTTGATACAATTTACATTACTTTATCAGTGAAAATATGTATAAATTACTCAGTTTAACTTATGAAAGAAGCATTAGCATTACCACATCAGCTCTTTTCTTAATATGTAATAAATACTTTTACTTCTGTGGTATGTTCCACATCATTGATGATAGTATCACTATAGACCTATTGAGTACACTGTCTCTGTAATATGTCATAATCATTTGGCACTACTAAACATCACCACCTCCTCCTCCTCCTCCTCCTCCTCCCCCCCCCCCCCTTTTCTGCAAAAAGGAGGTTTCCTAGGGGAACCCAGAGATGAAAACAGCGCTTTCCAGTGTGCAACATAAGAAAGGATATCTACATACTGGAGAATTAGCTTACTAAAGAACATTCAAAAACTTAGTCTGAAACTCATCTTCAATTTACTGGAAGTTTCACAACTAGACATACAAAATTGTACACTTACATTTAAAAAAAACATTTTAAGTAGAATATGAAAGCACGTATAATATTATGCCTCTGCCCTTGCACTACCCCCAGTTGTGTCTATAGTTAAAATAAAATCTCCGCAATTGTGCCCGCAGGACTGCCACTGTGCCATTCTCTGTCACATGACAGCATCTGGGAGTGGCCCGGAAGAGCACAGGGTCATTATCCCCCTCTCCTCGCCACTGTTACCTTCTGGGCATTGAAGCTGCTACTTCTAATTTAAATAGTTTCTCAATCTGTATCACTAAGCAGAGAGGAGCCAGTCTTTTCACCAAAGAAAAATCCCTAGCAATACCAGGAACTGAACATGAGTCCTCCGCATGGCAGTTTGACATGCTGATCACTGCAATATGAGTCTATACGACTGCATTTAACAGGAATCTAGGACTGTTCACACAATTTACAAAGCCGTTAAGTATAACTTAAAACCTCCAAATCTTCCAGTGGAAGTAAGTAGTCGGTGATACAATTCGTCATCAAATTTAAGAATGACCAGCATTAATAAGACACGCAGGCTACATGTAATCACAACAGAAACAGAGTTTCCAGAAGCATTAAGAAAATACTTGGGATTGTTAGTTTATGCTAGTGGAGATTATTAATAGATGCATAAGTACTTGTAAATTGCTACACAAATTTGAATAACTCACCATGAAAGGGTGGTAAGACTACCTGTGTACAACATGACTCTGATGTTACGAGTAGACTAAAAAGCATTCAATTATGTCAAATTAAAACTTATAAACCAACAATAAAACAAAAGATGTTTGCCATGTTTTAGCAAGTTGCATGTCTCCAGGTTTTACCTATGTAATAGAATTATTTTGTTTTACTTGTATCACTTTCACGAACTAACGTATTGAAGTAAGAAAATTCTACTGTAACAATTAAGAAGGAAAAATGGACAAGACAGTAACCAGCAATACTGGTACTTATTAGTATGTTCCTCCCATAACAAAATATACTACATTTCGCGGACACGAGGCACCACCACAATCATTTAAAATTATAGATAAGATCAAACTACCTGCTAGTTAAGATCGCAACATAGTGGTCCTTTGTCTTTGTAACATATTTACATTTTAGTTTTTCCAAATAACCTTACAGTTACGCGACTTAACATTTGAAAAAAATTTCTGTATATATATTTCAGTCATTTGATGGATTCTGTATTCCAAAATTACAATAAACCAAATCTCCATTGCATTTTACAGTAGTGGTTACACATTTCTGCATTCTCAGCCCTGCCCTGTTAGTATAGTACACTGCAACCAATAGAAAAACACTTGGATAACAAGGTTTTCAAATTGATTTAATGCTCCCTACTAATTTAAATATCACCACTACCTGAAAGTAGTTTACTGCTTATCATGATCCTGAAGGGGCATCAATAGAGTTTGACATAACACATTGAACAAACCCCTCACATGAAATATATAGAATTTTGTAACAATGCATTTATAAGGAATGTTGTGCCTGGAATTAAACAGTGACTTTGACACTTTTGCATTCTGAAACTCTCAAGCTATTTAGTTTGAAAACTTGCAGATGAAACATTTATGCTATTTTCCTGCAATATCTACAAACACAGCGTATTTGTAGTTAAGAGGCTCACTATGAGTTACATACTGAAAAATCTGATTTGATATCAGTTTACTATGCAGCATTTAAAAAGTGATGTCCTGGTAGCTACATTCCAGTTAGTGACACGATTTTATCGATCAGTTACTGAAATATTTTGTTGATATCAGCTCAAGTGACATTCCTATTAAACAGGTTCAGTATTTTAAAAAAAGGAAATTTAAAGCATTTACATACAGAATTATTTCACCGGGGCAAGATAAACAGATACCGAATAATGCTGTTTACTAGCCAAGACATTGATAACTACAAACTGAAATACTGAGAAAATGTGGTACAAGAACAGGTTGTTGTTGCTGCTACTGCTGCTGCTGCTTAAAGCTTTGGAGACCAGGCTCAGGCCACAGCTTTGTGTTAAGACGACTGTGCCTGAGTATTGATCAGACCATGATTTTCTTGACACACCAGCCACCTATTTCGTTTGAGAACAATATATGGACATCTCGTGACCTGCCCCTCGACTGGTGCTGCCTTCCGCTGCAAATTTATAGAATTATTTCAAAAGAAAAATTTGTGAACATAACAGTGACTATCGTCAATGGCTGGGCCAATATGATTGTATTAATGTAATTTTGTGAGCACACTTGTATTTCACAGTTTGCTGTAATTCTGCTACAAATAGTTCAAGTTTACTGAGTGTGCAATGAATTTTGGAAGCTCGAGAGCAAGAAACTGTTCAGTAACTCAACTTGCATTTTTTTTCTTGGGAAGATAATTATACTTTTTGTCATCTGCCATTGTTGTGGTCTTCAGTCCTGAGACTGGTTTGATGCAGCTCTCCATGCTACTCTATACTGTGCAATCTTCTTAATCTCCCAGTACCTACTGCAACCTACATCCTTCTGAATCTGCTTAGTGTATTGATCTCTTGGTCTACCTCCACGATTTTTACCCTCCACGCTGCCCTCCAATGCTAAATTTGTGATCCCTTGATGCCTCAAAACATGTCCTACCAACCGATCCCTTCTTCTAGTCAAGTTGTGCCACAAACTTCTCTTCTCCCCAATCCTATTCAATACCTCCTCATTAGTTACGTGATCTACCCACATTATCTTCAGCATTCTTCTGTAGCACCACATTTCGAAAGCTTCTATTCTCTTCTTGTCCAAACTGGTTATCGTCCATGTTTCACTTCCATACATGGCTACACTCCATACAAATACTTTCAGAAACGACTTCTTGACACTTAAATCTATACTCGATGTTAACAAATTTCTCTTCTTCAGAAACGATTTCCTTGCCATTGCCAGTCTACATTTTATATCCTCTCTACTTCGACCATCATCAGTTATTTTACTCCTCAAATAGCAAAACTCCTTTACTACTTTAAGTGTCTCATTTCCTAATCCAATCCCCTCAGCATCACCCGATTTAATTTGACTACATTCCATTATCCTCGTTTTGCTTTTGTTGATGTTCATCTTATATCCTCCTTTCAAGACACTGTCCATTCCGTTCAACTGCTCTTCCAAGTCCTTTGCTGTCTCTGACAGAATTACAATGTCATCGGCAAACCTCAAAGTTTTTACTTCTTCTCCATGAATTTTAATACCTACTCCGAATTTTTCTTTTGTTTCCTTTACTGCTTGCTCAATATACAGATTGAATAACATCGGGGAGAGGCTACAACCCTGTCTCACTCCTTTCCCAACCACTGCTTCCCTTTCATGCCCCTCGACTCTTATAACTGCCATCTGGTTTCTGTACAAATTGTAAATAGCCTTTCGCTCCCTGTATTTTACCCCTGCCACCTTCAGAATTTGAAAGAGAGTATTCCAGTTAACGTTGTCAAAAGCTTTCTCTAAGTCTACAAATGCTAGAAATGTAGGTTTGCCTTTTCTTAATCTTTCTTCTAAGATAAGTCGTAAGGTTAGTATTGCCTCACGTGTTCGAACATTTCTACGGAATCCAAACTGATCTTCCCCGAGGTCCGCTTCTACCAGTTTTTCCATTCGTCTGTAAAGAATTCGCGTTAGTACTTTGCAGCTGTGACTTATTAAACTGATAGTTCGTTAATTTTCACATCTGTCAACACCTGCTTTCTTTGGGATTGGAATTATTATATTCTTCTTGAAGTCTGAGGGTATTTCGCCTGTCTCATACATCTTGCTCACCAGATGGTAGAGTTTTGTCATGACTGGCTCTCCCAAGGCCATTAGTAGTTCTAATGGAATGTTGTCTACTCCCGGGGCCTTGTTTCGACTCAGGTCTTTCAGTGCTCTGTCAAACTCTTCACGCAGTATCTTATCTCCCATTTCTTCTTCATCTACATCCTCTTCCATTTCCATAATATTGTCCTCAAGTACATCGCCCTTCTATAAACCCTCTATATACTCCTTCCACCTTTCTGCCTTCCCTTCTTTGCTTAGAACTGGTTTGCCATCTGAGCTCTTGATATTCATACAAGTGGTTCTCTTCTCTCCAAAGGTCTCTTTAATTTTCCTGTAGGCAGTATCTATCTTACCCCTAGTGAGATATGCCTCTACATCCTTACATTTGTCCTCTAGCCATCCCTGCTTAGCCATTTTGCACTTCCTGTCGATCTCATTTTTGAGACGTTTGTATTCCTTTTTGCCTGCTTCATTTACTGCATTTTTATATTTTCTCCTTTCATCAATTAAATTCAATATTTCTTCTGTTACCCAAGGATTTCTATTAGCCCTCGTCTTTTTACCTACTTGATCGTCTGCTGCCTTCACTACTTCATCCCCCAAAGCTACCCATTCTTCTTCTACTGTATTTCTTTCCCCCATTCCTGTCAATTGTTCCCTTATGCTCTCCCTGAAACTCTCTACAACCTCTGGTTCTTTCAGTTTATCCAGGTCCCATCTCCTTAAATTCCCGCCTTTTTGCAGTTTCTTCAGTTTCAATCTGCAGTTCATAACCAATAGATTGTGGTCAGAATCCACATCTGCCCCTGGAAATGTCTTACAATTTAAAACCTGGTTCCTAAATTTCTGTCTTACCATTATATAATCTATCTGATACCTTTTAGTATCTCCAGGATTCTTCCAGGTATACAAACTTCTTTTATGATTCTTGAACCAAGTGTTAGCTATGATTAAGCTATGCTCTGTGCAAAATTCTACAAGGCGGCTTCCTCTTTCATTTCTTCCCCCCAATCCATATTCACCTACTATGTTTCCTTCTCTCCCTTTTCCTACTGACGAATTCCAGTCATCCATGACTATTAAATTTTCGTCTCCCTTCACTACCTGAATAATTTCTTTTATCTCGTCATACATTTCATAAATTTCATCATCATCTGCAGAGCTAGTTGGCATATAAACTTGTACTACTGTAGTAGGCATGGGCTTTGTGTCTATCTTGGCCACAATAATGCGTTCACTATGCTGTTTGTAGTAGCTAACCCGCACTATTATTTTTTTATTCATTATTAAACCTACTCCTGCATTACCCCTATTTGATTTTGTATTTATAACCCTGTAATCACCTGACCAAAAGTCTTGTTCCTCCTGCCACCGAACTTCACTAATTCCCACTATATCTAACTGTAACCTATCCATTTCCCTTTTTAAATTTTCTAACCTACCTGCCCGATTAAGGGATCTGACATTCCACGCTCCGATCCGTAGAATGCCAATTTTCTTTCTCCTGATAACGACGTCCTCTTGAGTAGTCCCCGCCCGGAGGTCCGAATGGGGGACTATTTTACCTCCGGAATATTTTACCCAAGAGGACGCCATCATCATTTAATCATACAGTAAAGCTGCATGTCCTTGGGAAAAATTACGGCTGTAGTTTCCCCTTGCTTTCAGCCGTTCGCAGTACCAGCACAGCAAGGCCGTTTTGGTTAATGTTAGAAGGCCAGATCAGTCAATTATCCAGACTGTTGCCCCTGCAACTACTGAAAATGCTGCTGCCCCTCTTCAGGAACCACATGTTTGTCTGGCCTCTCAACAGATGCCCCTCCGTTGTGGTTGCAAATTTATAGAATTATTTCAAAAGAAAAATCAGTGAACATAACAGTGACTATTGTCAATGGCTGGGCCAATATGATTGTATTAATATAATTTTGTGAGCACACTTGTGTTTCACAGTTTGCTGTAATTCTGCTACAAATAGTTCAAGTTTACTGAGTGTGCAATGAATTTTGGAAGCTCGAGAGCAAGAAACTGTTCAGTAACTCAACTTGCATTTTTTTTCTTGGGAAGATAATTATACTTTTTGTCATCTGCCATGTAATCTATCAAAGAACTAAAGTAAATGTGTAAAATAATCTTGGAGCTTGGCCCTTTCTTCTAAGTGGCCTATCTCCGAAGTGTTATTCACACAGCACAGTTTCACACAGATTAATGAAAATTTATTATATAAACCATCATTGGATACCAAAATCGGAAAGGAAAATCCATGCACTTGCCTGCAGATTGCTTCTGAAGCTGGAAGACTTGCTGAGTAGAATTATATCCATATATACTATTACTAATTAATTTATTATCAGACGATGTGATTGTTTCTTGCCTCTCCTTTTCACTGCGATTTCGTTCATTCATGTCACTAAAACTAGTTTTGTTTAGATTTGCCTTTGCTATTCGAGACTTTGTTTTCCTCGAGGGTGATTTCGGCGTTACAAATTTTGTTCTATTAGGACTCTTGTTATTCTCCTAAAAATAAAATTGCACATTATGAGAAAAAGAACATTCCACAGACAAATCTGCAAAATAATTAAAGGTTAACATATTAAACTCCTTATAAGAACATTGCATTATTCTAACTTACAGCAAATTTATACTAATACTTGGCATCTTTGCCAAATAGTACAACACACAATGTTATCACCAAAAAGGTGACATATCTTGATACCAAAAATTATAAGTCGTGAACAAGAAATTTATGTATACTTTCAAATAATGTCTGTGTTCTGAATTTTCAGAATGACCTCAATTTCTTTCTTCAGATGATTAATTTACTGGAAGCAGGATAAATTAATTTAGAGATGTTGACAGACTTAAAAGGAAAATTCATAACTAAAGAGTGAATGAATGAAATATTCTAACAGCACAGCTGTAATATGCCACATCATAATTAAACAGTTCTGATCACAAACTGACTTCTCAAAGCTACAATACCAGGAATTAGTCACCTCTCATCTTTACTTTTTATAGGTTAAAGGGGGGGGGGGGGGGGGAGGTAAAGGGGCCAGAAGTTGTAATGGGGTGGAGAGAACGGGGGGGGGGGGGGGGGGGGGGGGGGGTGAGGGAGACAGGCAGAGAGGGTCGAGTTGAGTGGGGGGGGAGACGGGCAGAGTGGGGGGGGGAGACGGGCAGAGTGGGGGGGGGGAGACGGGCAGAGTGGGGGGGGGGAGACGGGCAGAGTGGGTGGGGGGAGACGGGCAGAGTGGGTGGGGGGAGACGGACAGAGGGGGGGGGGAGACGGACAGAGGGGGGGGGGAGACGGACAGAGGGGGGGAGACGGACAGAGGGGGGGGGGGGAGACAGACAGAGGGGGGGGGGAGACAGACAGAGGGGGGGGGGAGACAGACAGAGGGGGGGAGACAGACAGAGGGGGGGAGACAGACAGAGGGGGGGAGACAGACAGAGGGGGGGGAGACAGACAGAGGGGGGGAGACAGACAGAGGGGGGGGACAGACAGAGGGGGGGGACAGACAGAGGGGGGGGGGACAGAGAGAGGGGGGGGACAGACAGAGGGGGGGACAGACAGAGGGGGGGGAGACAGACAGAGGGGGGGAGACAGACAGAGGGGGGGAGACAGACAGAGGGGGGGGAGACAGACAGAGGGGGGGAGACAGACAGAGGGGGGGAGACAGACAGAGGGGGGGAGACAGACAGAGGGGGGGAGACAGACAGAGGGGGGGAGACAGACAGAGGGGGGGGACAGACAGAGGGGGGGGACAGACAGAGGGGGGGGGCAGACAGAGGGGGGGGCAGACAGAGGGGGGGGACAGACAGAGGGGGGGGACAGACAGAGGGGGGGAGACAGACAGAGGGGGGGAGACAGACAGAGGGGGGGAGACAGACAGAGGGGGGGAGACAGACAGAGGGGGGGAGACAGACAGAGGGGGGGAGACAGACAGAGGGGGGGAGACAGACAGAGGGGGGGAGACAGACAGAGGGGGGGAGACAGACAGAGGGGGGGAGACAGACAGAGGGGGGGAGACAGACAGAGGGGGGGAGACAGACAGAGGGGGGGAGACAGACAGAGGGGGGGAGACAGACAGAGGGGGGGAGACAGACAGAGGGGGGGAGACAGACAGAGGGGGGGAGACAGACAGAGGGGGGGAGACAAACAGAGGGGGGAGACAGACAGAGGGGGGAGACAGACAGAGGGGGGAGACAGAGGGGGAGAGGGAGACAGAGGGAGGGAGGGAGACAGAGGGGGGAGACTGAATGAAAGTGGTGTGCCATTAAGGGTTGAAAGACGAATGTTCCGAATGTTCATCATGACAGAAGTGGCCATCCATCTGGCAATACTCAGTCACACACTACCCTACAAACCTAAGAATTATTCTGTGGTTCTTCAGTTTCTCTCAGCATATTTGTTGAGCGAACAGTCCACAAGTGTACAGCCATTTCATAGTGTCCAACACATTACCACACACGGCACTCACCATTTCAGATGCAGAGTGGCTGCACAAAGAACTCTAACACTCACAACTTTATTGCAAAGAAGAATGGTACCCAGAATGGCAAATCAAGTGTGCTCTCCACCCCACCACAACCGTATAATGTGTGGAGATGTAAGAAGTCATAGAGGAGGGGCAAGCCCTGCCTTTATACTGTACACTGGTGCACTACTGGGAAAAATCTGACATACTGAGTAAAAACTGTCTTTTGCCTGTCCAATAAAACACAAGCATTACTGGGAAGCATCAAAGACGATCTTGGTTTGCGTAAGACAAACGTACCTAGTGTTGGGGACAACTGAATGAAAACAATCGATTCAGTCGGTTGTTGGAAAACAATCAACTCATTCAATTGTAGCTTTACATATTGGTTGAATTATTCATTCATTCTTTTGAATGAAACCAGTCTATGTATGTGAGCAACTACAAGGATAACAAGTAAATCAGTCAGTAGCAACTTTACGTATCAGTTACATTATTATACGTTCATTTCTTTTTAGGTAAATTGGTCGCGGGGGCAACCAAATAAAACAGTTGGCACAATCCGTTGGTGTTTTGTGTACTGACTGAGTTTCAAGTGGAAAATGCCTCTGAGCATCCCGAATGCTCCACATCAGCGTCTTACTGCTGCCATGGCCAGGGTTGGCAGCCAGGGCGAGGAGGTGGCGCAGAGCCCAGTCACCACTAGCACAGGTCCCGGCAATGCTGCGCTGTGCTGTACTCGCCGCAGCCACAGTGGCACCTTCTCGTGTCTACTGCAACCCTGACTCTAGCAGCAGCATGAAGTGGCTATGGCGGTGGTGCCACACGTCCACCCCAATGACTCTCCTCCCACAGAAAAGTGTGAAAAAGCATGGGAGTGAAATCACTATACCCCCAGAGAGAGAGAGAGAGAGAGAGAGAGAGAGAGAGAGAGAGAGAGAGAGAACGAACATTCATATAGCTTGTGTACCTGAAGAAATATGGGTCAGTCAGTTGTCTCACATTGAATGAAACCACTCAAACCACATAAGTGAGTGAAAACATTCATATAGTTGATATGGCCACAGAGACTAGTTTCTGTTGCTTCATTCGACTGAAAAAACTGAGTGACGGAAAAAACAATCAACTGACCACTCGGTTGTTGAAAACAGTTGGTTGTCCCCATCACTACGTATACCAGATTCCACGTCAATGTGGGAAGACATGTACTGCACAGAGTGCGCACACCGTCAAAGATCGTTTCTGAGAATATCAGAGGCACATTCAACTGCTGTATCCCAACCAGTCAGTGGTCGCAGGGTGCTGTTTGTCTGAGAATCACATGATGAAGTACAAATATGAGTACAAACGTACCAGGATGTTGACACTGTCTTCAAAATACTGGTACAGTGTCTTTAGAGGGGCCTTGAAATTTGCACCAGAGATGATCTCATCAACAGATATTGCATCTATAATCTTAGCAAAGCATGGGAACCAGCACTGAGCTTAATTAAGAAGAATCTCAGGAAACAAAACACTCTGGTGATTGGGATGAACAAAGAACTTGGATCAACACTAGCGTCTCTACGACCGCAGGCACGTGGCCACGGACAGAGCAGCTCACAGTCGCAGAGGTATTACTTGGCTGCGTGCACTCAGGAGCTGAGTTTTGTCAGCGCACCTGACAGTGGTGACATGTCTGATCACCGAAATATTTTGCCCGTTAGACACTATGAACTGGCAGTACACTCATGCACTGTTTGACCTAAGAATTATTGTAAGAAGTTCAAGACAGATGTTTCTGAACATCTTCCCTGGAATTCAAGCTTGGATCCAAGTAATGTTCATGTTTCCATGCACATGAAGAACTTGGTTCCAACTTTAAGATGCTACAATGTCCAGCAGCAGAATTTTAAGAAGAGTGATTAGTCAACTTATCCAGAAAAATTAGATAATGGTTAAGGCTGAACAGTGGTAACATGGAGAGGTAGTGTAACTAATGTGTATGGAGTAATAACTTAAGTGTACTTTTCTTGACAAACAGTTCAACTATTCCAGTATTTCAGTCATAGCATTTCATTTTGAAATCACTGACGAATCCCATACATCTCCACTATATGTTACTAAAAGAAAAAATTTGTGAAATATAAATGGTGTTGAGGGGCAAGGGGAGCACACAGACACTGCAGTTATCGGAGGCAGGTGCATGTTCATGCAGGTAGGATGGTGGACGGGAATGGAGTGGTGGCAAGAGAGTGCACATCTGATGTAGGTGTAATAGAGCAGGTAGGACAAGGAAGCACGAGAGTGGAAGACTGAGGGGTTGTGCAAGAGTGCACCTGAATGACTGAGTACAGAGGAGTGTGCAGTTTGCAATGGTGTGTTTGCAGGTGAGTGAGGGAGTGCAGGTGTTGTAGTGTGCTGCAATTGAGTGCTCATGTCTGAGAGGTGTGAGGGAGCACACGTGTGGAGGGGAGTGTGCGAGAGAGTGCATGTATGAGCGGGGTGTACATGTGTGGGATGGGGTACAAGAGTATGTGTGTTGGGGGTACAGGAGTGTATATGCAGGAGGGAGACGGAAAGAGAGTGCTGGTGTGGGATAAACATAAAAGAAGCAGATTGGGAAGAGTGATAGGGCAGTGCAGGTGGGAGGGGGGGGGGGGGGGGGGGGGGGGGAATGGGAGCATGTGTGCAGGAAGGGGAAACAGGTTGGTAAGTTACAGGACACACTACACCGATTATCCATGCTACTTTTTCCTGCATTAATTATGCTTCTTTTTGTACAGTTAGCTTCATGAGATGAGTCCTATTCAGGTCACAAGGGATGGTTATTCCAAGGTATTTCACTGTTATTACTGCTTCCTATTATCAGCAAAAATATAAACAAACAGTACTTGGACTTTTCATCTATTTATGCGCATTGTTTTACATTTATAGCTGCAATCACTTCATAGTGTTACATGATACTGCACTAAGTTGTTCTATTACATCATTGCACTTTAAATACTGGATAGATTCAACTGAAACACAGCAGTTTTCTTTAGGTGAATCACTCTTCTAGAAGCATAACAACAAATGTACCCAAGTGCTAAAATGAATATGACATGCACTTCTTTCAATCAGAAACAAAAATGCTATCCTACATCGTAAGCTTTATCAGAATTCTCACGCTGAAACCATTATGTTAGAACAGTACCGTGTGAAAATGTTTTCAATTCTACAGCAATTATCATGGCACTCACGTATTTGCTAAGCAATCAATAAGGTTAAATAATTTCTGCTTAAAGTTTTGTGGAAATGCATAATTTTCAAAATTATCTAATTGGTTAATTACCTTTACAGAGTAGCTATTACTAAATAGTCTGGAACTCCTTCGCACATTCTGACCCGGTTGAAGAGCAGATGCAACAGTTGGACTCGTTGCTGCGACAATGTTTGACGCATTGCTTGTATTCCCAGACTGACTGAAGACTGGTTTACTTTGCTGGAGAGGTGTCTCCTTCCGACTAATCAATTGCTGAAACAAATATAACTTATAATGAATACAAAAACTTTCATGTTCTTCCTAAAATTTAGAAAACAAGGAATAGAACAATGTATTCTAGAACTTTAATTTTTTAACTTCCAAAAATTAGAAACAATACTAATAAAGGACATAAAGTAAATTCAATAAAAACTGGTTATGTTTAAATACATTCAGCACATATAGTCTTCTTGGCCAGTAATTTCTTCTGTTCTTGTACAAAGAACGCACATATCACACGTTTCCAACAAACTGCTGCAGATACAATTACACACTGTATCTCATTTATTGCCAATAGGTTAAAAGTTTACACGTAATATATAAAAGTCATTCTGCAATCACAGCCAGAGAACCACACGACGCCAACTGCTCGCTTATCATCCTATACCGTTGGGCATCATTTGAACGTGGTGTGAAGGCACCATTCCAGTTGCCATCATATTTCCTGACCTTGGAATAGTTACTTCTCATTCTAGTTGTTCAGCAATTTGTCTCATGAGTCAAGAGTGAACCCTGTTTCAACCCACACACGAAGAGAGAGTGTGTGTGTGTGTGTGTGTGTGTGTGTGTGTGTGTGTGTGTGGTGTGTGTGTGGGGTCCTTTTTAAAAAAAAAGACTTGTTGGCTGAAAGCTCATTTTGTGACAGTCTTTTTGTTGTGCCTATTTGCGACTCAGCATCTACCCTATCCCTCTTTTTCATACTATTGTTATATTCCACACTGGATTTTCCATTGTTTGATATAGGATGTCTTCTTCAAAGCTGACAGTATGGCGTATTCCATGAGCGCCACAGTACAGCCTCCTACCTGCATAAGTTTTAGTTTCTCACAGACGTTGTATTCAGACAAAAATTGTATACGAAGGACTGAGGGTACTGCAAACGTCATCAATACAAGTGTTGTGAACCTCTCCCATTTGTCCAGCTTTACTGTAAATGATCAACACCTCTGGCTCATTTCACTTAAAATCACCCAAAATAAAGAAATCTCGTTGAAAGCATGTCCCAGATATTTGTAAAAATTTGGTGTAAGAAAGTACATAAATAGAAAGTGATAAAATAATTTTTTTTCAGATTTTTTAGATCAAAACTGTAGAAAGGGGGCTATTTTGAAATGTCTAGCATTTTCTCCATCTGACGTCAGCGCGAAAGGTAGGTTGAAAGTTTTTAACTACTATAACTCCCTTATTTATAAATCAATTTTATTCAATTTGGTGTCATTAGAAAGGTAAAAGGACCAACTATATCACTCAACTATAAAAATGCTGCAACAGTGCACCATTTTAAATTTTGTATCAAAGAATTCCTATTGTCATACATTTCAACATCAATAAATCAGAAGGGTATTTGTTTTGTTTAATTATTTAAAACAGAAGAACAAAAATAATAATATACACGTTTCATTTTGTGACTCTTACCTAGTGGTCATAAATGATGATCAGTTCTTATAAAACACATTCATACAATTCTAAAAAGCATTGATTCTGTCGAACAAGTTTTCAATGGACAATATTATGTCTGATTCAAAAGTATATAAACGACCAGTACTTGTGCTTGCACTAGGAGCAGTCAAAGTCATTAAAATGTTTTCATAAGGTATCCAGCAAACATCAGTGTGAAGTGGCCACGAATAACTTGAGGAAGGGCCACTTGGAGTCATGAACTTGACTTTTGCATCTCTCTGTTCTTCACTTATCTCTAGAATTTTTCTAAGCCACCACTGGTTATCGGAGATAGCTGCGACAAATGTTTCTTCTTTAATTGTGTTAGAGGCAGTGTTTAGAATTCCATGAGGAACTTGAATGAATTTAGTAGATAACAAAACACTCTTCATCAACAACTTGTTTTCATTAAGTGGTTTGAAAAAGTGATTCACTCTTGTCCCAGGAATGGTAGAACCAGCCTCATGTTTTTGTAACATGTTTGTGAACTTTGTTATCTCCTCTGTTGTAACATAAAAGGTTTCTATTCCTGGAACGTAAGTTTTGGCAAATATAAACAGATCTTTTGGACTTAAAATGTGACTGTCATATCGACGCTGTAAACTTGCTCTTGTTGCTAAACGTTTAATAGTACCACCAACTCTATCACATGCATTTTTGCCATGACTAGTGGCAAAAAAATTCCATTCTGAAGTTACTCCATAATCTTGCTGTGATGGCACAAATTTAAAAAGTTCTTAAAGTTTTTATATTGTGCAGAACTGCCGTCATTGAAGTGGTGGATGTGTGGTAATTGTTCCAATACATAAGTGAGAGCAGTTTTCTGGAAAACATAGAATGTGTTTGTATCATGCTGCACACAGTCACTTATACAACGCCATGACATTGACCTAATGCAATCGTCTGTTTTAAAGTACACCACAAAAGGATGAAGGGTGACTTGAATGTTCTACCAGTGACATCCTTGTGCAGCATCCCGAAGGAAACAAATAGTTCTCTGCAAAATCCAATATGATGATGCTTGTAGTAGCAGAGAGGGTTTCTTTGCTTGATTTGAAGTAGTGACTCTTGAGATTTTGATACATAATGATGTTGTGTTAAGTTTTGAAGTTTTTGCACGAGATACTCAACAAATTCATCGATCGTCTTCATTACTGTCTCCAGTGTAGGTCGATCAGTTTGCATCCATTGTTTGAATACAATATTTTCACAACCTTGTACGGACTCCAGCTCCATTAAAAAATTGCGCAGTTCATATTCATCAGGACACGAAGAACAGCGATGCAGCATGCCCTCCTCATTTTCCAGATTGCAAACAAGTTTCTGTACAAGTTCAGTGCACAGTTCTTTCACATTTGCAGCATGCATTAACAGTTTTACATTTTGGTGATACATGCATACACATATGTTATGTATTCCACGACTGTTTACAGCAACACATTCTTTTGGCCTAAGTTCACAAAATTTATTAAAACCAATTTTATCTTCAGGGTATATTTCTCTGAAAGCTACATATACATCTTTCAGATTATGTAAAATTAGTCTTTTTGTCTTATACACTCTTCTGCCATTTTCTGAAGGGACAGACAGACAGTCTCTTTTATTAGCAGAAATGCAACTTATATCATCTTCGCAGTAAAAAATTCTGGACACGTATTTCCACATTCTTACCTATTCCGTTTCCCACTTTATAACTTCCTTTTGACAAAATAGCATCATCTTTTAGCAATACCCTCGATTTCTTTACCATGTATTCGGTAGTGTTAAAAAAATTTGGATTTTTTCTTTACTCCATGAAGCTGGAGCTAAGGTAAGTATTTGTAATTTCTCTTTAACATAACTTCTGCTGAATTTCTCTTTAAGTTTTTGCATTAAAATATTACAGTCTGTACATTCAGCACTACCAGTATCTTCAGACACACGACGCAGAAAAGAACTGGATGGTTTGAAACTTTTTCTTGTTCTCTAATTACCAGACAGAATGGCTGCTTATGTAAGAAGAACAAAATCAAGACGAAAAAAGTCCTTCAGATACATAAAGTGCACAGACACACGAAAACCTAACACACACAACCTGTGTTTGTATTGTTGATTAGCTATTTGAAGCAATTAATTATTACAGCATTATTGAAAAAGTATATGATCTAACAACAGAGGACAAACACCCTTTTGATTATTTTTTTATGTTGAAAAGTATGGCAGTAGGAATTATTTGAAACAAAAATTCAGAAGCTGAAACTTGTGATTCTGCTGAAAAAAAATTCCTGAAATTTGCAAAAAATGGTGAGAAATTACATTAATTACAAATTTTCAAACATTTATTGCTCAGACACAGCACTTTAATAATTGTTTTTTATAACTCTATTCTTTTACTTTCCATTGACACCAAATTCAATAAAATTGATTCTTGGTAAAAGGGGCCCCCATTTCAAAATGGTCTCCTAATTACAATTTTGGTCAAAAAATTCCAGAAAAAATATTTTAACCATAACTCATTATGTACATTCTTACACTACATTTTCAGAAAAATGTGTGACATAAGGGCAACGGCCACTGGGTGAATTCACATGTGTACTCTTCAACGTGCACTCATCCATCTTGGTCTTTCTTACTTCTCAATAATGAACTCATGTGAGCAGAATGCTGATGCAGTGACTGTAAACAGAGGGTACATTATGTCTACGGACTGATGACAGCACCTTCTTCTAAGTTTGTGCACATACCATGGAGTAGGTAATTTTTTGAGTGATCAGATCTTCAAGCTTATTTTATATCCAAACGGTACACTTCTGGACATAGGTTCCTTATCAAAACTTTATTACCAAGGTCCCACCACAACCTCTAGAAGCCTTTAATAGGAATTGTGAAACACCCTGTACATGAAGCTGTCATATCATTATCAATTAAATACAGAAATAATAAGACTACATTTTCCTAATAAAGCAGCTGTCTCATTCTTATTTTTAAAGTAAACAGGGAGGAACCAATTTCATTTTTTGGACACAGCATTTTATTTGCAACCACAGCAGCTTCAAAGTTAAACTTTATAAATACAAAAATTTACATAAATATTGAGACCTGCAGGTCACTTACTGAATCTTACCACACACCATGTTGCACAAATGAAACTCTGCCAACAATACTCTCCAGCTGTACAGTATTTAATATCCTCTGTGCTGCAGTTACATAATAAGTAATTAATATGATAAACATACCCCTACATGGGCACGCAGGTTGCTCACGCGTTTGGCAAGGCTCTTCTGATCATTCGCTTCAGTAAGAGTTGTTGCAGGGAGCAACGATGGTGAGAAGTAAGACATCTGATACGTATCATTATTTGCTGACTCAAACGACAGAGTGCCAAAACTGAAACAATAAAGCAAGATGTACAGTCCAGAATCTTTTTCAGAGACTTGAATAATCATAATTAATTCTTGTTTTATTTTCAAAAAAACTCAAAGAAACTGTACTGTTATTTTCGTAAGACAAGAGCAAAGAATTTCTATAACATAGTGTGAATTGTCTAAAATGTCCAACTATACATGTGAATATCTTAATATACAACCTTTTTTGAAACATGTTAGAAGACCTAACAACGGAGGCAATGCGCAGTAGACAGGCACATAGAAAACATCAATCAGTTTCCAAGACGTGTGTGTGTGTGTGTGTGTGTGTGTGTGTGTGTGTGTGTGTGTGTGTGTTTTCTCTATTCCCTAAGAAGGACTTTTTTATCAAAAAGCTTAAATGTTTAGCAGTCTTTTCATTGTGCCTGTCTGCAACTCAGTACCTCCTCTGTGAGATGATAAGCCATCTATCCTTTTCATAATTGTTACTCCATCCCAGACTTTCCAGTGAGATGATACAGATATTTATATTTCTTTCTAGATTTAGCATCACATTTTTAGTTTCAGATTTAGTATTCTTAGTTTAATTCCACTGCTCCCTGAATGAAGGAGGAAGTTACAAACAACAACATAAACGCAAATAATATATTATTTCATTTTATGAACACACACCTTTAGTGTCACCAAAATGCACACATTACTACAGACAACACTTCCCAAAATATTCTCTTACAGGAGGATAAACAGTTATTTTACAGTGGTTTGGTGAAAAGAATGCATTAAAAAGAAATATTCTATTTTCATTGTCATCGTCAATTTCCTTGGAAGACAGACAAAATGTGGATTATATTGGTCACAAAGGCACATTGAAATGTTTTTATCCTGGCAGAAAATAGCTGATTTTGAGATCAATATTAGAGAAGGAAAGTTGCTACTCACCATATAACAGAGATGCGGAAAGATTCTCACAATTACAGCTTTCAGCCATTAAGGTCTTTGTCAACAATGTGCACGCACACGCACACGCACACACACAAACTGCAACCTTGGACAGCTGAAACCACAGTCATGTATGCGAGCTACGTGAGTTTGTGTGTGTTGGTGTATGTGTGTGTATTGTCAGCATCTCCACCATACGGTGAGCAGCAACTTTCCTTCTCTAATATTGTTACATTCCTTCCTGGATTTTCCATCATTTGATTTTGAGATCAATGCACTTTGGTGTTTTCTCAATTAGTAGTTTCAAATCATGAAGGGCAATTCTGTAAGGTCAGTAAAATGTTCACACACAGCTCTTATGACCTCTTCATCTGACACTTTTTTTCTTCATTCACAAATATCTTTGGCCTTAATAAGGAAAGTCAGAGGGAATCTATTCAGGTGACTGGAGGTCAACTTTGAACAATTCATACTTCAAAGCAGTTTTCCACATTGCACAAGCATATTTTGCACACACAAGTATTTTTCTGACAAAAGAGGCTTTTTCTTTTGCACTCCACAGTTTTTCCCTCATTATTTATTAGCCACTTATTCCAGAAAAATTTGGGCTGTATTTGTAAGTTACTGTTTTAAACATCGCAAAATATTGAATAAGATAAATCCATTCACATCTGAGAAAACGATGGCCTTCCTATCGGGCACACAAATTACACTTCACCTTTTTTTCGTGAACAAGCACTGCCTTCTACTCACTACTGTTGCCATTTCATTAATAGCATGAAGAAGAGGGTGCATCTCTCATCCATATCAGCATAAATCAATTATTTTCTTTTTAGAAAAACTGATATTCACAGTTTCAGATGCAGTACTCATCTTGCACATACTGTATTTACCTGCATATACCATACTTACCTGAGAACAAGATGACCCTGGTTATAAGATGACCCCCCCTTTTTTCCCCCTCCAAGAGGCTTCTTGAGAAAAAATTATTTTTAACATATTTTGACTCATCAAACTTACAAACACTTTTATTGACACACAACATCTGCCTAAAAAGTTAACATTATGCCTATTCTAAATATACGACATTTACTTTTTATATTTTGATAATGCAAGGAGAAATAAAACAAACGAGAAGGATCAGTTTGCATTAATTTGTGTACTGTTTCCTTTTCTACATTTTTCATTTACTAATCCTGTCATTTATGGTATCACTATTTTTAATCATCATCCTAATAGCACAGTTGTGAAATTTATATCTTCATTGTCATAAATATTTGGCCGTTTATTCTGAATATGGTTGGATTTGTGCGGTTGCACTACTGTGGAATCTTGAAAACACAGCTGTTTTTATCCAAATACATATCAAATTCCACTTTTATACTAATGTGAGAATGTTACAATGTCTCTTGCTTCCAAACATATCATCTGCCCACCACTCTTTCATTGGCTGCATAGGACCAACAGTTCGCATACCCCCTTTTGATCCTGTCATGTCCCAGTGAACATCAACAACACTATAGCATGAAACATGGAAGTATGCCATTTGCCCCCATCTACAACTTTATGGCCTCCTGCAGAAATGAATACTATTGCTGAGTATTTGTCCAATTTTAAAGTCATTTCAACTACATATGGATTCAGTCAGGCAAACTGCAGTTTCAAAGTGGTAGATGTTCCTAAAAATCCTAAGTATACGGTATAGGTTCCCATGGTTGGCAACATGATGTGATTTGCTGCCCGCTCACTACTCCCCTCCCTCACTCATCTAGTTCTCAGTCAAATTGGTATCACCTGTCACCCCTCCAACCCTTCCGTTGTGCTATGCTTGTATGTAATATATATGTAAAATATATGTAATAAAGGCAACTAATACATAAATAACAGATTGCAACCGCAAGCCAGTCCAATTCTCAAACTTTGCTCATCCCTCCATCTAATGATGTCTGTTTGTACTACCTCCACAAAGGGTCTTGTCACTAATATATTCTCACAATTATAGCTTAATACAATTTATTTTGTTTGTTAGAAATTTCATTCGGGATTAATTTTCCTTCTTGTTTTATCTGAATGTCACCATCATGTTCTAAAGCTGAATAAAAGCTGGTAACATTTTTATCTGGTATTCTAATAAGTGAAAATAGCCAAATTTCTTTTTTGCAGCCCACTTAGTAAATCTTTACAGTCTATCATAATCAAAATATTGATCCAAGTTCAGAATCAGGTACTGTTTTTTGAAGCACAACCTTTTTTCACTTTTGACTGTTACTTTTACTTACCAGCAGCATTAATGTAAGTTTTCACACAGAATCCGTACATGTATGAGAATTTTTATTGCAAATCTGTTCAAATACAATAAGATTTTGTAAAATGGCAAATTTTGGTGCTATTTCCTCCTGTGTCACACAAAATTGTCAAATTTTAATCATAGAAATAGATAGTCATAATGCTAGTCCATAGTTTCTCGCATATCCATTGCACCCATGCTGCACAGGTCAAATGTCGTATGGCTGTTTGAGCAACATCTACACAGTGTCAAGCATTTCAGTGTATTGAGGAAATCATGAGCCTGTTCAAAAGCAAGTACCGTTTGCCCAGGCCCAACTTTCCAAATTCTTCAAAATAAATCTGCATGTGACCTGAATAGCCAAAGCTTCATCTATCAATGAAAAGACGACCCCTACTTTCTCTATTAAACACCTTAAAAATTTTAACCTCAGCAACAATAGTTTACGTTTCAAATGAAGAATTTGGGAAAAAACCTCATCTCGTAATCGGCTAAATACATTAGTTTTCTCATAGTTAGTTCTTGATATGAAATTCATCATGCTCTTTGATACACCTATGATGTCACCTGTTTTCATATACCTTAAGCATCAATCATCCAATACCCTATTGTGCATTTTTTCCACATTTTGTCTTCATTAGTTTATCAAATAGTCGAGGTTTTGCGTAGTCTATGGCATAATTAAAGTGATTGTGGCAATTTCTGTTGCACAATTAGTTCAACATTATTCTGGTTAAAAAAACTTTCTGTTTTACTCTACTAATGAAAAGTAAGTGCTGTTCTTTTACTGTACCATGGGGAAGCACTGAAGCTTTTTCCCATAAAAATACGGTTTGTGAGTTCGGCACTATCCACGAGTTACTCTGCATTCATCATCACTGTTACCAACTGTCAGAGAATGCAAGATGAAACAGATTAATTCCATGTGTCCAATGTGTACATATAATTATTATGCACTTGGGCTGTTGTGTGATAAGATTTTTGAATCACACAGCTTCTTTATTGCCTGCACGATGTAACGTAAATATTTCTTCACATAAAATATTTAATGAGTTTTTACCCATTATGATTCAGAAATAATTACAAATTATTTTTAAGTTTCAAGTTGAATATAACTGTAGCTGTAGTTGTAAAACAAAGCTAAATGACGTGAAAACTGTATAATTTCAACATCTGTAATAACCAAATGCATATGACAACTTGTACCAAAATGATGTTTGCCTTGTAGCAAGTAAACATTACACTGATCACAAGGGCAACAAATCTCTCAACTGTCAAAGTTCGCCACACAGGATTAGCCGAGCGGTCTAAGGCGCTGCAGTCATGGACTGTGTGGCTGGTCCCAGCGGAGGTTCGAGCCCTCCCTCGGGCTTGGGTGTGTGTGTTTGTCCTTAGGATAATTTAGGTTAAGTAGTGTGTAAGCTTAGGGACTGATGACCTTAGCAGTTAAGTCCCATAATATTTCACACACATTTAAGCATTTGTCAAAGCTCATTTGTTTACTGAATTTTTAATATGGAAAGATCTAATGAATAAAACACAGTGTTTCAAAATACCGGAAAATTTATTAGAGAGAGAGAGAGAGAGAGAGAGAGAGAATATATAAGATTGCAAATAATAAATTAATGAAAATCAGATGCCGAACAAAATCTCAAGCATCAAGAAACAAAGAGAAAAGCTAAAGAAACGGGAAAAACAACTAATTAAGAGCTGACATTTGACGTTGTAATGCGAACTGGAACAATATTGTGATGCTAATTATAAATATTCCCAGGCAGAACTTGCAAATACAGGGGAAATACATATATTTACTTATCCAGCTAAATGACCCATTAAGTGGATGGTATACAAGCACATTATCACGTAACAGAAAGGTTTATCACAGCAAGAATGGTAAGCAGTGCTTATTATTCAATTTATCTATTGTTTGGTGTTAACATACTCCTATGCTATAGCAAAAGGTTTATTGTCTCAATACATTGTGTATGCATAATTTCTTATGACAGCATGGTATATGTAGTCTTAGACATAAAAACTGACCGCCGGCCGGCCGCCACGGAGACTAAGTCCGAGTCGTTCACTTAAGAAGGCCAATAAAACTGACCGCCCCTGACAACTCTTAAGTCCGGCCATCTGCACAATCTGGGAACACTGTAAGATGGGGAAGTGTTAGGAGGAAGTGTTGCCTACTTCTGAGTTGATACGGAGGGACTGAGCTCGTGGTCTTGCAGTAACCGTCGTGCATTCTAAACTTAGTCGCACGTTCGCGTCCAACTGTTTTTATTTATTTATTTTTTTTTACCACATTTCGGTCTAAAGTTATGAGTCTGATTGAACATTGAAGACAATTCGCTTAACATTCTACCCACCGGCAATAACAAGTATTCCAGAAACAATTCCGCAGGACGGCTCGTGGTTGCGTCACGATCATAACAGCTTACGCTCGAGCGTTTCCTCGCGCTGCAGCGGCTACCGGCCACCGGCCAGACGCCACCCGCCGCCTGAAATCCGGCGCTGTCCATGTGAAGGCGGCGCCACGCTGTCAGTGTGTGTATCAATGCCATTTTCGAATTTGAAGTTCTAGTTATCATCTTGCAGTTAAGCATTGGATATCGCATACTTGAAAATCGTGAACCACAGTTAAGCATTGTAAAATTGAGTCGCAAGTGGAAAAAGGTGTAACATCTGAAACACAACATTTACTTTGTTATAACAGAGGGGTGAATGTAGAGGAGGCAGCTAGAAAGATTTGAACTGTGTGTGGAGTGAGTGCTTTTGGGAAAAATACGCCAGAAAAAGATATTCTTGTTTCAATAAAGATCGTTCTGGAATGAATGATTTTCCACATTAAGGAAGTCTCGACAACTGATATATGTGACAGATTACCATTTTACCTTCATGCGACATTTGCATTCCACAGGCGAAGTTCAGACGTCTGGTGTAGGAGTACTGCATGCTCTAATTCGAAACAACAAAAATCTACAGAGTGCTATTATTGAACGTCATCAGGTCGCTCATTGAGCATTCCTATGCAGTACTGTTACTGGTGACGAGTTATGATGCCTTTATCGTTAACTTCCTAAGAAGAAATGAAAGGCTGAGCCCCACCAAAAGACGTAGACTAGAGTAAAGTGTAGTGAGAACATAATATTTTACATCTGATAGCTCCAGAAGTGCGTTTTGGGCTACGAATTCTGCCCCAAGGGGTGTGTGCAACACAGCTGGAATTTGTTGTCAACAACTGAGACACCTTTCAGTCCCAGTGTAAGAAAGTCGAGCAACTGCATGATAACTCACTCTGTTGATTTGAGAAACAAAACTATCCAGGAGATTGATAAGAAAGTCGTCTCTCAGGCACTTGTATTGATAGGGAAATCCTCTCTCAACCACCTGTCCCTCTCGTCATATATTCGTAAAATTTTACCTTTCCCGCTCTTGATCGATCAACCGTCAAGGCAATTCATTTCTAGACGAAAATACTCTTAAAACTACACTGGTTTAATGACATCGTATGAAACTGTGTGTTTCTACAGGCGTAGAATTTGCAAACAACATTAGCATAGTCAGATTGTTGTAGATATCATGAAAGAAAATTCAGCTGCTGATTAATTTTTCTTTGATGATTAATGTTGCGATTAGTAAATTAATGGAAAATGCAATTAAAATATTCACTGTACTAATACAAATTAAATTTAGCTTACTACAGAAATATCACGATGGCAATCTATCTTAATAAAGCATTATGTCGTCTGTAAGACGATTGAGCCTATTTTAACACGAATTAGCAGAATATTACCGACTTTTAACTTCGAAAAAACTGTATTTACTTCATTTCCTGTAACATTCGCAAGTATTATGAAAATGTCGCATTTCATAGATAAAATTACGTATTCACAACAACAAATAATATGTCGGCAGAAAACAAAAGTGGCATTATGAAACTGGCAGTACCGTAAGGTTTCCGCTCTGACACTAAAGGTTATTGTAAGTAGCAAGCCGAAATTTGCTCAAGCGTTATCTTACGATTCCCTTACTGAGTTTGTATCTGCCTGCTTGTAGTTCTACTAGAAAAGAACAAAAAAATCTGGCTTTCAGCGAGTCTAGAAAGGCGAACGAAAGCAGCTTGCACCTGGTAGCCAAGCATGTTACCTGGGAACTGCTTTTTTCTAAAGTGGGAAGACATCCTTTTGTAGTTGAATTGTTGGCAAATGTCAGTCAGATGTGTGCCGTTGGTCTAAGCGTTTCGGTATGTTGAATTTGTACCAATGATTTTTCTACAAGTTTTTTCTCTCCAAATAGAGAGTTGAAGGTCTCCCATTAGTATTTTCATGTCATCTTGGTGAATTTTGCTCATAGTATTCTCGAGTGTGTTCCAGAATTTTTCGACATTTTTGGTTTTTTTCTTATTTTTGATGTTGGTGGGGGAAAGTGCATTGATGAGTGTATATTTTTTACTGGGGCTCTGAATGAGCATAGTCTTCAGTCGATTGTTGATGAGTGTGATTTCTTTGACAGAGTTGATGATAGATCTGTGTTCGAGAAAAGCAATGGCGAAGATTGGTACGCCTTTCGAAACCTTTTGTTGTATTTTGCTCTTGAAGATGCAATGGTTTCCGCAATGCAAGGTTTCACTGTCAGTGAGTCGTGGTTCGTGAAGAGCAAGGATGATACATTTTTGTTGATCGATTTCTTTTGTGAGATAATTTAGTTTTCGTGCTTGGATCAACGTACCGATGTTTAGTTTTCAAATGCATGTTTTCTGCTTGTAGGGACATTTACCAGAGATCTTCGATATTCTCTACCGTGCTAACCTGACCTCCCCAGAATCCGAAATTCCAACTGCCACCTTTCGACAGTTTGCACAGTTCATGTTTTCTTGTGTTTCATTGGTTTGGCTTGGGTGATTCCAGGACCGTACAGGACCAGAGGGTGTTGAAGCCTTTGGAAGCAAATATTTTCAGCCGAGCTCATTGAGCTAACAGACGGTGGTTTTCACTCAGACGTGCGTGGATTTTGAGTTCAACGGATTTAGTAGTCGTTGAGGATTGTGTTAGTATTGGGTTCACCCCAAGTATTTGATTTTCTCGGTACCACCCATATGGGGGAGGGTTTCCCCTATCGGTCCCACAGGATTATTATTATTAGTATTATTATCGTCATTATGTCATCAGAAAATCCGATATGGTGCATCTTCCCACCACTGAAATAGATGTGCATTGTTCGAATCAGTATTTCCATCACACAAATATGGGTTATAATTACGTTACATTGCTGCTAGTAGACATATTTCTCACTTTTTCTTGGGCAGTTGCTACCTGTTACTCCATCATAGGAATTTATGTGCGCAGCATTGTTGCAATACAGATATTCAAATTATCCAATTTCTGTAATTTCATTTCGATACCAGATCATTCTTATCGGATTAAGCCTGTCAGACTTAATGTGGATATCCGAATACGACTCTGATCATTTGATGGACAGGGTAAACCACATTCTTAATCGGACGGTTGAATCTAGATCACTTATTTATGACAGGGCCTGAATTCTTAAACACTGTGAAAAATAATAATGCAATGTGCTTATTACTAATATTTTATTTAAATATAAATACATGAACAAACGAGATAACAGTTTATTTACAGGAGCAGAGCCCCATCCGTCATAGCAGAGCAGTGCCAGATTGGTTTCAGGGCCAAGAGAGGGTAAAGCTATTGCCGTTTGTTCCACGATCACTGAACATCAACCAGATAGAGAATATGTGGGCATAGGTGACTAGGTCATGTGGACCTACAAATGCAAGCGATCTTTGGACGAATATAGAAAACGTGTGGTGGGAAGTAAACTATCACGCTACAATGTCGACGACTTAATGAAAACAATGCCCCTACGCCTTCGAGAAATCTTATTTAATGATCGTGGGTGGGTTGGTTACTAAAAGTATACTTGTCCACAAAACCCATGTGGACAATTATCTGATAGTCGGTCAAGCTTTGCTTTGTCACAGCTCTTTAGATACAAGTCCATTAACTTTCAGTCTCCTCCTTACAATTCTTGCAATGCAAGGTAATTGAAAAATCTCATCCACTCGACGCCAACTGAGGAATTGACTGGTGCATGTGTTGTTCAACACACAGTAGTTGTCACTCTCACTGGAATCAATGACTCTTTGTGTGTGTGTGTGTGTGTGTGTGTGTGTGTGTGTGTGTGTGTGTGTGTGTGTGTGTGTGTTTTTTCGTGTTCACGCACAACCTGAATCAATACTATTAACATTAGAGAGACAACCTACAATAAATGTTGCATCAAATATGACTGTAAAGTATTTTAATGCGATGGGAAGTTACAAACCGAATTTTTATCCAACCCACGACCTGCATATTACGTTACGTTAAGTAAGATGTATTAACTCCATAGTATCATTAGCAGAGACAGTGCGCTCTTGTTGTCGAGGCTCGCAACAAGTGCAGCCATTAGCAGTGCCCAATGCCGCCACGATTTGTTTATGTTGGCTGAGCATGGACACTGCAGCAGACGCTTCGCCATAAACAGAAAGAAATCACCTTGGCTCTGACTGCAGTGAGCGGATATCACTGCCTGCGTGTTCTTATAGTAACCAACGTGAGACTCTACTCACAGGTGCCATGGAGCAATTGCAACTGGTATCATGTCATTAGTCATCAGAATATTAACCATTGATGAAATGTCCACTCTATTTGAATCCCAAGAAAATAGGAACCTTCTCACAAAGGAATGTGAGGTGATATCAAAATTTATCCAACATACAAAAATTAACTGCAGGGCTTTCATGTATGCAGTAGTAGCACACAAGGAAATCGTATATTTCATGTCCTGTTCTCATATTGACGCCCCCCCCTTGTTTTAGTATGAAGTGAGAAAAAAACATGAAAAACTAAGGTTCCTGAGAAGCATATCATTCATTTCCTCTTCTCATGTCATAACCTTTATTTTAGTATGAAGTAAAAAAACAAACAGTTTAAGTTTGTGAAGCATAATATGACACAAGATTCTTATCGTAGACGCTATCTGAAACACAAAAAGCAGGGAGCTGTCCATTCTTTAGTCCAACAGTCTGTCTCCTTTCATGCATTACTCCCGCTGGGAGATTCTTATTTAAGGACTTGTGGGCATCAAGTTCTTCAGCAGAACAATTACGGTATGGAAAAAATGCAACAAAGACGATTTCCCCTAAAGCAGTGGGGATATTTGCAAATGTCTGTATTCAGCAATGACTGCCAGCTGCCATAACACTTCACAGAATCCATGCAGCAGGCAACACAACTGTGCGTGCACTTCAGGCTTCATTCAATAAGACGTCAGGAGAAGGCTGGAAACGACAAATTAACGTCGCTTTCCGAGTCGCATTCAATCCAGAATGAGGTGTTATTAAGGTAGTTGAGCGTTCTAGCAATTACACTTTTATAATTCCTATACGAGTATTCCGATAGCCAAAAGAACCCGTTAGTGTGTAACTATCGGGAACTGCATTAATATCAAACTGAAAGAACTTGAGACAATACGTGGACTCTTCTCTTCGCTGGGTGACCTATTACTGTTATTTAGGATTCTCTCCGTCCTTGGCGTAATGCAAATGGAACTTCAGACGCGCTTTCCACTATTCTTGACAAACATTGGCAACTTGTAATCACTGCGAATTACAACTGCGTGATGATATGGCTCAGGTTGTCAGTAGTTGTGGTGGTGTTATGCTGTCAACCTGCTTACAGTAACGTTAATGGTGGCACACATAATTTAGTGCGGACAACCTACTTAAGTAAAGATAGTGTTGTGGCGTCGTCGCTTCTCTCTATTTGGCCTCAGCTTGAGTAATCCAATTTAACGAACATAGTACTCCATTCGCGGGCTGCTAATGATACAGTATGACTACAGAGATCATCGTGCGGGTATTACATTAATTCTGCAATGAATTGCTTAACAAATATAACCCTCAGCTATGCAGCTGGAATGACTCATTACACATGTACTCTGTGTTGCTCTTGGTTAAGGGATCAGTTCGCTGCTATCCTGCTTCTACTGTTCATAAATACTTTTATACTTCATAAATGGTCCAAATGGCTCTGAGCACTATGGGACTTAACTTCTGAGGTCATCAGTCCACTAGAACTTAGAACTACTTAAACCTATTTAACCTAATGACATCAGACACATCCATGCCCGAGACAGGATTCGAACCTGCAACCGTAGCGGTCGCGCGGTTCCAGACTGTAGCGCCTAGAACCGCTCGGCCACCCCGTCCGGCATACTTGTATACTGACCATTCGTTATTTGACTAAATATGAACTACAATCTGATTCGCATATTATGTCATGGGTTAGCGCGGGCACAAAGCAATGACTAAGGGTTGGATGCCGTTGAAGTCCCGTTACACTGATGGCAACACAAATGTTTGCAAATCACCTATATTGCCTCAAGAAACAATGGCATCTTAAATAACGAAGGACCGACGTCCACACTGTCACAGCGCGTTGAAATACAGCTAAGACGGCAGATGAATATTTGTGACCGACTGGGCTTCGAACCTGAACCTCCTGCTTACTAGACAGACATGTTGATCACTGCACTATTATTTTTTTTAAAAAATTTGAGAAGACTTTCAGCACCAGGTAGGCGAAGGCAAAGAGAGCAGGGGTCGAAGATCCGAGGCCTGGCCTCAATGCCTCCCCCATACCTGTCACTGAGCAGCTGCATTATTCCCATGTATTCCATGTTTGCACCCATATCTACCTTTAAATTGTGGAAAAAAATTGAAGTAGTAATTAAGGTAAAATAAATTACAGATTGCTGCCTCCAATGACGTGCGTTCCTTGTAGAACATAACTTATAACAGTGAAAAGGGTGACGGAAAAATACATAACAAACATTCATTTAGAAATATATTCACAATTTAAGTTATTATGCTCTTAACCACAATCCGAGTTGGAGTCTCTCTTCAGTTACAGCTAACCAGTGGGCACGTATTGCACTATTGTAAGAACCGAGATGCAGTATTTTGGATTTAAAATTTTGTAAATTCGTTGCAAGAACCTATGAGACCAAGCTGCTTAGGTCATCGGTCCCTAAGCTTACACACTACTTAATCTAACTTTAACTTACGCTATGGACAACACACACACCCGTGCCGGAGGGAGGACTCGAACCTCTGACGGTAGTCATTGTTGGGACGCCGCAGCCAACCTCTTTTCAGCACCTATCTACACACGCTCCTCGTCAGACGCGAATTCCCATCTTTGCCGCATACCACATGCGCAGCTCTTTCAGGAATGTCCGAAAGGGAAGACACTACAAATCCGGGTTCGATTCTGATCATGCACAAATTTTCATCTGACGCCGTTGTTCTATTTTAATGCGCTAGACAGCCTGGACATCTGCCTTTCAATCTTTAATTGATTAACAAGGCTGTCTATTTCGATTCGTAGTGTCTGTTCTTTCGGAACACACACACAAACACAAACACAAACACACACACAAACACACACACACACACACACACACACACACACACACACACACACTCACACACACATATTTTTATCTTAAGTGCTATTCGGAAAATGTTTGGCAACTCAGTGATAGTGCCGGACTGGAGCTGCATCAACCTACTCATTTCACTTGATATAGTTGTAATTTTCAGAACAATTCCTGTTTAATAAGTGACAGCGACAGTGTCTCTCATCGTTTACTTTGTTGGAAATGCTTCTCTCTGCCTTAGCCTATACTATAGCAATGAGTGATTGCTCACATTCTTGATACCTCACTGGACGTGCTACTGCAACTGTAGCCAAAGATTCAAATCCCGCTGGAAAAGTATGTTCCAAGTCAGATGGTTTTGCTCCTCCCGTACTGTCATTGAAAACGATCACAACTAAATTAAGTATAGGTATCCTATGAAACCCTTGAGTTCATTTTGTGGTGCTGTGAAGATGAAAAAAGTAGTTTTTCACAATTATCAGATGACAGATGGAATTTGTCAGATTCCACTAATTATGATTGCATTATTAACTGTTGATTCACAGGTGCTTTTCTGCCACTTATTGTAACTGTTATTTGAATGTTAGAGCTGGAAGAGTAGAAACATCAAAGTTTCGCCATATGGAATGTTCGAATTCACCCTAAGTCTTCACGTTTCGAACAAAGGCGGAATATCCATCAGGAAAGCTGGCAACAATAAGCCAGGCCATGTCTGTCTTTTCGTGGATGTGCCAATGACAGTGATCTCAATAACAATATTGCTCAGCAAATATACATTGCCAACTCACCACTGGAAAAGTTCCAAAACTGTGAATCGCGTCTGGTGAATACGCTTTCAAGGTTTCTGTCCGATTAAGTCAGTAAAACACAAATAATTGCCGTAGTTATTAATTTATGGCATTTAGTTTGCATTCAGTGCATCGATGTATTACAAGTAATTGCACTCTAGCCCCTAAACCTAGTTACAGAAATGCGAATAAGGCTCATTGACATATAAAGAGGATCTTGCGGCCCTTGCCACCCGCAACTTTGAAATGAAGCTATAGTCACTTCCGAGGTCACTCACAGAACACGTCAGCTGGTATCCTTCCTGGCGGTACAACTGAAACTTGGCAACAGCGCAGAATATGTTTGGCAACTTTGTGACCGACGAGTTACTTCCTTGATGGCACAGAACTATCCTGCTAAATTCACTTGATATTATCGTGTCATTTCAACTTGATACTGAGTGATTTTCGATTGTGACGTGACATAAGGATATTAGTTAATCCGTTTGAGTCCACGAAAGTCGTTCCACATGGGAAATACAACTACTGTCGCCTCTTATGTTGCAGTTTATCTGCCATAGCGCTTACAGGGTCAATAAGTAAGTGTCTCACACCGCGCCTGTTCGCTAGCTCGTAGGTAACGCGCTTGCCTGTCAGGTGCATGCTGCCTCTGTTCGCCTCTCGAGCCTTGCCGAAAGCTAGATTTTTAATTGCTTTGTAGCAGAGCTACAAGCAGGCAGATACAAATTCAATGAGGGAATCGTAAGACAGCGCTCTAGCAAAATTAGTCTTGCTTCTTTTAGTAACGCTTAGTGTCAAAGCAAAAACCTTGAGGTACTGCTAAATTCGTAATGCCACGTTTTTGTTTTCTGCCGACATATTTTTTGTTGTTGTGAATACATAATTTTATCTATGAACTGCCACATTTTCATAATACTTGCGAAGCAAATCATGTGAAGTAACACTTCACCGACTTGTTGGGAAGGTGGAAAAAGCTCTACCCTTTCTGGATGCTCTCTGCCTCTTCCTGGATGTCGAGTAATACGCCCTTCGAGTAAATGGTTAGAGATGAAGAACCTAGTGGTGAATGAACTCATATATGCGCTGAATGCGGGGGGGACTACTCTTGAAAAGAATAAGTAGACGATCTATTCACAGTAAGACTTAGAAAATTTGCTAGTACTGTTAAACCTATGTGCACTGAACATTGCGAAAAAGTATTTAAAGATGAGCCCCATGAAAACTGGTGTAGTATTATTTATGGGGAAACATGTCCAAAACACATACTGAAAAATTATGTTTCTCGATGACACTTTAGAGAGGGTTGTAGTGTATCTAGAGGTAGCCCTGGATGGAAAACTATTATGAACACCTCACATAAAGAATATTTTCCACTGCGAAAGATAATCTTACAAGCACTAGAAGCTGCTGTAGGGTAAACTGGGGTCTAAACCCAGTACGTACTGGATATACATCGCTGCAAAAAGACCAATTATAATTTATTGGCCTATAATATGAACAAAGTTGAACAGAAGGTGGCTGCTAGGGAGTCTGTCAAAGTGCAGAGACTGGCCTGCTTTCAGATGGAATTAACAGGATATCCACTCTTGCAATGGATATTATACTAGACATGCCCGCCTTACACCAGTGGCTTAAAATGGAGGCAGCGGCAGGGTCATTAAGGCTAAAAATTGGAAATAACTGGATATACTTATAATATACGGAATCCCAAATCAGTAAGGTGATGGCTGGGGAAATGCCGACTAACCACACAATAACTTCTAGTTGTTTCAATAAACTTTGCCATGTAACAGTTGGAAGCAGGGAGCAGTGGAAAAACGAACCACAACACCGTGCAGGAGACATAATATAGTGGTTTACTGACAGGTCGAATACAGATGAAAGTACCAGGTCTGGTGTACTGCCTAGAATCTCTTTAAGGAAGATGGCCACAGTATTACACTTGTTTTTTCTGTCAGCATGTGCACGGAGGAAAATTAGAGTAGACCCTACAAAAATTGTAGCATCTACTTTTATTCAGACAGCCAAGCAGCTCTGAAATCTGTATCATCCCCTGCAACTAGATCGAAGGTCGTTGCAGAATACCATGAAGCATTTTCTTTCGGACATGTCCGAAAGAACAGACACCACACATATACCCATATACAAGGTGTTTCAGGAGAAATAGTATATATTTTAGCAGGTGGTAGTACAGACAAAAAAAATTCCATATAAATGCGACCACTTTCTATTGAGTACAGAGATACAGCTGTTAGTACGTAATGCTAACAAACTCAAAGCAAAGGCAAATGAGGACATTCAAAGTTGAATTTCTAAAATTCATCAACCAACTTCAATGCACATTTGACTTCCCTTGATAACACCACGTGTAGCCTTACTGAGGTCGTCTTTGCGTTCTTTTATGAGGGTTGCACTATTCATAACCCGAACGATCAAATCGGCTCTTGGGTTTACTTTTTATTTGTAGACTTCGCCTTTAACCATCCCCGCAGGCAAAAATACAAAGAGGTAAGGTCCGAGGACCTCTAAGGCCAAGTAAAGTGCCCATTTCTAATGATCCACCTTCCGGGAAATGTCAGGTTCGGATAATGTGTCACCTGACGACTAGAATGTGCAGCAGCCCCGTCATGCTGGAGGAACGTACGCATTCTTGTAGCCAAATGAACCTGCATCTCGGTTCTTACAATAGTGCAACAGGTGCGCACTGGTTAGATGTAACTGAAGAGAGACTCCAACTCAGCTTGAGGTTAAGGGCGAATCCAAAGCGCATGGCCACGAACAATTGGGAGCGGAAACTTAATGTCATCGGAACCTTGTTGAAGGACCATGACATGCGATTGTTAGACCGGCTGCAGAAAATTCACTTAATAAATACATACATACTTAGCAAAATATATCATGTCGCAGCAGTCTTACCGATACTGCAGGTCACTGCACATAAAATATTAGCTGTAGCCTCTTGGTATGTGTGGAAACAAAATATCTTCAAAGTATCCCTCTACACAGCGACTTTGCAGAGGCAAAATGGAGGACTTGGAATTAAAGACGTGCTTTTAAACTAATACATGCCACTAAGACAAGCATCACAAAACTTCTGTTCCTCTCGTTAGCTCCTGTTAATGTAGCATGCCAGCCTAGATTACATCCAAAAGCACTATGGCGATTGGAGCTGTATAAGACTTCCACCTGCACAAACAAACACTAGAACCGTCTATGATTATATTACCACACATCGTCTTCACAAACCACTTCTGGTAAATTAACCTACAAAAAACTGGAGGAACATCTGGAAAAATATCAACAATAAAATTCTACCGACTAGAGTCAGTGCCATATGGTGCCACGTTGTAAACGAAACCATACCCTCAGCGGAACGATTATGAAAAATCAAATTGAGACCATCTCCATACTGTGACAAATGTCAGCTCGTAGAAACTGTAGAGCACATCATCTTATGTGAAAATAGAATCAGAATTTGGAACTGGACTAGGAAGAAATTAGCACTATCCTCCGAACCGCAGAAAGTCATATACCGATAACTGAAATTTTACAACTCGACTGGAAATGTTACCCGTCCGCAAAGAATAACAGTTATTCGTGGCTTCTGGGACAGTTTGTGTTTTACGTCATAACAAACAAAACTTAGAACTTAATAGAGTACGTTTTAAATTTTTTTATCTATTGCTTTATGTGGGCTACGAAGAGGTGGACAATCTTTTTGATTAGAAGCAGAATACTATTCTCTCACTTTTTTTTAATTCCTGGAGTATTCTTTTACGTTGGTTCTAAAACCAGAACTGTTCTAATTTGGCAAAACCCCTCCGGCTACGAAATTTTTTTCATTTGTGGAAAAATATAAGGCTTCCTTACAAACCTCATATGCATCCAGTGCAAAATAACTTAAATCGTGACTATATTTTTGAATGAATGTATGTTATGTATTTTTCCGTCACCCTTTTCACTGTTATAAGTTACATTCTACAAGGTATGTACACTATTGGAGGCGGCAATCTGTAATTTTTTTTACCTTAATTACTACTTAAATTTTTTCCCACAATTTAAAGGTAGATACGGGTGCAAACATGGAATACATGGGAATAATGCAGCTGCTCAGTGACAGGTATGGGGGAGGCATTGAGGCCAGGCCTCGGATCTTCGACCCCTGCCCTCTTTGCCTCCGCCTACCTGGTGCTGAAAGTCTTCTCTTTTTTTTTTTTTTTATTTTTTTTTTTTTAAACAATAGTGCAGTGATCAGCATGTCTGTCTAGTAAGCAGGAGGTCCAGGTTCGAAGCCCAGTCAGTCACAAATATTCATATCTGCCGTCTTAGCTGTATTTCAACGCGCTGTGACAGTGTGGACGTCGGTCCTTCGTTATTTAAGATGCCATTGTTTCTTGAGGCAATATAGGTGATTTGCAAACATTTGTGTTGCCATCAGTGTAATGGGACTTCAACGGCATCCAACCCTTAGTCATTGCTTTGTGCCCGCGCTAACCCATGACATAATATGCGAATTAGATTGTAGTTCATATTTAGTCAAATAACGAATGGTCAGTATACAAGTATGCCGGACGGTGTGGCCGAGCGGTTCTAGGCGCTACAGTCTGGAACCGCGCGACCGCTACGGTTGCAGGTTCGAATCCTGTCTCGGGCATGGATGTGTCTGATGTCATTAGGTTAAATAGGTTTAAGTAGTTCTAAGTTCTAGTGGACTGATGACCTCAGAAGTTAAGTCCCATAGTGCTCAGAGCCATTTGGACCATTTATGAAGTATAAAAGTATTTATGAACAGTAGAAGCAGGATAGCAGCGAACTGATCCCTTAACCAAGAGCAACACAGAGTACATGTGTAATGAGTCATTCCAGCTGCATAGCTGAGGGTTATATTTGTTAAGCAATTCATTGCAGAATTAATGTAATACCCGCACGATGATCTCTGTAGTCATACTGTATCATTAGCAGCCCGCGAATGGAGTACTATGTTCGTTAAATTGGATTACTCAAGCTGAGGCCAAATAAAGAGAAGCGACGACGCCACAACACTACCTTTACTTAAGTAGGTAGTCAGCGCTAAATTGTGTGTGCCACCATTAACGTTACTGTAAGCAGGTTGACAGCATAACACCACCACAACTACTGACAACCTGAGCCATACCATCACGCAGTTGTAATTCGCAGTGATTACAAGTTGCTGATGTTTGTCGAGAATAGCGGAAAGCGCGTCTGAAGTTCCATTTGCATTACGCCTAGGACGGAGAGAATCCTAAATAACAGTAATAGGTCACCCAGCGAAGAGAAGAGTCCACGTATTGTCTCAAGTTCTTTCAGTTTGATATTAATGCAGTTCCCGATAGTTACACACTAACGGGTTCTTTTGGCTATCGGAATACTCGTATAGGAATTATAAAAGTGTAATTGCTAGAACGCTCAACTACCTTAATAACACCTCATTCCGGATTGAATACGACTCGGAAAGCGACGTTAATCTGACGTTTCCATCCATCTCCTGACGTCTTACTGAATGAAGTCTGAAGTGCACGCACAGTTGTGTTGCCTGCCGCATGGATTCTGTGAAGTGTTATGGCAGCTGGCAGTCATTGCTGAATACAGACATTTGCAAATATCCCCACTGCTTTAGGGGAAATCGTCTTTGTTGCATTTTTTCCATACCATAATTGTTCTGCTGAAGAACTTGATGCCCACAAGTCCTTAAATAAGAATCTCCCAGCGGGAGTAATGCATGAAAGGAGACAGACTGTTGGACTAAAGAATGGACAGCTCCCTGCTTTTTGTGTTTCAGATAGCGTCTACGATAAGAATCTTGTGTCATTTGACATGAGAAGAGGAAATGAATGATATGCTTCTCAGGAACCTTAGTTTTTCATGTTTTTTTCTCACTTCATACTAAAACAAGGGGGGCGTCAATATGAGAACAGGACATGAAATATACGATTTCCTTGTGTGCTACTACTGCATACATGAAAGCCCTGCAGTTAATTTTTGTATGTTGGATAAATTTTGATATCACCTCACATTCCTTTGTGAGAAGGTTCCTATTTTCTTGGGATTCAAATAGAGTGGACATTTCATCAGTGGTTGATATTCTGATGACTAATGACATGATACCCGTTGCATTTGCTCCATGGCACCTATGAGTAGAGTCTCACGTTGGTTACTATAAAAAAACGCAGGCAGTGATATCCGCTCACTGCAGTCAGAGCCAAGGCGATTTCTTTCTGTTTACGGTGAAGCGTCTGCTGCAGTGTCCACACTCAGCCAACATAAACAAATCGCGGCGGCATTAGGCACTGCTAATGGCTGCACTTGTTGCGAGCCTCGACAACAAGAGCGCACTGTCTCTGCTAATGATACTATGGAGTTAATACATCTTACTTAACGTAACGTAATATGCAGGTCGTGGGTTGGGTAAAAATTCGGTTTGTAACTTCGCATCGCATTAAAATACCTTACAGTCATATTTGATGCAACATTTATTGTAGGTTGCCTCTCTAATGTTAATAGTATTGATTCAGATTGTGCGTGAACACACACACACACACACACACACACACACACACACACACACACACACACACACAAAGAGTCATTGATTCCAGTGAGAGTGACAACTACTGTGTGTTGAACAACACATGCACCAGTCAATTCCTCAGTTGGCGTCGAGTGGATGAGATTTTTCAATTACCTTGCATTGCAAGAATTGTAAGGAGGAGACTGAAAGTTAATGGACTTGTATCTAAAGAGCTGTGACAAAGTAAAGCTTGACCGACTATCAGATAATTGTCCACATGGGTTTTGTGGATGAGTATACTTTTAGTAACCAACCCACCCACGATCATTAAATAAGATTTCTCGAAGGCGCAGGGGCATTTTTTTCATTAAGTCGTCGACATTGTAGCGTGATGGTTTACTTCCCACCACACGTTTTCTATATTTGTCCAAAGATCGCTTGCATTTGTAGGTCCACATGGCAATGACCTTGTTACCTCTGCCCACATATTCTCTATTTGGTTGATGTTCGGTGATCGGGCCACATATTCTCTATTTGGTTGATGTTCGGTGATCGTGGAACAAACGGCAACAGCTTTACCCTCTCTTGGCCCTGAAACCAATCTGGCACTGCTCTGCAAGGAAGGATGGGGCTCTGCTCCTGTAAATCTCGTTTGTTCATATATTTATATTTAAATAAAATATTAGTAATAAGCACATTGCATTATTAATTTTCACAGTGTTTAAGAATTCAGGCCCTGTCATAAATAAGTGATCCAGATTCAACCGTCCGATTAAGAATGTGGTTTACCCAGTCTATCAAATGATGAGAGTCGTATTCGGATATCCACATTAAGTCTGACAGGCTTAATCCGATTAGAATGATCTGGAATCAAAATGAAAGTACAGAAATCGGATAATTTGAATGTCTGTATTGCAACAATGCTGCGCACATAAATTCCTATGATGGAGTAACAGGCAACAACTGCCCAAGAAAAAGTGAGAAATATGTCTACTAGCAGCAATGTAACGCAATTATAACCCATATTTATGTGATGGAAATACTGATTCGAACAATGCACATCTATTTCAGTGGTGGGAAGGCGCACCATATCGGATTTTCTGATGACATAATGACGATAATAATACTAATAATAATAATAATTCTGTGGGACCAATAGGGGAAACCCTCCCCCATATGGGTGGTACAGAGGAAATCAAATATTTGGGGTGAACCCAATACTAACACAATCCTCAATGACTACTAAATCCGTTGAACTCAAAATCCACACACGTCTGAGTGAAAACCACCGCTACTCTGGTCACCGTCTGTTAGCTCAATGTGCTCAGCTGAAAATAT
Source organism: Schistocerca serialis cubense (assembly GCF_023864345.2). NCBI lineage: Eukaryota > Metazoa > Arthropoda > Insecta > Orthoptera > Acrididae > Schistocerca > Schistocerca serialis. Next base: position 137,406,433 of record NC_064641.1, read on the forward strand.
TTGCTTCCAAAGGCTTCAACACCCTCTGGTCCTGTACGGTCCGGGAATCACCCAAGCCAAACCAATGAAACACAAGAAAACATGAACTGTGCAGACTGTCGAAAGGCGGCAGTTGGAATTTTGGATTCCGGGGAGGCCAGATTAGCATGGCAGAGAATATTGAAGATCTCTTGTCGATTTCCCTACAGGCAGAAACCATGCATTAGAAAACTACACGCCGTGCGGGATTAGCCGAGCGGTCGTGGTCGCATCAGTCATGGACTGTTCGGCTGGTCCCAGCGGAGGTTCGAGTCCTCCCTCGGGCTTGGGCGTGTGTGTGTGTGTGTGTGTGTGTGTGTGTGTGTGTGTGTGTGTGTGTGTGTGTGTGTGTGGTTTTGTCCTTAGGATAATTTAGGTTAAGTAGTGTGTAAGCTTAGGGACTGATGACCTTAAGCAGTTAAGTCCCGTAAAATTTCACATACGTAAGACCCTTTTTTTATATAACAAAATATCGATACATTGATCCAAATAACGAAAACTAAGTAATCTAACATAATAAATCGACCGACAAAAAATACTCATCATTGCTCTTCAAGAACCACGACTAACTGACAGTGAAACCTTGCATTACGGAAACCATTGCATCTTCAAGGGCAAAATACAACAAAAGGTAGCGAAAGGCGTACCAATCTTCGGCACTGCTTTTCTCGAACACAGATCTATCATCAACTCTGTCAAAGAAATCACACTCATCAACAATCGACTTAAGACTATGCTCATTCAGAGCCCCAGTAAAATATATACACTCATCAATCCACTTTCCCCCACCAACATAAAAAATTAGAAAAAAACCAAAAATGTTGAAAAATTCTGGAACACACTCGAAAATACTATGAGCAAAATTCACCAAGATGACGTGGAAATACTAATGGGAGACCTTCAACTCTCTATTTGGAAGAGAAAAAACTTGTAGAAAAATCATTGGTACAAATTCAACATACCGAAACGCTTAGACCAACGGCACACATCTGACTGACATTTGCCAACAATTCAACTACAAAAGGATGTCGTCCCACTTTAGAAAAAAGCAGTTCCCAGGTAACATGCTTGGCTACCAGGTGCAAGCTGCTTTCGTTCGCCTTTCTAGACTCGCTGAAAGCCAGATTTTTTGTTCTTTTCTAGTAGAACTACAAGCAGGCAGATACAAACTCAATAACGGAATCTTAAGATAACGCTCGAGCAAAATTCGGCTTGCTACTTACAATAACCTTTAGTGTCAGAGCGGAAACCTTACAGTACTGCCGGTTTCATAATGCCACTTTTGTTTTCTGCAGACATATTTTTTGTTGTTGTGAATACATAATTTTATCTATGGAATGTCACATTTTCATAATACTTGAGAATGATACAGGAAATGAAGTAAATACAGATCTTTTCTAAGTCAAAAGTCGGTAATATCCTACTAACTCGTGTTAAAGTAGGATCACTCGTCTTAAAGACACTTAATGCTTCACTACAGTCTGGAACCACGCGACCACTATGGAGGCAGGTTCGAATACTGCCTCGGGCGTGGATGTGTGTGATGTCTTTAGGTTAGCTAGATTGAACTAGTTCTAAGTTCTAGGGGACTGATGGCCTCAGAAGTTAAGTCCCATAGTGCTCAGAGACCTTTGAACCATTTTTGAACTTATTGCTTTATTAAGACAGACTGCCGTCGTGATGTTTCTGTAGTAAGCTGAATTTAATTTGTATTAGCAAAGTGAATATTTTATTTGCATTTTCCATTAGTTTACTAAACCCAACAGTAATCATCAAAGAGAAATTAATCAACTGCTGAATTTTCTTTCACGGTATCTACAACAATCTGACAATGCAACCGTTGTTTACAAATTCTACGCCCGTAGAAACCTACTTGTTTTAACGATGTCATTAAACCATAGTAGTTTTAAGAGTATTCTCGTCTAGAAATGAATTGCCCTGACGGTTGATCGATCAAGAGCGGGAAAGGTAATATTTTACGAATATATGACGAGAGGGACAAGGGCCTGAGAGAGGACTTCCTTATCAATACAAGTGTCTGAGACACGACTTTCCTATCAATCTCCTGGATAGTTTTGTTTCTCAAATCAACAGAGTGAGTTATCATGCAGTAGCATAGGTGATGTAGTTTTGTTGCTCAACTTTCTTACCCAGCGACCGAAAGGTGTCACACCCCTTGGGGCAGAATTCGTAGTCCAAAACACACTTATGGAGCTATCAAATGTAAAATATTAAGTTCACACTACACTTTACTCTAGTCTACGTCTTTTGGTGGGGCGCAGCCTTTCATTTCTTCTTAGGAAGTTAACGATAAAGGCATCATACCTCGTCACCAGTAACAGTACTCCATAGGAATGCCCAATGAGCGACCTGATGATGTTCAATGATAGTCACTCCGTTGATTTTTGTTGTTTCGAATTAGAGCATGCAGTACTCCTACACCAGACTTCTGAACTTCACCTGTTTAATGCAAATGTCGCATGATGGTAAAATGGTAATCTGTTACATTTATCAGTAGTCGAGACTTCCTTAATGTGGAAAATCATTCATTCCAGAATGATCTTTGTTGAAACAAGAATATCTTTTTCTGGTGTATTTTTCCCAAAAGCACTCGCTCCACGCACAGTTCAAATCTTTCTAGCTGCCTCTTCCACATTCACCCCTCTGTTATACCAAAAGTAAATGTTGTGTTGCAGATGTTACTCCCTTTTACACTTGCGACTCAATTTTACAATGCTTAACTGTAGTTCAAGATTTTCAAGTATGCAAAATCCAATGCTTAACTGCAAGATGATAACTAGAACTTCAAATTCGAAAATGGCATTGATACACACACTGACAGCGTGGCGCCGCCTTCACATGGGCAGCACCGGATTTCAGGCGGCGGGTGGCGTCTGGCCGGTGGCCGGTAGCCGCTGCAGCGCGAGGAAACGCTCGAGCGTAAGCAGTTATGAACACGACGCAGCCACGAGCCGTCCTGCGGAATTGTTTCTGGAATACTTGTTATTACGGATGGGTAGAATGTTAAGCGAATAGTCTTCGATGTTCAATCAGACTCATAACTTTAGACCGAAATGTGGTAAAAAAAAATAAATAAATAAAAATAAAAACAGTTGGGCGCCAACGTGCGACTAAGTTTAGAATGCACGACGGTTACCGCAAGACCACGAGCTCAGTCCCTCCATATCAACTCGGAAGTAGGCAACACTTCCTCCTAACACTTCCCCATCTTACAGCGTTGCCAGATTGTACAGATGGCCGGACTTAAGAGTTGTCAGGGGCGGTCAGTTTTATTGGCCACCTTAAGTGAACGACTCGGACTTAGTCTCTGTGGCGGCCGGCCGGTGGTCAGTTTTTATGTCTAAGACTGTACATACTGGTAAATAAGTAAGAATGCACTTGTTAGTAACAATATCTTGGATAAATCATACGTAGAAAGTGAGAAAGGTAGACTATAAAAACATTTATAATGAGGACTCTGACCACAATTATTATTGGTTATGCAATGCAGATTAAAACTGAAGAAACTGCAAAATAGTAGAAAAATTAAGGAGATGAGACCAGGATAAACTGGAAGAACCACAGGTTGTTACAGAGTTTCAGAGGGAGCATTAAGGAATGAATGACAAGAACAGGGAGACGGAATACAGTAGAAGAAGAATGGGTAGCTTTGAGAGACGAAATAGTGAAGGCAACAATGGATCAAGTAGGTAAAAAGACGTGGGCTAGTAGGAATCCTTGGGTAACACAGGAGGTTTAATTGATGAAAGGAGAAAATACAAAAATGCGGTAAATTACGCAGGCAAAAGGAATACAAACGTCTAAAAAATGAGACTGACAGGAAGTGCAAAATGGATAAGCAGGGGTGACTTGAGGACAAATGTAAGGACTTAAAAGCATATATCACTAGAGAAAAGCTAAATAATGCCAACAGGAAAATTAAGAGAGACTTTTGGAAAAAAAGAGAACCACCTGTATGGATATCAAAAGCTCAGATGGAAAACCAGTCTTAAGCAATGAAGGGTAAGCTGGGGGAAGGGGGAAGGGGGAGGGAAGGGGGGGGGGGGGGGGCGGGGAATGTTCAAATGTGTGTGAAATCCTATGCGGCTTAACTGCTAAGGTCATCAGTCCCTAAAAGCTTGCACACTACTTTAACCTACATTATCCTAAGGACACACACACACACACACACACACACACACACACACACACACACACACGCACATGCGCACACACACGCACACGCACACACACACTCCCGAGGGAGGACTCGAACCTCCACCAGGATCAGCCGCACAGTTCATGACTGCAGCGCCTTAGACCGCTCGGCTAATCCCTCGCGGCGGTAAGCTCAAGTTGGAAGGGGTATATAGGGGGTCTGTACAAGGAAGATGTACTTGAGGGCAATTTGTAGAAGGGGGAGAGAATGTAGATGAAGATAAGATTGTAGATAATGATACTGTGTGAAGAATTTGACAGAACACTGAAACACCTAAGTCGAAACAAGATCTCAGTAGTAGACAACATTCCATTAGAACAATTGATAGCTTGGGAGAATGGGCCATGACAAAACTTTTCCATCTGGTGTGCAAGATGTACGAGACAGACGAAATACCCTCAGACTTCAAGAAGAGTATAATAATTCCAATTCGAAAGAAAGCATGTGCTGACAGGTGTGAATATTACCGAATCATCAATTTAGTAAGTCACGGCTGCAAAATACTAACAAGAATTCTTTACAGAAGAATGGAGAAACTGGTAGAAGCCGAATTCGGGAAGATCAGTTTGGATTCAGTAGAAATGTAGGAAGATGCGAGGCAATACTGATGCTATTACTTTTCTTAGAAGATTGATTGAGGAATGGCAAACCTGAGTTTATAGCATTTGTGGACTTAGAGAAAGCTTTTGATAATGTTGACTGGAATACTGTCCAAATTCTGAATGTGGCAGGGGTAAAATGCAGGGAGCAAAAGGCTATTTACAACTTGTACAGAAACTAGATGACTGTTTTAAGAGTCGGGAGAAAGGCGGGGCGGGCGGGCGGGCGGGCACGAAAGGGATGCAGTGGTTGAGAAAGGAATGAGGCAGGGTTGTAGACTTCCTCCCACGTTATTCAGTGTGTACATTGAGCAAGCAGTACAGGAAACAAAAGAAAAATTTGGAGTAGGAATCAAAGTCCAGGGAGAAGAAATAAAAACTTTGAGGTTTGCCAATGACATTGTAATTCTGTCAGACAGCAAAGGACCTGGAAGAGCAGCTGAACGGAATGGACAGTGTCTTGAAACGAGAAGATAAAATTAACATCAACAAAAGCAATACAAGAATAATGGAATGTAGTCAAATTAAATCAGGTGTTGCCGAGGAATTAGATTAAGAAATAAGATACTTAAAAAGTAGTAAATGAGTCTTGTTATTTGGCCAGCAGCAAAATAACTGACGACTGAAGTAGAGAGGATATAAACTGTGGACTGGTAATGGCAAGGAAGGCATTTCTGAAACAGAGAAATTTGCTAATATCAAGTAAAGATTTAAAAATCAGGAAGTCCTTTCAACAGTACCGTATTTACTCGAATCTAAGCCGCACTTTTCTTCCGGTTTTTGTAATCCAAAAAACCGCCTGCGGCTTTGAATCGAGTGCAAAGCAAGCGGAAGTTCTGAAAAATGTTGATAGGTGCCGCCACAACTAACTTCTGCCGTCGAATATATGTAGCGCTACACAAGTATGCTTTGTGGGCACAAAGATAAATACTGGCGCCAAAACCTCTGCATCAGTAAATAAATTTTAAAAAAGGTAGAAGCCGAGCTTTTTTTTTCTCCTCCGCCCCGAGTTTCGACCACTGCATTTTCATACATTATCCAACGAAGTAAATACAAATTCCGTATTGTTGTAGCAGAATTTCAATGTACTACGAAAATCCGACTGGCAAGACTGTTAGGGATGTTTGTCAATATGGCCAACTCTACGTTCCGAGTTTTATTCCTACCTGTGAGAAGAGATGGTTAGATGGTTGCTAATAGGAAGGAACCTGATGAAACGTGAATCACATGCAGTATTCTCTTCACCATAAGAATAATACGAATATAAACATTTTGCCATGTATTCTTTCGTGTTTGCTGCTATCATTTAAATCCTGTCTGCCTAATAAACTACGAAACTAGAGTGAGACAACAGCAAATGCGGAAGAATATACGTATCGTGTGATGTTTATATTCGTATTATTCTTATGCCTAATAGTGATACAGTCAGAAATGAAGCACGGCAACTGACTAGATTTTAAATGTAAGATGACTAATTTCTGTGCAGAATTTGATGTACTAAAGAAGCGGCCGCAAAGATTTTCAAACGGAGAAAAATTTTCGCTAAACACTCGTTCAGAACATGTTCTATCATACGCAGTCTATTATTTGGTTCTTGTTGATCATTATCAAAGAAAGCAGCAGCAGTGTAAGTAACTACAAATAGTAGTCTCTTGCCATTGTTTCGCTAATGAGACGATTCCTCTTTTTTTTTAAGCGGCGGTAGCGGGCACAAAAGCAAGTCATGCCGCGAGCGGCGACAGGCCGTAAACATGCACTATCAAAATGCGACAAACAATGCATGACACAGTACAGTAATGCATTTTCAGCTTAGAGTAACGTAAACACCTATAACAAAGAAAACGGCATTTATCAGATCAAAGCAAAATAAGCAATCGATTCAAACCAGACGAAGCACGTGAAAAAGGAAGGGTACCCGTATAAATACGGACGGAGCGCCTGACGCATAGCAATGGCTACCTGGTAAAGCTTAACTGCTAAGCTTACGACTCGAACCAAACTACTGTAGCTGTATCGTCTTTCATTCGACCTAAATTATGTCTCATATTACAATGGACCAACTTTGTTTCGATTTGGAGGTGCGGCCTAAAACTTTTCTCTCCCCTTGAATTTCGAGTCTCAAATTTCAGGTGCGGCTTAGATTCGGGAATTTTTTTTTCCTTTATTTCGAGTCTCATTTTTCAGGTGAAGCTTAGATTCGAGTGCGGCTTAGATTCGAGTAAATACGGCATTTGTATGGAGTGTAACCACATATGCAAGTGAAATATGGACGATAAACAATTTAGACATGAAGAGAAGAGAAGCTTTTGAAATGTGGTGCTACAGAAGAATGCTGAAGATTAGATGAGCAGATCACATAACTAACGAGGAAGTACTGAACAGAATTGGGAAGACTAGAAATTTGAGGTACAACTTGACCAAAAGGAAGAATCTGTTGTTAGGACACATTCTGAGACATCAAAGGTTCACCAATTTAGTATTGGATGGGAAGAATGTGTGTGTGTGTGTGTGTGTGTGTGTGTGTGTGTGTGTGTGTGTGTGTGTGTGTGTGTGTGTGTTGGGGGGGGGGGGGGGGGGGGTAAAAATTGTAGACAGATACCAAAAGATGAATACAGTAAGCAGATTCAGAAAAATGTTGGATGCAGTAGTTATTCAGAGATGAAAAGGCTCACAGAGGATAGAGTGGCATGGAGAACTGCATCAAACCAGCCTTCAAACTGAAGAGCATGACAACATAATGTACTTTTAATAGTTTACATCCTATAAGCTTTGTAGAAATGCACTACATGACAGATTTTCATGCTACTGTTGAAACACCAGGTTTACCTCGGCCATAAAGAGATCAGAGATTTTAACAGTCCAATCGATGTCTATAACTGGCCATGCATAACACATATCTGAAGGACAGTCTTAACATTACAAGAAGCACAAAATGAAACATGTGAGAGTGGATTAATAGGTCTTTAATATTTCAGTTAAACAACAGTGAGTTTAAGTGGTGTGATGGTCATTCTGTTCTTTAGAGCAGTACTGTTAGAATTTCAAACAGATGCAACAGCTTGTTGATTTTTGGCTGCTGTCTTAAGCAACTGATGTCATGTTTTGTAGCAATACGCAAGAGATTAGTGACCAAAGTTTTTACTAATCTCTGATAGGGGATCATGACACAGGGCTGAAGGAAGTCTAAGCACATTTGTACTAAGACTCAAAGCAAAATTTTGTACATGGCAGCATGTTCAGAGACCGTGAATAATTACAACTGAAAGAAAACAGCCCACGGTCATTATTTTTAACAAATTAACCGGATTTCAACGCTGCTAGGAGTGTCTTCCTCAGAATTTTAATCAAAGAATGGTCTATAACATGGTCACAGAATTATGACTAAAACGTATGATACAGAGTGTAAGTACAGAATCATTGTGAAAGACTGGCAGTACTTGTATGTCATTTATAAAATAATAAATATGCCAAAAGGGCATTAGTCACAAAAATATTTAAGATAAAAAATTGTGATGGCGAGCCACTAAGGGCTGCTCGTAACTTAAGTGGTTACAGGTTGCAAACTGACTGAGGTGCCCACGTTAACAAATGCGGCCAGGTGAACATGGCACTGCAACGAGCGCGCCATTAATAGCCGTAGATACAATTAGGCTACTTCACATTGAAATATAGGCAGAAATGATTATAAATAAATAGTATTTGGTACATAATGGAAAGCAATGTTTGTTTGATAGTAACATACAACATAACATTTTGTCTACATCGAAGCTTATAACAGTAAGATAAAACATGAAAACATCATTATGAAAATGTAGATAGGACTGAATGACAACTTGTAGAAAGCAATATTGACATGAAATACAGCCAAGAAACATTTGATAATTAGAAAACATAGGACTATCTTAGAAGGAAAAGAACATTTAGGCAACCTGCACAAGGAGACCCGAAGTCAGATATCGAGTAACGGCATTATACTGCTGAACAAATTCAATATTCTATTCGTTCCCCTTTAGAAAATTCTGGTGTCTACAAAACTGTCTGTGATACTTGCTCCTCTTACTATACAGGACAAACTGGATGTGCCTTCACTACCCGATATAAAGAACACTTGTTAAGAAAAAAATGGCACTACCCTCCAAAATTCATCTTTTGCCGACCATCTTCTAATTACAGGCCATTCACCTAAAGCCATCTGCGATAGCAACATTTTGCACACCGAAAAGAAAGGGCATAAACTAGACATTCTAGAAGAATTAGACTTTCAAACATATTGCTCGAAAGGATAGCCTCATCCTTAACGAACAGCTATAGCTACATAACAAAAATATTTTCAACGGTATAAAGCCGTTACTCGAAATCTGACTTCAGGTCTCCTTGTGCAGGTTGCCGAAATGTTCTTTCCTTTCTAAAGTAGTCTTATGTTTTCTAATTATCAAATGTTTCTTGGCTGTATTTCATGTCAATATTGCTTTCTACAATTGTCATTCAGTCCTATCTACATTTTCATAATGATGTTTTCATGTTTTATCTTACTGTTATAAGCTTCGATGTAAACACAATGTTATGTTGTACGCTACTATCAAACAAACATTGCTTTCCATTATGTACCAAATACTATTCATTTATAATCATTTCTGCCTATATTTCAATGTGAAGTAGCCTAATTGTATCTATGGCTACTAGATGGCACGCTCGTTGCAGTGCCATGTTCACCTGGCCGCATTTGTTAACGCGGGCACCTCAGTCCGTTTGCAACCCATAACCACGTAAGTAACGCGCAGCCCTTGGTGGCTCGCCATCACAATTTTTTTATGTTAAATATCTTTGTGACTAATGCCCTTTTGGCATATTTATTATTTTATAAATGACATATAAGTACTGCCAGTCTTTCACAATGATTCTGTACTTACACTCTGTATCATACGTTTTTAGTCATAATTCTGTGACCATGCTATAGACCATTCTTTGATTTAAATTCTGAGGAAGACACTCCTAGCAGCGCTGAAACCCGATTAATTGGTTAAAAATAATGACCGAGGGTTGTTTTCTTTCAATTGTACACTCAAAGCCCTTTATTACAGTGTAAATGAATTTATAAACATGGACAAATCAATATTGCAAATATGGCTTACTGCAGAAGTCCAACTGAGGTTTCTTACAAAGAAATAGCTGATAAAAAAAACTGTATCTAAGTAGAGGACTATTACATTAAAATGTGCAGAAGTGATATTTTTAAGAGGATTAAGAGGCTATTAAGTATTTGATATCATTAGGAGTACTACAATGAGAAAAGAATGTGGTCGTACAAGTGTAAATGAACACATCAGGGAGTATAGAAATAAAAGAGATCATGTTACAAGAATGAATGAAAACAGAAAACCTACAATAGTAATGGTTATCGACCAATAGGGAAAAGATCAGTATGCAGACCAAGAAAGAGGTTGGGATCTCAAATAGTCACTAAGCACCAATAATAGA